>NW_026067920.1:869328-1078546 GCF_014885135.2 Alexandromys fortis
GAGAGAGAGAGAGAGAGAGAGAGAGAGAGAGAGAGAGAAAGGGGGAGAGAGGGAGAGAGAAAGAGAGTGAGTGAGAGAGAATGAGAGAGAGAAAGAGAGAGAGTGTGTGTGTGTGAGAAAGAGAGAGAGAGAGAGAGAGAGAGAGAGAGAGAGAGAGAGGGAGGGAGGGAGGGAGGGAGAGGGAATGAGAGGGAGAGAGAGAGTGTGTGTTTCTTACTCTGCTTTAGTTTTATAAACATTGCTATTGAACTGTTTTCAAGTTCATGGATCCTGTCTCTTTATTGCTTCCTATTCAGCAAAGTTTAAGATTTTGCAACCTTCCACTCTAGATTTTTCATTTTTTTCTAAATTTCCACACCTCTCCTGAACTTTCTTGTGCATTTGTCCCTTGTGTTTGGTGTTCCATGAAGATGCCCCATGACTCTGCTGATCCCGAAAACCTGGCCATGTTGAGCTGGTCAATGCAGCCAGCATCTGGAGACACGGCCTGTTTCCCCACAGCTGTAGGAATCCCTTTGCAAACTGGCCCCTGCAGTGGTGCCCTATGGATGCCACAGGGAAAGCGCTGAAGACGACTGGCGCCACAGCATCAGCAGGTGTTTCTTACCTTAGAATGTTTCCATGGCTTCTGTAGCACTCTAGGCAATGACCTTTTAACTTGAGACATTGTAGCTTCTGCTGTCATATGGTCCTTTGTCACATCCCTGTGGCAGTGTTGAGTTTTGTGCTAGTGGGAAAATAGCTGACTGGCCACTTTTTTGTTTTGTTTTGTTTTGTTTTTAGAGACAGGGTTTTTCTGTAGCTTTGGAGCCTGTCCTGGAACTAGCTCTTGTAGACCAGGCTGGCCTCGAACTCACAGAGATCTGCCGGTCTCTGCCTCCTGAGTGCTGAGATTAAAGGCATGCGCCACCACTGCTTGGCATCTGGCCACTTTTTTTGATCTTTGGGTTTTGTTTAAGAGTCTGGCAGGACGAGTCTCTTTTAAAATTAAAATAAAATTACATCACTTCGGGCTGGAGAGATGGCTCAGTGGTTAAGAGCACTGCCTGATCGTCTAAAAGTTCTGAGTTCAATTCCCTCCAACCACATGGTAGCTTACAGCCATCTATAATGAGATCTCGTGCCTTCTGGCCTGCAAGCATGAATGTAGGCAGAATACTGTATACACAATAAATAAATAAATAAATAAATAAATAAATAAATAAATAAATAAAATTATATCACTTCACCCCCTTCCCTCTCCTTCCTCTGTCCTTGCCCATGTCTCCCTCTCTCTAGCATCTCCCTTGTCCCACTCACTTCCGCTCAAATTGATGGTTTCTTTTTCTTTATTATTGTGTATATGTATTATGTATATATATATATATGTATGTGTATAATGCGTAAATATACAAATACAACCGGCTGAGTCTATTTAGTATTGTTTGTGTTTATATGATTTAAGGGCTGAGCTCTTTAGAGAACCAATTAGGGCGGTTATAGCTGGAAGAGGCTCTTTCTTCCTCTCTGGCAGTCATTACTTGTCTGTTGTCCTTTGTCTAGAGGTGGGACTCCAGGATATGTTCCTCTCCCTAGTGAGCATATTTATTGATACGTCGTTGTTACTCATTGAGGTATCGTGGGTTCAGCTTGTTTCTTGTTCTGGGAGACAAAACTCTTAGACCAGACATCATACCTCTGGTCCTCTGGCTTGTCCAGTCTTCCCACCCGATCTTCCATGTTGTTCCTGGAGCCATAGATGTGGGAGCTGTACTATAGAGGTGTCTTTTGGGACTGGGTACCCCATGATCAGTTGGTCTCTGCATTACAACCAGTTGTGGTTTTCTGTAACAAATGACCTTCATTCACTGTAAGAGACGTTTCTTTGATGCGGGGTGAGAGCTACACTTATCTGTAGGTATAAAGACATGTTTTAGAATGCAGTTAAGAAATAACGCTGCTCAAGCAAAGTGGCAGTACCAGATCCTTTAAGAACAGACTGCTTTTAGTTTTGTTTTCCTTTAAGAATAGACTGCTTTTAGTTTTGTTTTCTATTCTCAAGAAATCCCACTACTACTGGACTCTGGTTATTACACTACTCTCCCCCTCACGGGGAGGTACCTCCTTTTCTGCCAAACTCTGTGCCTTGGAGCCCTGCAGCTGCCCTCCTGTCTGCTCAGGGCTATGAATCTCCCATCTAGCACCCACCACGCTCATCTCTTCCATCCCCATCTCAGCAGGCAGTCACAGTTCTGAAGAGGGACGGGATGCACAAAAATAAATCCTAGCATCCCATTAAGTTTTTCTCAGTTTAGCTCCCAGCACTGTGACTTTCGGAAGGCAGGGCATGAATGCATTCATGATTTGTCCTAGCCAGTCACTGGTGTTTCAAAAACGTGCACTTTAAGGGTTGTTGTCACCAGAAAAGCACAAGCATAGAACACAATGTAACTCAATGTGGTCTTTCTAGAGAGCCACAGGTGTTCAGCTTGTTTTCCATTCTAATCATGTGCTGGACTAGAAATGGAATGTGAGGCTCTTATTAAGGACCATGCACTGATTCCCGGACCCAGTAACTTTCCCTCTGATTTTCACATGCCCTCTATGAACACTGCTCTGTAAACATGGGTCCATTCTTCTATTGGGCATGTCAGGCTCTCGATATCCGCTACAGACTTATGTTTACCTTGTCGCCAGCTGAAGTCACATGGCTTTGTATCAAGAAAAAGTCACATGATCAGACAGAGCAGAGTGAAGGAGTCATAAAGTACTGGCATCCACAGGAATGCATCCTGCAGCTGTGGGGGAGAAGACCAGAGGATCAAGTGGTCCAGTGTCCACAGTGCTGCATAGTCTTACCTTGTAACAGTGGACTTCCATCCCACTGCAAGCAAATACTAATATTCTTACCTTGTCCCCTATTTGGGCATTTGCCTTATTCTAACTTATATATATATACATACATACATACATATATATAAAGTTAGAATATATATGTATATGTATATATGAGATGTCAAATTAATCACCCTTGTTTCTGATTTTTGAATTAAGAATCGTTTTCTTCTTACATCCAGACTGGAAATATGGGAATAAATCCCTTTTCACGTCTTGGGGGGTTGCAATGCCATGCTGGATTGCTGACAAGCCTCTCTGCTCACAGTGGGTTTTGTTGGCTATTAAGTGCTGCATATTCATAAAGTTGATCTGAGGTGACATCACGAACATTTTGCATCTTACCAGCAAACACCGTGGATGCCATGTTTTAAACTGATGAGCTATATTCAGGGTGATTACAGGTCGCAAAATGGTAACGATGATCAACTAACTCTATGTGGATCTTTGCCGTGGTTACATGGCTACCAATGTGGGATCATAGGGTACCCAGACTCTTTTTGTCAGTGGCTGGCTCACTACTTTATGGCAAGAAGAGAGAATTATGTAATACTCTGAATATTTGTTTAAGTTGGGTTTGCTATTCCTGAGTGAGTTAGAGGACTGTGTGCATAGTTTTACTGTAGGTATTGAATCTAACTTCTAGAAATGGCTTTGAGAAGAGGGTCTTGCTTTGTTGCTCTGGATGATGCGGTCTTTGCTAAATAGCCCAGAGTAGCCTTGAACTCATGGAAATATTCCTGCCTCCGTCTTCCACATGCTGGGATTATGAGCATGCAGCACTGGGCCTGGTTTATAACTGAACTCCCCACCTTCACCCCTAATCAGGTCCCTCTTCCTGCAGGCTATGGAAACCCCATTTGTCCAGATGGCCAGCTCAGAATCCTGGGCTCCCCTTGATTCTGACTTTTTCTACTTCTCTGCTCTTACCTAGACTATAGAGAAGCCCATAGTGTGACCCCACCGTTGCTGCCAGGTTAAGGCTCTCAAAGTCCCTCTGCTCAACTGAGTGTTTCCCATCAGTAGACCTCAGCCCAGCTATTGCTCACCAGATTGCTCCAGGAGATGGAACTGGCTCCTACCTAACTCCATGCACAAGCCAGAGGATGCACTGATAGAAAGGGATGCAGGGCCAGCAACACTAGCGGGATATGGGGTCCTGGGGGATTCATGGAGATGGGTGCGGGCCTCTGCTGTACTCATGGAGAGGAATGTGGGCCTACACTTATATAGATGGGTGTGAGGCACTGAAGCACACATGGCTGATGGGAAAATCTGTGGGGAAGGTAGCCCACACCTGCCCAAGCTTGTGAGATGATTTGATGATTAAGTCAGCATGACATTAGCCGGAATTCTTACCTTAGGTGAGAAAGGGTCTATGAAATGATGAGTGTATAGACTTCCTCTCTCATTTCTGTACCCCTAACATATACTGCCAATATTGAGTCAGTTCTCAGTGTCTGACAGTGGATGTGCTTGTGTTTCTTTCCAAGTGCCTTCCCACACAGATCCTTCAGTGTCTTCTGTGTCCATTCACATTTTTCTGTCATAAAATGGTACATATTGATAAAGCATTGTAAAAACTCCCAAATCACAAGACAAAAGACCAACCAAATCAAACCAAACCAAACCAAACCAACGAAACAAACTAAACTAAAATCAAAACACCAATACTGTGAAATCAGTGTTATAGTTTGCTTAATTTCTCAAGAGGATGTTTTTCTTTCCATGCATAAATGCTTTTAATTATTTGGTACAATTTTGTACCCGGCTTTCCAGACTTTCACCGTGAAGGATGTTTATTTTCTGTATTAGTTATTTTTGCCACTTTGACAAAAATCAGCACAGGAAAGAGGGGTTTTGCTCTGGCTATGGGTCTAGACGAACAGCGTTCATCATGGCAAGGAAGGTATGGCATGGTGGCATCGGCAGGAAGTTGGCTGGTTACATTTCACCCCCACACAGGAAGCAGGGCAGGGCTATAAACCCTCAATGTCCACCCCAAACTACTACTTCCTCCACCAACTAAAGTTCCAGCTCCTGAAACTTCCATAACCTTTTCAAATAGCATCATTGTCTCAGAAACTTTTCTATTGCTGTGTCAAGACACCATGACCAAAGCAACTACTAGAAGGAAAAGTTTATTGGGGCTTACAGTTCCAAAGGGGGCGTCCATGGCCATCATGGTGGGAAGCATGGCAACAGGCAGGTAGACATAGTGCTGGAGCAGTAACTGGAAGATTATATCTGATCTACACCCCCATGAGGGACTGAGGGAGAGGGACACACACACACACGGAGAGAGAGAGAGAGAGAGACAGAGACAGACATAGAGAGGAGAGAGAGAGAACCCCCTACTGGTAATGGTGTGGGTTTTTGAAATCTGTCGAGAGAGGAGAGAGAGAGAGAAAAAGAGAGACAGAGACAGAGACACAGAGAGAGGAGTGCAAGACAGAAAGAGGGAGAAAGAACCCTCCACTGGTAATGGTGTGGGCTTTTGACATCTCAAGCCTACCGCCAGTGAGACACCTCCTCCAACAAGGTGGTACTTCCTAATGTTTCCTAAACAGTTCCATCAACTAGGTTCTGAGTATTCAAATAGATGAGCATATGGGGGCCATTATCATTCAAACCACCATCGCCACCAACTACAGACCAGTTATTCAAACACACGAGCCTTTGGGGAACGTTGCTCATTCAAACCAACACATTTTCCACGTACTGATGATATGTTTAACAAAACTCCCAATGGTTTGAATACTAAATGAACTTTCTCTGTCTTACCTTCATTTTCTCTGTGTGCTCGAATTGGCTCCATTTCCTGTTCCATCCAAACAATGCTACGATGAGTAACAGGTACATGTTGCTAACTCTGTTTTCATGCAATTTTCTCAAAGTAGGGTTTCTAAGGTAGAAAAGTTTGTGATCGTATTTTTCCTGACAACCTTTTCTCCCTTGCTGTCTATTCATAGCAAGGAATATGCACAGCTGTATGTATATACTACGCACAGCTGTGGAGTGCATAGTTACAGAAGTTACACAGTGAGGAGTTACAGAAGGACGGTTCCTGCAAGTGTATGCATTGTGTTTATCCCCCATGTCTCCTTCCCTTCCCTCGTTCCCCTGGGTCCTCATCTCCATTGCTGTTCAAGATGTTTCCACCTCACCTTGAGGAGTGTGTTGAGAGCTGCCTCTTGATACCAGCAAAGAGACAAGCTCTTGGAAGTGTTTTGCCTTCAGCTCTGGCCTGGCCACTTGTTGCTGGCTGTCTGGGGACAAATTACTGTTTGTGAGCCCCATAACCTCCGTTCATCAGTTGCCTCTAATCACATCTGTTTTACGGTAGCCTGGTGAGATGGTGTTCATACACCTCCCCTCTAGAGACTAGCAGTACAGTGTGCTCCGCAAATGCCCTGGGCATCATGCTTTAAACTGCAGAGGACTAAATTACAATGTCAAAAGAGCAAACCACCCCTATGCTGCTGTCTCTGGTATGGGCCCCTCTTCTTTGACATCCTTTTTCATTCTCTGTCTCTGTGACGATTTTCCCTGGGATATCTGCCCCTCCAGCCTCCCTGGATATCTTAGCTGTCCCTCACTTTAGTTGCTCTGGTGAACGCGTGGATCCCGTCAATGTCTCTCAGCTCCCCCATGCACCATGCTTACCCACTTCGACTCCACTTCTCTGAGATGGAGAAGTGGCTGTCACATGTGGCTTGTCACCCCGTATCCCTGAATGTGCTGCCCTGAGCCCCAGCTGTCTGGATTAACTTGTTGAAATGCTAGCAGCTTGTGGACCCCCAGAGATGCTGTCACAGCCCAGGTCTAGCAGTGAAAGTGTTAACACCCTGAACAGTCCGTATGGGGAGGAGGTCATTGGCTACAATGTATCCCTGTAGCAGAGTATCAGGAAAGCATGAACTGATGGTGTTTAGGAAGTTTCACAGAATGACACATCATGATTCTACATATTGATGGGGCATTTGGTGACATTTTAATTATAGTAAAAATTAAATTCACGGAAGGATTCTAAGGATGGAGAAAGCAAAATATTGAAAATGGTGGAGAAAACTAGTGAAGGAATTGTCTCCAAGGACATGGTGTGAAGATTTTCCCCTTTCTTCTTGCTGTAATTTTATTTGCTTTTCTCTTCCCTAGGAAGAAATGTGTTTGTTGGAGAAATTGTGTATATAATTGGGGAAAATAACTCTATGAAATCAACTTTCCCCACTTGAGCCTTCCACAGCCTTACAAATTGACATCATATTGTTGAGCTTAGCCCCAGGGTACAATCTCCTGATTCGTGTTTTTTTTTTTTTTTTTTTTTTTTTTTTTTTTTTTTTTTTTTCTTGAGCGCAGCTACTAATGCCCACACCACGGGAAGCATCAAGATCTGTATTGAAAATCCATAGGCTAAAGATGCGTGTCCTCTTCTTCAATCAATATTTAATGTCATAGCCAGGGACTCTGCCACGATTTATGTCACTAAAAAGTGTTGAGAAAAGCACAATTCAGCACTTTGGTTATTAACTGGACTTTAGCTCAGCATTTTCCTGAATGTTCTCTGAGAGATTCTCCTGTCAACAAACGTTTCTGTGGCCAATTTATCAGGACCATCCTGCAGGGTGGAGCCCTGGGTGGAAATAACCTTAAATGTCCTGACACTTAAAATTACTAGTTGGGAATTGAACTTGAATACCTTGTGCTTCTGTTTCTTTACCCATCATGCAACAGGAACTGAATTGTTTGGGTAAATGGGAACCTTAAATGAGTTATAGACACGGTGTGCTGAGCGCAGAGCTTGCCACACAGGTTCCCAGCAGGAGACACTTGGACACTTCGTCCTCCCCTAGGAGTCGCAGAGCACCAGCAGGAGCACTGCAGTGGAGATGTCAAGAGGCTTGCGCGTAGACACGTGACACATGTGACTACCTAAGCATCAGGTCCGAACGTGTCTCATGGCAGACTGTCGTGACAGCTGTCTTCCTGGGGAGACACATGACTCAGATGTCCTGAGGAAGCACGCTGTAAAACCCAACACAGTTTCCATGTCTCCAAAACCAACTTCAACAGGATGCTAAGCAACAGTGGCAAAAACCATTCCTGTAATAGTGTGAGAACCTGAGGGGACAAATCAGAAAGGGCCCAGAAATGACAGCCAAGGCTGAGGCAGCAGCCCCAGGGCTGCTTCCTTAAGAAAAGTGCTGAACCCAAAGCACTACCCTTTATGATTTTTTTAAAAAAAATATTGATTTATTTATTATGTATACAATATTCTGTCCGTGTGTATGCCTGCAGGCCAGAAGAGGGCACCCGACCCCATTATAGATGGTTGTGAGCCACCATGTGGTTGCTGGGAATTGAACTCAGGACCTTTGGAAAAGCAGGCAATGCTCTTAACCTCTGAGCCATCTCTCCAGCCCCCGCTTTATGTATTCTCCACTTTCTAGCTCAGTGACAGCCCTGAAATAACCGCTAACGTCCCCACGCCAGAGCACAGCCCAGCACCTACCTCGTTCATAATGCGTTGCAACCAACTTGGCTGGAAGGGTTTGTCTTATTTCACCTCACCTAGAGTTTCCTCCTTTTTAATTCAGTCCTGAACTTTAGTCCATGAGTGGGTGCCAACCATGCACAGAGTGCGCCAGCCCTCCCTGGGAGGCAGGAAAGGGTGCTTGGTAAAGACATCTCCAGGGGAAGGTTTTAGCTACTCCATGTGGTAGGAAACAGTGGATGTCAATGATAGACTAGAGAGCTGCAGAAGAAAGGCCATGGAGAGATGCTGGGGAGCAGGGCCTTTGAAAGTTCTTATCTGTTTCTAGGAATCTGTGTGTGTTTTCAGGGCTGTTTGCATGCTCAAGCGGGACTTGGGAAGGCCCTCAGCTTTGGCTGAGCTCGACGATTTCTCTTAAGTAGGCAAAGATGAACCCAGACATATCATCTTCCTGGATAAATATTGACAGCTCCAAAACACACATGCAGGATGTGTGTGCGTGCATATGTACACACACACACACACACACACACACACACACACACACACACACACACTGTCTTTTGGGAAAGACAACCTGGTTTAGATAGGCATATCTGCACTCATTAAGCACAAAACCCTGCTGGCTCCTTGCCAGACCCCTAGGGCTGGCAACACCCCTGCTTCTCATCTCTGTGTTCTTCACCCTGTTCTGGCTTCTGAATACTGTAGTGGGGTCCAGAGCGGATGTCTGGGGCATAGGAGTGAAGACTCTTAGTCTCTTATTGGGGCAGCTTCTATCCCATTGGTCTCAGAGAAGACATTTCCACATTTTTATAAATTGACACATGCTTTTACATGGTATATGTCGACGGGGCAGGGTATGACATTTTAATACAAGTGTCTAGTGTGCCATTAGCAAATCCACAACCTCAAATTTAACATTTATTTGTATTGAAACATTCAAAATTTATTTTAGCCACTGTGACAAAGGCAGACATCACTATTGACCACAGACAATAGTGGCCAAACACCAGAATTCTTCAAACAAAAGCCTTCTCCTTGCCTAACTAAAATTTTGAACCTTTTCTGTGGGGATGGGATTGACCTTAGTGCATGCTAGGCAGTCACTTCACCACTGAGTTGAACACCCAGCCCTGGAATTTTGTATTCTGGGGCAAACCCTCTATATAGTCCTGCAGCACCCTCCCAACCTCAGATAACCACCACTCTACTCTTCCACTGACTGTGTTTGTGCCTACATATGAGACACATGTGACATTTGCCTTTTTGGATTGGACTTACGGTCACTTAAGGTCCTCCAGCTGACAGGCTTCTATCCTCGAGTGGCTGGAAGGCTGTATTAATAAGCCATGCTGGCTTTATCCCCTCTCCCCGCTGATACCCTGTCCTGGCTACTGTGAACAGTGTTGCAGTTAACAGGGAGCAAGGGTTTCAACCACTTTCATTTCTTAAGATGTGCATTCAACAGTGGTGTGAGTGAGACACGAGGAAACAGATATTTATCCTCAGGTTGGACACTGGTGATGGACCAAAGAAATGAGTTCACTCAAGTCTAGTTTAGTGATTCAGTAAGTTTATTGGTGGTAACTCACAGGAGCCAGGGAAACGCAAAGACAATTATGCCACCCGGAACACCAGGAAGCTCACTCCACCATGGGTAACATCTCCTGAAAGCCACATAAATTTATTACTTGGCTTTTATAACCTGGGGAGGGGGCGTGACATTGTGAATCTTGTAAGTTTTATGAACTTTCTGAGCCTTGTCAGTTTCTTTAGCACAGTGGGTCTCAACTTTCCTAAAGCTGTGACCCTTTGATACAGTTCCCCATGTTGTGGTCACTCCCAACTGTGAAGTTATTTTTGTTGCTACTTTCTAACTGTAGTTTTGCTGCTGTGATGAATGGTGATGTAAATATCTGGGTTTTCTGGTGGTCTTAGAAGACGTGAAAGGGTCATTTGACCCACAGGCTGAGAACCTCTGCTCGAGCATATTATCAGCCTCCTCTCTCTTCAAGAAGGAGCATTTCAACCATGAGGAGACAGCTACCCCGTTGTCTGAACTCTATCAAGTGCTATTTCTAGTTCTAGATTATTTTGAGTTTCCATATTCTTTTCTGTAAAGGCTGTGCTAATTTATATTCTCATTAAAGTGTTTGAGTGCCTCACTACTGCTTTTTATTTTTGACTTTTGACTTAATGTACTTAGGCATATCTGTATTTGTGTGTGTGTATAATCTTGAGACAGATTTCAGCGAAGTTCACCAGTCAGGCTTTGAGACTTCAATCCCCTTTCCTCTGCCTTCCTAGGAGATAAGGTTTTTAAGGGCTCACTCATTGTAGCTTTTGGTTTACATTCCTAGTCAGTGATGCCAGGCATTTTCATAGACTTGCTGGCAGTTTCTATGTTGTCTTAGAAAAATCCTGTATTCAGATCTGCATTGCATTGTCTGATTTTGTGCGGAGGTACGCATGTGTGCATGTCTATCTTGGGGATATATGTGTGCTCACATGCGTGTGAAAGTCAGATGACAATCTCTCGGTTCATTCCTCAGGCACTGCCTAGCCTTTGTTTGAGACAGGGTCTTTCATTGCCCGAAACCTCATCAAGAAGGCCAGGTAAGCTGGCCAGTGAGCTTCCAGGAATGTACCTGGCTCTGCTTCCCATTCTGCCAGCACTAGGCTTGCAAGCATCTACCATTATGCCTACCTCTTTATATCAGTTCTGGAGATCAAACTCAAGCCCTCACTCCAGCAAGATAAGTGCTTTGGTGTCCTCTTCCTGCCAGGGATTATTTGTTTTGATGTTCTTTGTGTATCCTGGGCACCCGGTCCCCTGAGAAGTGACAGGTTTGTAGTTATTCTCTCCTATTCCAAAGCTGTCTCTTCATTCCGCTGATATTAGTGTAACCCTTTTATGTGCTTTTGCTTTTATTGCCTATGACTTTGGGGTCATATCCCAAACCTGTCCTGACGTATTCCCCTATGCCTAGTGACTTTTATATTGCTGCAATAACACCATGACAGAAGTGACTTAAGGAAGAAACAGTTTATTTGGCTTATGGTTCCGGAGGGAGACTCCATGATGGTGGTGGGTGGGGCTCACAGCAATTGGCCACAGTATGGAAGATAGAAACCACATTTCAACCCCAAGACTGAAGCCAAGACAGAGAAGAGGAAATGAAATGAGGATAGAAGCCCTCAAGGCCCTCCCTCAATAATTCACTTCCTCCACCAAAGCTGCACCTTCTAAAGATTCCATAACCTTCCCAAGCAGCATCACCAACTAGGGACCAACTGTCCAAACACATAAGCTTATGGGGGACACTTCTCACAGGACCACCAGAGCTCTCTTCTAACAGGCTCATAGTCTGGTGTCTTATGTCTAAGCTTTTAGTCATTTAAGTTGACTTTTGTATACAATGAGGTATAGGGCTTAGTTCTAGTCTTCTGTGTTTGATGGTTTTCTATACCATCTTCCAAAGGTTCTGCCTTTCCCCTCATATATGCTCTGGGTCCCTTTGTTGCAGGTTGCTGCAAGCATACGCATTTATTTTGTGTTCTTCATTCTGTTCTTTAACCTATGTGCCTGTGCTTGTGCCGGTGCCATGCCGTTTGGCTAGTACAGCTTTGTAGAACGTTTTAAACTCAGGCTATGTATTGCTTCCAGGTTTGCCTTTTGTTTTCAGGATTGCTTTCATGACTTGGAGTCCTTTGTGCTCAAGTGTGAATTTTTCATTGCTTTTCTGTTTCTGTGAAGAATATTAATTGCCACTATACTTTTTGAAGGATTTAAATCTAACATTCAAAGTGGACCTCTCATCATCTACCCATTGGTCATTGTCATTTGCAATTTTGATGTTTCTCCAGTCACCAGATAGGGAACACCATGTATAAGTAAGCTATTGCTGCTGTAACAAAGCTCCCAGTGGCTTAAAATACAGCTGGATGATCTGCTCATTCAGGCTTAGCTTATGTCTCAGAGGCGTCTCTCAGGCATGTGTGGTGCACTGTGGGGTGGAGGGGAGGTCAGAAGATCCAAACTGGTCTATGATAGGTTTGAATAAGGTGAATTCTCTCTGTTTCATGTCACCTGCTATAGTCACTTGGTCTGCAATAAAGGCACCTAGAACATGCTTTTGAAAAGGCTAGTCTCTTTGATAAATGATACAGGGAAAATCATGCATCTACATACAGAACAACAGAGGTAGATGCCTGAGTTTTATGAATACAAAAGTCAGCTCAAATCAAACACTTAGGTGTAATCTCCCGAGCCATGATTCTACAAGAAGAAAGCACAAGGGAATTGCTTCAAAGATATGGGTATGGTCAAATATCATTTGAGTAGGACCCCAAAGGCACAGATGTCCAAAAAAAATTATATACAAATGGCTAGCCCATACTTGGTCAGTGTGGTGGTTTGAATAAGAACCGCCCCCATCGGCTCACATATTTGAATGCATGTTATTAGGGAGTGGCATTATTTGACTTGATTAGGAGTTGTGGCCTTTTGGAGTGGGTGCATCACTGGGGGTGGGCTTTGGGGTTTCAAATGCTTAAGCCGGGCCCAGTGTGTCTCTCTCTACCTGCTGTCTGTGGATCTGGATGTAGAATTCTCAGCTACTTCTCTAGCATCATGTCTGCTTACATGCTGTCATGGTATGGCAATGGACCATACCTCTGAATCTGTAAACAAGCCCCAATTAGACGCTTTCCTTTTTAAGCGTTGCTGTGATCATAGTGTCTCTTCACAGCAGTAGAACACTGACTAAGACAGTGAGAGACCCTCCTGAGCCCTCGGCTTGGACTCCCATCCCACACTGTACGACCAAATCAAGTCTCTAAGCCTGCCCACATGCAAGAAGAAAGGAAAGAGACTCTGCCCTTAGCAGCAGGAGCTGGGCAGCCACACTTCAGTGTGTTACATGGAAAGCCATAACAGCTGGAGGAGCCTGTGACTTGGTGTGGGGAGTCACATCCACAGTGGGGCAGGGGAGGAAGAGGGGGCAAGGGTCAGCAAGCATCATTCACACATGCAACAGAAGATGTTGGGATTGAGGATGCATCCAGGACCACATATGGCCTAGAATAAGTACCATTTCTCTGGTTACAGAACCTACTGTCAGCAGCAGCAAGTGGGTAGAAACGCTCTCCTGGGAGTTTCCCATACTAAGGGAGTGTAACAGCCACATATGTGAGTGTACCAGTAGCTTCTTTGCTGCTGGCTCGGCGAGGGACCTACACTCCTTCATAGTAAAACATCTTAAGGTCACCAGAAGCTATCAAACGGCGGGTCATGCTCTAGACCCCATGGCATCTGACTTTTGTTTTTCTCCTATCAGAAGCGTGTTTGTGTGCCCAGGGACTTGGCGTGGGTGTTGTACACCAATCAGTTCTGATATTCCGGGGCCACTGTTGTTTATTGCAGTTCTGAAGTTCAAAAGCCCACAATAGGCTCCACCAGGGTAAGTGAAAGAGCCAGCAGGGCCATTTCCTTCTGGAACGTGTGGGCCACAATCCATTTCGTTCCCTTTCCCGTTTCTAGAGGCGGCATGCCTTCTTCGGTTCTCAGCCTCTTCAAAGCCAGCAAAGGCCGGTGGAGTCTTCTATGTCTCTTCACTTTGACGCAGGGCCCTAGGATGTCCTTGGGCCCCTGCCAGACATGAACAACCTCAGCTTCATTTGTAGCTCTATGCCCCCCTTTTCAGATATATGGCATCCTTGGGTTCCAGGACACAGAATGTGGGCATTAAGCCAGGCAGGGGCATTTTTCTTATCCACTCTAGAGACTGGGTCCTATTGGGGAACATTAATGAGTTAAGGTCTCCACTCTGTGAACTGGTGTGTGTATGTGCATGCTTGTGTTTGTGTGGTACGTGTATACTCTATATGTACGTGTGAATGCGCGTGCACATGTGTGTGTGTGTGTGTGTGTTTGTTTACAACTAAGAGGGGTAAATGGCTGACCGTGGAAAGAAAACCCTGGAACATGGTTGCATCTGATGTCTGGAGAGAGCCAGATGAAGAACATGGCTTCGGTTGGGGCCAGAGATGCTGAGACAGCCCTTGTGGCAGAGGTGTTATGTAATCATGGCCTTGAAAGATGGAAAAAACTTCAGAGTAAAGCTGTGCAGGAGAATGTTCCAGGCAAAAGGGAGGGGTCAGAAACACAGTGACCATGATAGGGATGGATGGGTGTGGTGCTAGAATAGTGTGTGGGGAACCCAGTTCTGTTGCATTTGGGGGCAGTGGTCACAACCATGAGACATAGTCCTTTCCACTCATGAACTTCCGGTTTTCCATGAGTGGCAGGCTCAGACAGTGGGCAGCCACTACCATCTGCAGAAGACCCTGTGAGACCCTGTGCTAGGAGTACCCAGACATCGGTTTTCTGACATCAGAAATTTGCATATTTAAATGAAATGTTAGGTTCTTAAAGCCCACTTCTAACTCAGTTCTTCAAAGAAGCTTACCGAGTAGGTCAAGTAGCAAGCAGAGGGCCTCCGTTTGTTACCGCCCAAAGGAAGGCACAGAGAGGTTGAGTGGTTCACCATGGCCACATAGCTAAGAAGTAGCAAGACCAGCATGGTCATCAATCCCAGGTTCTTGACCCCATGGCAAAGATGACAAGACCGTAGAGGAACACGGGAGAGATCTGACCTGTGTGGGCAGGGCAGGCATTGTAGGAGTTATTGGTGCAGGGGATGGAACTCAGCATTGCAAGAACCCTGGGGTACAGCTCACAGCCGCCCAGGAGAGTCTGTTCTGCCTGGTGGCACCATTTTTGGCATCTGATTCAGGCATTTATGCATTGTCGTTGCTCTCCTGAAAGAGAGAGACAAGGAATGAAAGAAAGCAAGGAAGCAAAAGAGAAGATGCAGAAAAAAAAAAACAAAGAAAAACTAAAATTGCTCCTTTTGTCAATGCCAGAAGAACAGCCATTTAGCTCACAATGAAGGGATGGGCAATTGTGATGGCCATTGATACAGGAGTTTGTTAGAGACACTGTCTCTTTCTCAAGAACGGAACGATAGAAATTATTATCCATTTATCTTTATCTTGGTACAATGGGAATTTTATTCCATCTTGTACCCCAATTATGACTATAATGACTTAGGCTTCTGAAAAAACTTTTTAAAAAATCCAAAACATCCTTTTAATTTGCATTTCCACCCTTTGGGACTGAATAGTGGGCCATCCAATAATAAAACCGAAACCCAGATTTCTGTCTGACAAGATTGCCAATTTACATCTGGGCCGCACTCTTCTATTGCAAAGGCATCTTGGAGTAAAAGAGGCATGGGGGAAGGAAGATGGGCTGAGTTCTCACTTGTTGATCACCTGCCCACACCCTCCTGTTGTCTAGTATCTGCTCGAGGTAGCATCCTCTTCCAGTGGAGTGTAAGGTTGATGATGCACCTGCCAGGAGCCTGCTATTGACTGTGGGGGAAGGGGAGTTAGGGGGATGGAGGAGGGCAGCTCCATGACCATGAGACTCTTCACTCTCTGGCATCTCCGTACAATAGGAAGCAGAGACCAGACAGGAAGGGAAAAGGTTCACCCCCAAGAAATCCCTTTGCTGGAGCTAGGCCCCACTTCCCCCGATAGTGTCACTGCCTGAGACCAAACGTTCAAATGTTTGAGTCTGTGGGGATCTATTTCAGATTCGGACTGGAGACCCTTGCTCTTTCCTGTCTGAGCCACCTCACAGCTTTGTGACATGGGGACCTTGCTCCATACTGCAATGGCTCTGTTTCCTCACCTATAAAATTCGCATTGTCATAGCCACCCGACAGCGTCTCTGTGAGCATCAGGTGGTCTAGCCCTTGAAAAGCATGCAGGGAAGTAGGAGGCGCAGAGAGCCGTATCAACGTCACTTCTGCATGTTCATGTCATGGGGACGCAGTCTTTTGCCTAACATTATGTAATCTCAGTAATACGTCCTATTTTTAAACCCCATAATGATGGAGCTAGATCATTCTGCGTTTCGTGCATCTTGTTTATCTCCCCCTTGTTATCATTTTTTTTCTTGTTTACGCTCAGGCTGTGGCTCATTCAGCTGGGCCACTCTGCAGCAGTCCCTCTGATTGTGCCACGATTGATCAACTCGTTCTCCTGCTGATGAGAACATCCTCATTTGGGTTCCCTAATGTACACCATAGAAGTTTCTGTGAGGCAAGTACCAAAAGACACCCACCGAGAAGTGGTGGCACAGCCAGGTCATGGAGTTTGCACATCTTCGAACTGACAAGCTCTCCGCAGGTTACTCCCCAGGAGGGTCATTTCCTTCAGTACCCTAAGTCTAGCTAGTGTCCCTTTGTCCACACCTAGCCAATACCAGCTTTCACCAGTACGATAAAATAGATTCTCACAATATATGTTTTTAAAGATTTGCCTTTGCCAGAGGGATGATGAAGACCTTTTCCCGTTCTGTAGGATGCTGTTTTATCTTATTGACTGTGTCCTTTGCCTTACAGAAGCTTTTAGTTTCAGGAGGTCCCATTTATTTTCTATCTCAGTGTCTGTGCTACTGGGGTATTTACTCAGGAAGCTGTTTTCCTTCCCAATGTGTTCAAGGCTCTTTCCTGTCGCTGCACCCTAATGTCTTCCTCGGGGAGGGGGTGAGAAGGTGCAGTGTCAACACGGGGAGTCAGGTAGAAGGAACACAGCAGACTTAGTTATTTAGCAATGGGGAAAACTTATATACTCTCCCAGCACCCAGGCCTTCCAATCCATTGACATCGCGATTGCCTCTCATTGGCTAGGCACAATTAGGACCTCTGACGGCACCAGGCAGACTCCAGGTTGGCTCCTCTTAGCCTGGTAGACCTTAACTTACTACATTTTCCCACTTTCTCTTCTTTCAGGTTTAAAGTAGTTTGATTGACGTTGGGATCTTTGATCTACTTGGACTTGAGTTTTGTGCAGGGTAATTGATATGGGTCTATTTGCAGTCTTCTGTATCCAGGTATACCAGCACCATTTGTTTAAGATGCTTTCTTTTCTCCATTGTATTGTTTTGGCTTCTTTGTCAAATCAAGTGTATAAGGTTTGTGGATTTATGTCTGGGTCTTAATTCGATTCTGTTAATCAATGTGTCTGTTTTTTTTAGGCCAATCCCCTGCTGTTTTTCTTATTATAGCTCTATAGTAGAGTTTGAGGTCAGGGATGGAGATGCTTGTGGTAGTTCTTTTATTGTACAGGAATATTTTAGCTACCCTTGGTTTTTTTGTTTTTCCATATGAAGTTGAGCATTGTTCTTTCAAGGTCTGTAAAGAAATGTATTGATTTTGAAGGGGATTGTGTTGAATCTGTACACTGCTTTTGGTAAAATGGCCATTTTTCTGACAGAGGACTGATCACCAAAATATATAAAAAACTCAAGAAATTAGACACCAAAAAGCTAAATAATCCAATTAAAAATGGGGTACTGATCTAAACAGAGAATTCTCAACAGAAGAATCTCAAATGGCTGAGATACAATCAAGGAATTGTTCAACATCCTTAACCATCGTGGAAATGCAAGTCAAAATGATTCAGATTCCATTTTACACCAGTCAGTATGGCTAAGATCAAAACCACCAATGACAGCTTATGTTGGAGAGCATGTGGGGGAAAGGGAACACTCCTCCACTGCTGTTGGAAGTGCAAACTTGTATAGCTACTGTGGAAATCAACATGGCAGTTGCTCAGAAAATTAGAAATCGATCTATCCCAAGACCCAGCTATACCACTCTTGGGCATATACCCAAAGGATGATCAACTATACCACAAGGACACTTGCTCAGCTATGTTCATAGCAATTTTATTTGTCATAGCCAGACCCTGGAAACAACCTAGATGCCTCTTAACTGAAGAATGGATAAAGGAAATGTACATTTACACAAAGGAGTATTACTCAGCTGTTAAAGGCAATGACATCAGTAAATTTGAAGGTGAACAAATGGAACTAGAAAAAAAAATCACCTGAGTAATCAGACCCAGACTTGTAAGTGCATATTAGCTGTAAAGCAAAGGACAACCATGCTACAATCCACAGCCCCAGAGAGACAATGTAACAAAGAGGGCCCAAAGGAGCATGCATGGACCTCCCTGGGAAAGGAGAATAAAAGTGATCTCCAGGGTGGACTGGTGGCTGGTGAGGATGGGAGCATGAGAGGTCAGACAGAGGGGGAGAGTAAGGAAAGAGACATCTTAATGGGGTAGCATTTTGGGAGTCAGGTAGAAACCTGCTGCAAGGGAAACTCCCACCAATCTACAGGGATGAGCCCAGTTAAGACTCCTAGCAATAGTCTGCGTAGCCTGAACTGGCCATCTCCTGTGATCAGATTGGCAACTACCCCAATTGTCCTCAGAGAGCCTTCATCCAGCGACTGATAAAAATGGATGTGGAAATCCATGGCCAAGCACTGGGCCAAGCTTTGAGAACCCTCTTGAGAAAGGGAGGAAGGATTGTTTGAGCCAGGGAAACCAGGGATGTCTCAGGGAAACTCACAGAAGTGGCTAACCTGAGCTCATGGGAACTTGTAGATTCTAGACCAATCGACCTGGACACTCTGCATGTGAGTGACAGTTGTATGACTTGGGCTGCCTGTGGGACTCCTGGCAGTGGGAGCGAGGCCTCTTCAGAGTGCTTTTGCTGGATTTCAGGATCTTGTTTCTCACACTGGGTTGCCTTGCCCAGCCTTGATACAAAGGAAGGAGCTTGGTGCACCTCGGTTTGATATGCCATGCTTTGTTGACACACATGAGAGGTCTACCCCTTTCTGAACAGAAACAGGAGAAGAGGATTGGGGGAAAGGAATGGATAGATGGGGAGGCTACAGTCGGGTTATAAAGTAAAATTAAAATAAAATAAGAAAAAATTTTACTTTGTAAATTTGTATATGGGTGTATGTGTGGGCATTTGCATTTAAGTGTAGTACACATGGAGGCCAGAAGAGGGCGCTGATTGTCCTGGATCTGGAGCTCTAGGAGTTGTCGATTCCCCACCTATAGGTGCTGGGAACCAAATTTGGGTCCTCTGCATTTTCTACTGTTAGTAAGGCCGAGACCCTTGAAATACTGCCTACCACGGTTCTCAAAGGTGAAGATTTTTCCAGCTTTTTCCAATTTTATACAGTAGTTTAGGATATTGGACACAGTTTAGGATAAGGTAACACAGGATACCTTAGCCATTCCTCATACCTTGGCAACAATTCTTCTGAAGTTTTGCACATTATGGATGTTATTTTAGGCTTTGGATGGCCAACTGTCACCAGGTTAGCACCACAGATTCCCCAGTTTGCTAAGGGTTTGATAAAACAGTAGAGATGATCATTGACTTCTACTAACCCCCCCCCCCACATATATAAAAGTACACAGGGCATAAATATGGCACTAATGTGTTTCAGAAAGTTAACCCGTTCATGTTAGCAGCTGAAGAACAGAACACCAGCAGCAACCAGGAGCTCCATCGTGACCCTAGGCTGCATCTTTTTGCCCAGTATCATTATCATTGGGAATTATAGGACTGTAGGTCACATTGTTGTTGTTGTTGTTGTTTTTGAGACAGGCTTTCACTAAGTAGTTTTGGCTGTCCTAGAATTTGCTGTGTAGACCAGGCTGGTCTCGAACTCACAGAGATCCATTTGCCTCTGTCTCCCGAGTGCTGGGATTAAAGGTGTGCACAACTTTGCCTGGCCCTAGAACAACAGTTTTACTTATCTCTGGGCCTCGCACAAACACAATCACAAATGTTTATTTGTGTATGGCTTTCTGGACCCAGCGTTATCTGTAATGTCCATCCATGTTGCCGTATGTAGCTTCGTTGGTTGATTTGCACTATTGTTATTCCTAGTGCATGCCTGTACGTCATTACACTTTTAATTCTCATCTTGATCCATGTTTGTGCAGAGACTTAGGACTCATGCCAAGCTGTGTAGGCAGTGGACTGTAGCTTGTGCCTTGGCTCACTCATGGTGTAGTGCGAGGTCAGAGCAGTTTTGACGGGCACTTCTCATAGCCATCAATGCTGAGTACTTTCTAATCAGATTAATTAATTTAGATATCTTGCTGTGACTTCCTGTTCAAGCCTCCAGGTCAGCTTTTCTACAGAGCGGGGCTCATTGTCGTTGACACACCGGAGGTCTCTCTGTCCTCAGGTGTGACCTTTGCCACAGAGATCATAGCTAGCTTTGTGACACGCACATCTGTTCCGTATGGTATCTTCCACTCCCCTACTATTGTCTCCATGAATGGGTTGTTCTTTCCTTTCTGGCTGCTTTGCTTCCTCCAAGATTGTGAAGATGCCCAGAAGACAAAATCCTCATCTGTCCATGTTCTTCCCCCTTCTTATCAAAAGGCTGAATTAATCAACAACAGAGGCCATCTTTGTCTTCCGACTTCAGTTGACTGCTTCTGAAACCATGAAGCTCTGGCATGGCTTTTGTTGCGTTCTGTAAGCTTTCTGTAGCTTTTCTCTAGAACACACGGTTGGGCCAGTCACCCGAGAGACCCAACCTCCTGGAACAGAACTTTGCACATGGAAAGAAATAGAAGTCTTTTCCTGTCTCCATACAACTGGCAGCAGTGACTTAATGCCACCCACCCCGCGGTCACAGTTCCTCTCTTGCCCAAAACATGTCTCTTATAGACTGCTGATTAAAACTGCATTGCGTCCTAGATGCTGGCTCTTTTAATTTTCATTGTTTTTAGTTAGAGGTTTTACTTTTTAAAAATGACATTTTGGGGCTGAAGTGATGGCTCAGAGGTTTCAGAACACGTGCTACTCTTGCAAAGGACTTGTCCTTGATTCCCAACACCCACATGATGGCTTACAACTGTGCATGCCTCCAGTCCTAGGGGATACAGCGCTCTCTTATGACCTCCCCAGACACCAGGCATACTTGTGGTGCACAGACATACATTCAGGTTAAACACTCATACACAGGAAATAAATAAATCTAATTAAAACATTTTTATATTATTTATTTGTGAAAGTATTCAGTTTTCTTGAAAACTGTTTTATGTACTGGATTTTTACTACATTTAATTTGTTCCCCTGGCCTTCAATATCTTCAATATATATTAAATACATGTTTAATTTAAATTGATTAACTTGCAGTGTAAATTCTGCATTGGCAGGGCTGTGCATTGGATTCAGTGCTGGGCTAGATGTCTAGTGATGCTGGGTCAATCAGTGGCCCAGGCATTGGATTCAATATTGGGCTAGACATCAGTGATTGGTCAATCAGTGGTTCAGCTGTGGCAACATGTCTCCTTCCTTAAGACATCCTTCATCCACCTTCTGTCTGGGCCCTTCCTCACCCAGACTAGCTGATGCCATAGTCAGGTGTTAACCAAAGAACTACAGAATGGTACAAACAGAACCTGCTTGTCCCTTCTGTTGGAGAGAGAGAGAGAGAGAGAGAGAGAGAGAGAGAGAGAGAGAGAGAGAGATATCCTCCTCTACTTGGTTTTCCTAAGGTTAAGCTCATTCCAGAGTGGAAAAATTCTTTCAACTTTTAGAGAAGATGGCCTCTTTGCAAACTTTAAAGTTCTTCCCTGACATCTTTCTGTGTCTTTTGCCTTATTGGCACGCACTGTGGTTCATTGTTTTTGAAAACTCCATTGTTTTAGTGAACCACCACAGTACTTTCTAGAAACATCACAACTATAGAGACGACTGCACAGATCATTGGTATCCGGCTCGAAGTGTCTTTGCAAGATGAGCACCCCTGTGTGACCACTGCTTACACACTGTGCTCAGGACACTCATCCATGCCCTCCTCTACACATCTGCTCCCCCGAATGAGAGTGAACTGGCTTGTTTACAGTCGTTTAGCTTGTTCCAGCTGTGCAACTTTGTGTGCCTGTAACTCCGAGGCTAGTCTTCCTTTGTAACTGATTTCCAGGGGTTTCTCAACACTGTTCCTTGTATTCCCCTACATAAATAGCATCCTGGCACCTGGGTACATGGCACATGCTTAGGATTAAGGCTGCTTCCATCTTGAGGCTAGAACAAGTCATATGTGCATCACACAACTGTGCTGTGATGTGCCCGTGAGTTCTGAGGCATGCATTTGCAGTGGGTACACTCTCCTGTACACATACACAGCCTTGGTTGGCATGGTCAAAGAGGTTTTTCAAGAGTCTCCTGGTGTCTGTCTGTATCAGGGCTGCCTCAGAGCTCTTTTTCTCTTCTCTGAAGACTGCATGCACTGCCTCACCATCAGTGAGAACATCCACACCAGATCTTCAGGATCTGAAGAACGTTTGTGGTTATATGGTTAATTCTGTGTTCAACTTCCTGATAGATACAGGACTCTGTTGGTCACCGTTCTCCTTGCTGAGACCAAAGCAAAAGGAAGGGAAGGTTTGTTTCCATTCACAGTTCAAGGGTGCAGTCCGCCATGGGAGTGGGGCGGAGCATGGCAGCGGGAAGAAGAGGGAATGAAAACTGGTGCCCACTGCATCTTCCCTTTTTATTCAGCTCAATGTGGCATCCACATTCAGAATGGATCCTCTCATCTCATCCTGACTTAGATAACCCCTCACGGGGAGGCCCAAGTCTGTCTTTGATACGTCAAGACCCTGTTAAGCCAACAACCAATATCAACCAATTTTAAGGATGATTCAGATTTTCCATCTTATCTTCTCTGTCTGGAGCTGAAGTGACCTGCAGGGTGGGCATTCCAGTTCCTGCTGCGTTGCACATCTTTGCATGCCCTGGGCTTCAGGGTCCTCTGTCAACGTGGGGGTCTGTGGATTTCACAAAGGAGACTGATTTTCTACCTCCTGAACTTATAAGTAGAAGCCACGCAAGAAACCGGAGAGCGATGAGAACAATAATTAGGGGAGGACAGTCATGTGTGAGTGGGGAGCACTCACTAGTCTCCAGGGATGGGAACCGCTAAAGGCCGTTTCTGTGTAGACTCCCGGCTGGAGCTGCACCAGGCTGCATCCCATTGGCAGCTACCAAAGAAACACAAAGAAGGAGGTTGTTCCTCTCTCTGCCTTTCCCCCTCCTAACAGCTTAGCTGTGCTGTCCTGGCACCCCGTCCAATCAAAGCTGGCTGAAGCCACGCTCACATCTAGAACCTCGTCAGACAGTGACGCCGTGTCCCTTCTTACCTGCCAGCGCCGGCACCTCAGCTTCTCAGATCGTTAAGTCAGGAGCCGCTTTCTGTCACCGTGGTCTCTCTTTCCTAACGAGGGAGCTAATACGGGGAAGGAGAGGGTTATGGCCAGGGTTGGCTGCTCCACCAGTGTTCACCCTGCAGACTCTGAGCAGAACACAGAGGACACGAAAAGACCAGTGACCTTGTTACACACAGACACAGGTTAGTAGACAAATTCACCAACAACCACAGAATATAATATGTCCCAGGAGGGAGGGGCCAGGGTGCTATGACGCAAACAGGATAAATCTGTAGCCAAATATGAGTTAACATGACCCTGGAAGACAGATTTAGATCCCCGCAGATCCCATGCTGCAATGTGGTAGCAGTTTGATGAGCTTTTTAAAGTAGTGGAACAAAGGAAGTCACAAGTCACCCACCCTGGCGGGGTATTAAGAAGTGGGACCACCTCTCAGCCATAGGCTTCAGGAGCTGTCTAATGGCACTCTTAGCTTATTCGTTGGCAGATACTAGGGTTTTGTTAAGACATTCTAAAGGGTTGTCTGTTAGTTGCAGGAACTTAGGCCAGACACAGAGGTAACCAAAGAATGGCTGCATAAAGGCTAAAGATAGAGTAAGATAAACTTAATTAGGTTTTGGACCCCCACAACACTCCAATATCTCTACAGTCATTGATGTCCTAATCACATGATCAGCTTTTTAGAAGGTTTAGTTCTGAGAACTCTTCGCACTATGTGTGAACCCCTTTGACAGCAGTGTCTCCGTTTGGGCTTTTCTAGAGGTGAGCTCCTGAGAGAATGGTCCCGTTAGAAGAGGTGGCTTCCCAATGTGCTTTCCAGACACTTGTGTGGAGGGAAAACAAGGCAGGAAGGAACAGGTAGCCACTACAAGCTGTCTTCATACTGGGCGCCATGGGAACACAGGGTGCTGTAGGCTTTGAAGAACAGTGGAGACCACACTTCAGAATCATCGTGCACTGTTACAAGGACCTGGGATGCTATCCACTCACGCCTGCCAGGTAGTGGATGAGAGCTGGCTGCCAGAACACACTGAATTCTGCCTTTCCCACCCGATGTGCAGCCTACAGTGGCTTCCTCCCTCAAGAGGATATCCTCAAGCGCAGAAACAGACGCAGGTGCTGTAGTTGCCATGTAAGGGCAGACGGGAGGAAGGTGAGGAACAGACAGTGTCTGCCACAAGATACTCTTAGAACTTTCCAGAGATGGGATGCAGGCTCACAAAGAGTTCTGTTTTGCAGAACTGACTCATATGGCAACAGGCTGGGAAGTTCCCCAGAAGGGCAATTGACAGACTGAGGAGAGGCAACAGGGAGAGTTTAGTCTAAAAGCCTGCAGGGCCCTGACCCACAAGCAGCTAGTGGCTCAGCTCAGAGAACGGCAGCGGCTGGAGTGGGAGGGGCAGCGGCTCAGTTCTCTCCAGGCCTTCCACAGACAGGATGGGGCCTGTTCATGGTGGAGAGAACCAGCTACTTTCCCGGTTGACTCATGCAATTTTCCTTCACTTACCTGGAGAGCTGCATCCGGAATAATTTGGACCACATATCTGGGCACCCTGGGTCTCAGTCAAGTTGACCCATAAACCAATCTCAGAACTGGTCTGAGAAAGCACCTTTGATGTGAAGGATCTAAGCAGAGGTTGGAGAGGGAATCATGGCTTGGTCCACAAACACAGGGATGGTCCGGGGGTGGGAAAGGCAGGCAAGGTTGACTCTAGGCGTCTGTGTGACTTACAGAAACCAGCAGGATGCATTTATCTCAAGGCCACCAGAGATGTCTGCACTGTGCCCAGAGTGAACGAAACAGAAGAATGTGCCACTGTCTGAAGGAAGAGACATTTAATAGCATTGGGAGCATAGCACATAGCTGAGATGGAGCCTGCGTCAGGCTGTCTGTCTAGATGCCTGTGCCTGTGGTGGTTAGTACTGATGGTCACATGACGAGATCTAGTGTCATCTGGGAGAGAAGCCTTTGAGCATGCTCTGACGGATTATTTAGTTTAGGTTAAACAGTAGGAAGATTCATCTTAAAGATGGGTGCGCCATTCCACAGGCTCGAGTCTGCATTATGAAAAGAAAACATGTTGAGGACCTGAATTCATCTGCCCTTGCTTCCTGGCTGCAGATGCTCTGTGACCATCTGCCTCATGCTCCAGCTACCACCTGTCCCTTACCTTGACGGACTGTACCCTGGAACTATGAGACAGACCAACCCCTTCAAATGTCTGTTAGACATTTTATCACGGCAGCAAGTCAGGTCGCTAATACAGTGATCCATCCCTCAATCAGATTCTGAGACCACCATTGACAGGGTTAGAACATGGGCCTCTGTGAGGTAAAGAGGTCATGAGGAGACCCCTCACGTATGGGACTGTGCCCTCATGAAAGATCTCAGAGACACACCCCACTCCTTCCACCATGTGAGGAAAAGCGGCAAGACGGTGAGAGCAAAGACTATTGAGTAGTCGCCTGGCCTTGCACATCCGAGCTTCTGGACCATGAGAAATGACAGCTGTCTGTTAGTCCCCCACCTGTCATCATGTGCTCCAGCAGCTCCAGCAGCCTCAGGCCCCGAGCAAATGCAGCAAGCCAGCTGATCTGTGTGAACATGTGCTACAAAGGAAAAAGTGAATAGCTATGGTTATGAGCTTCTAAGAGCTGAGGTGTGTTTGTTACACAGCACAGTAGTCGTGCTGATTGCTAAACTTAAGTGGAGAAATTGGCCGTATCACCCCATGTGTTTGTGCCTTTCTCTCTCCCTCCTCTCTCTCTCTCTCTCTCTCTCTCTCTCTCTCTCTCTCTCTCTCTCTCTCCTCTCTCTTTCTCCTCCCTTTATCCCCTCATTCTTCTCCCTGTCCCTCTTCTCATACCTCTCTCCTTTTCTACCCCCTTTCTCTCTCCTAGACCAACCCACCCTAACAGGATTCCCCTGGCACTCGAGATAAAGGGCATCATTTTCATCTCTGTCCTTGGGTGTGACCCTTTCTTACCTGCTCAGTGCTCTACTGCCATGGCCCTGCTCTCCCCGGATGTGGGTGGGTGTTGTTGAACACCCACCCCTATTCTCATTTCAGGATCTGAACTGCCTGTTGACTCTGCTCAGGATCATCTCTCAGACCCTCCCAGACAGCTTCCCCTGCCATGCATAGCCATTCTCCTGACATCACCCAACTCCTGCCCATCCTCCCATCTCAGTTTAAAGCTCACTTCTCTAAGGACCCCGGGCCCCAGCTGTGGCCCTTCCTGTGGAACCCCTTTCTAATACACTGGGTACTTTTCTTACAGACGACAGGTTAGAGATCCTAGCCAGTGTGAGGTAGATGTGAGGGTCCCAAGAGGCAAAGATGATGCCTGTCTCATGCCTTCTGGTGTCTCCAGTACAGAATGTCTACGACAAAAACGAGCGTCTGGGAAACATGTCGTATGAATCTGCAGATCCGCCTGACACTTTCCCACTGGAGAGCTTTTATCAAATGCCAGGTTCTCTTTAGAAGGGAGTGTGCCATACAGACAAAACTCACTTCCATTCTGTTCAAATCTTCTAAAACAATTACCTTCTGTCTCCTATTAAAAGTAGAGACGTAGAGACCCAAGTGGCCATCTCCCCCGGAACACGCCGTTCTTCAGACAGTGGTGAGATGGGTTACACTCTCACTGGGAGCAGGCTTGTTATTCTATGGGGCAGCTGCACGCTGTGCATGTCACAGGTTGGAGATTGTCCTTGTTCAAGATTGCTCGGCACCCTCACCGACATAAGGATCCAAACATAACACAGAGTGCCTGCCTGCCTGGCATTCTTGGGAGGCTGTGCTATTCAAAACACCTGATTGGCACAGTCATCAAGACATTCTCAGAGCCTGGCTCCAGAGGTGGTGGTGAAACCAGTATTTTGATGGTTGGAAACCCAGTGTTTTCACAGTTGCCACTTTTAGTGAATTATTGCTGTTCTTGATTGGTTTTGCTGTGCCCAAGTGTGATTAGGTCAGGGGTGTTTCCTGCCCCTTGGGATTCCCCGTGGCTTCCAGAGCCTCGCATGATCAACAGTGCTCAATGTACTGGGCCCAGGCCAGTTCCACCTCCTACATGAACATGCTTCCCGAGAGCCTCCTCCTTGAAAAAAACCTAAAGTGGGTGGAGAAGACAGATATTTATAAACATATAAGCCTAGGCCCACCAGTTAGAAGCCATCTCCAAAGTATTCCATAGCCTCCCAAACAGTGTCCCCCCCCCTCCGGTTAGGGCACTGTAGGAACTCTGCATGCAGATCTTAACAATGACTATAGTTCTGGAAACCAGCAGTGTGCTCCCCTCAACTTTGACCAAGTCAGAGTTGTTTGTGCACCATAAGATCTTTATGGGAGTTCCATTCATTCTATATGAATTCCATGTTTTCTCTATCTCCATAAAAATGCCCTTGGGATTTGGATAGCAATGGAGTTGGATCAGGGCAGTGTGGGCATTTTAACAGTCTTTGTTCTCAGGACCTCTGGAGCTAGATTTTCAGAGATCTACTCTCTGTAATTCCTCTCTCCATGTTTCTCATGCTAGTATGAGAATTTTCATCTCCTTGGCAAATGTATTGTAAATATTTTATTGTTTTTGATGCTATTATTAATGAGGTTATTTTTCAGATAAGTTATTAGAAATATATGGTATATATACATATATATATATATACATATGTATATATACACGGAACGTGAACATTTACCTAATCCATTTACTATTTTAGGGGGATTTTGGAGAATCTTTGGTGTTTAAGGAAGTGTATACAAGATCAGGTCATTTGTAGGGATTAATCCTTTAAGATTAGAATGTCTTTTTTGTTCTTTGGTTCATCATCATCATCTATTAATTATAGAGTAGGTATTATTGTATTACCCTGGCTGGCCTGGATCTCTCTCTGTTGCTGTCCAGGCTGTCTTTGAGTTCACGGCAATCCTCCTGTTTAAGACTCATGGGTCCTGGATTATAGCCATAGGTGTCAACTTGGCAAAGTCTTTTGTTTCTCTTGGTGGAGACAAGCAGCTGGTTTGTCATGCCATTGGTCTTACAAGGGAAGGCTCTCAGTTGCTCATTCTTGACTATAAATCTGACGTTGCTGTATCACAAATGATTTTTATTGTGGTGAAATGTGTCCCTTTGCCAAGAGCTTGTATAATAAAGATATGTGGGATTTTATTCACTGATTTTTCTTTTTAATTCATTTCTACTTACTTTTTGAAGCAGGATGTGACTTCTGCTCCATGATTCATCCCCAGGCTTTGCTGAGTGAGTTTTCAAGTAGTTTGACAAGTCCCAGGCAAGCTCAGGGCATGGTGGCTCAGTGCTTTACGTTACAAACCAAGCTCAGCAGGAAATTCTTCCCTTCCAGCTGATGCAGCTTAGGGCTTCTTTTGGTGAGCACCATGTGCAGCCTGAACTACAGGGCATGGGGAGTCTATAAGGGGAATTCTGGAAGATCTCAATCGCATGGTTTTCATCTGTTTAGTTGGGATGGCAGTTTCCGTTTTGCATCTGTTCGTGAGTCAGGTGGTGGTATTCGCCTTCCAGACTCTTCTGCGAGGGTTCCTTCCAAGGTGCTGGTGATTTGTTGTGCTGACACCTTGTTGAGGACCTTTTCAGCATCTTCCTCGGGGAGCAGAACTTTGGTTGTCTTTCCTTGTAGCCTGTCTGGATTTGGTGACAGGACAATGACACCTTGTGACATGAATCTGAGAGTTCCCACCTCTGGCTTCTTTTGCAAGAGAAGGATTGACAGTTATTCTTTGTTCAGCTGAATTTTCCAGGGAGGCTGTCTCGCCCCGGGCTTATCTTTGGAGAAGGCTTTTGCTCACTAATTGAATCTTCCTGTGTGATATTGGTGTGTTCATTTTGGCTGATTCTTTATAATTTGGTCTTGGTAGGCTGTGAGGTTGTAAGACTTTCTCCTTTTTTTCCATGTTATTCTATTTGTTAGCATGGATGGTTCAGAGAAGTCCCTGTGCCTGTGTACGTAGAGGGCTGGGCTGTACTGTTCACTAAAGCTCACATAAGATCCTTGATCCTGTTGAGGCCTGTGTCCTCACTGTTCCCCAAAAGAGAATGCATGCTTTCCTCTTCAAGGAAGGACTGTAACACGAAGGGTCTGCTTGTTGGGGTTTCTGTCCCACCTGGTACCCCACAGCTGGCAAGCCCCAAAGAAAATCACACAGAGATCTTTATAAGTTATGAAACTGATTGGCCCATTAGCTCTGGCTTCTTATTAGCTCTTGTAGCTTATATTAACCCATTGTTCTTATCTATGCTAGCCACATGGTTCGGTACCTCTCTCAGCAAGGCAGCTCACATCTTGCTTCTTCGGAGTCTGGGCAGGAGTGGGAGGAATCAACTTCCTCCTTCCCAGAATTCTCCTGTTCTCATTGCATCATTTCTACTTCCTGTCTGGTTTTCCTGCCTATACTTCCTGCCTGGCCAATCAGCGTTTATTTAAAACATGATTGACAGAATACAGACAATTCTCCCACACCAAAGGACAGAGGCTTTGTTTCTCTAGTTTTGTCTCCAACCCACTTGCTTTGCAAGGCCAGCATGCTCAGTGGAACCCTCTGCCCTAGAGACCTGTGGACTCCTCCCCTGCTTGTCACCACACACAGTGGTCCTCATTGGCTTTCATTGTCCACCTTCTGCTACAGGAGGCTGAGCCCCAGCTCTACTGGACACTGGTCCATCCTAGGCATCTGTCCCCTGTCTGACACACATGGATGCTCTCTCACAATAAGTTTTTGTACCCGGTTGTTTAGTGTGGTGTTTTGAGAGGTGAGGACTATAAACTGGGTTTGGGCCTTACCTCTGGACATTTCTGCTTCTTAACCGTAACCCGTTATCACCCAACTCTATACAAGGAGGCTCTATTCTTCCTGCCACAGAGTTTTGAATCCACAGGTGTCCTGCATGTCTGTGTATGTAATCTGAGTGTATCTGAGTTTTGCTTGTGAGAACCTGGGGTGATGAGCCCACATACGCCTGGTGGGAAGATGGCAAAATCAGTGTCTGAGAAAGTCCGGCAGGCTGTATCACCTCTGCCTCTCAGGAAAGAAAAGCACAACTCACCCAGCGGGGCTTCAAAAGCAAGCCAGAACTAGGCTTGCAGTTTCCCTTGCAAGAAAAGGGAAAGACTTGAGCCATTTTCATTGTAACTTCATGCAAACATGTGCTTCAGAAGGCTGCTCAGCCCCAGGGAGCCCAGGAGTCCTGGGGGACTTGCGTCTGGCTTTGCTTCAGCTCGGATATTGTCATTTTCTTCAGACTTCTGTTGGCAAGTTCCACCTTCTTCCCAGAAGCTGACAAAACCTAGCCATGTGTTCGGCTATTTGTGTTATGACTAAAGCTTTCTTCCAAAAGGCTTTGTTTTCCCACAGTTTGTGTAAGTCCTTGAGTATTTCCAGTTGTGGAGAGAATGCGCTGAGCTGTTAGGTGGGAGGACTACCACACATTGTGGATCAAGTGACGCGGTTCACGTTCGGAGGCTGATACGGAGACTGAAGCTCCAGAAGCTGCTATGCTTGCCCAGGATCCACCATTTCCTTTAGGTTATAATAATTTCCCTTCTCCGCATGTATTTTTCTTAACCTCCAGCCACTGTGGAGCATAGTTTACCCTGTGGCTTTGACCTTCCAAGTATAATGTGTGCTACTTTCTAGAGATCTATAGTTCTTACTGTGGCTTTGCAAGGTGATATTAGTAGTTCCGCTTCTCAGATGTGGGAACAAAGTCCCAGGATGGTTTGTAGAGAGGCCAAGACTGGAGATATATGTGCTCAGTCTTGATGTCAGAACAGAGGAGACTGCTTCTCACAGTGACAGGCAGGGGACAGGCATTCCATCCAAGGAATACATCCAGAGCACACCAAGCAGTCAGCCATACTTGTGGCTTATAAATGTCATCATCTCCACGTCCTCCCATGGTCCCCTTATGCCCGTGCTCAGATTTTCACCTCTTATAAGGGCATAAGGCAGGTGTTTTAGAATTCCCCAAATGTATGACAGTGAATGGAGGATGCTTGTTTCTGGTTGATGTGGCGATATATTGAACCATTAAGTGTCTGTATCAAAGTGACATCTCACTTCTCCATTGCCTTAGCTTTTTCATTGCTCATGGTCCACATCACCTTCCTCTAAGCATTGAGTTTGGGTGACAAGTGCAGTTCCCTGTGCAGAAGGCAGGAGAATCGATATCACCCTTCCCATTGTACTGCTCAGCAACTGAGTTAAAAAGTGTCAGTGGGTGTTCCTCCAGTCATTCTAGGCCCTGACCCCTGCACTGTTCTTCCTCAAAATGAAGCAGGTGGTCAACTATCCTTTGGTAGAAACGCCTGTGTTTTAGATATCTGGGAAACTTCCCTTCTGAATCATTTTCCTGAGTTGGTAATTTATGGGGATACAGTCACATAACTTCTTGTCCATGTGCTGAAATGAAAGCTCTGTCCCAACTCTACTGGGCTGAAGAGTGAAGGTCCAAATTCGATTCCTAAACTTTATGTCTATGACTCTGACCACTATAGATGTGTATACCACCGTGGAATGACAGGCGTATTAAATGTGGGCTGGAGCTTCCACTTGGCTTTCCTTCCCTGGCCATTCCTTATGTTGGGAACTCTTGTGGGTACTCTGAGCTGAGTAGCTCTTCTCTCCCAATGAACAACCACATGATACCTGAGGATGGGGCCAGATGTGGAAATAGGTTTTTATTGGTGTAGTTGAAAGCAACCTGGATCGAGGGAAAGTCTCAAATGAAGTGGCTGGGTAAGAAGAAAACAGAGACACATGGGGGGAAAACTGGAGAAGGTGGAGGCAAGAGATGGAGTGATACAGAGATAGTGCCAAGGACTACTAACGGAGTTAGGAAAGGATCCCCAGAGTCTTCGTAGATGGCACAGACCAGCTGATACTTTGGCTCTGGACTTTTGACCTCTTGAACTGTGGGATAATTAATTCCTGCTGTTTTAAGCTCCTTGGTGACAATTAGTTAGGGCTGTCCCAGGAAAGGAATAAGTCAAACTAATTTTACTTGCTGACTTAATAGAGTCTAGAATCCCCATGGGATTGTCTGGATTAAGGTGGCTTGTGGCTATGTCTGTGAGGGGTTGTCTTGACTATCTTAACTGAGGCTAGAAGATGCGCTCACTATGGGTGACACTATATTCTGGATTGGATAAGAGTGGAGAAAGTGGGCTGAGCCCTAGAAAGCATGAGCTAATCTATTGCTCTCTGCTCTTTTCTGTGGATAAAATGTGACTTGCTACCTTGGCTTCCCTGCAATGACAGACAACAACCTGGGCAATTAAACTTTTTGTCCCTCAAGTTATCTTTGTCATCCTATGTTATCACAGCATTTGGGGAAGAAAATGAAGATGTCAGGCACAAGGACAGATTGACAGTTGAGTTCTCAAGATCTCTTGGAAGCTTGTCTTATCATGAATTTCCCTCCAGCTCTAAATTAACTTATGTCCTAAAGTTTTTTTTCCCTACTCTATCCATATGAATTAGGCGTGCAAATTTCTGGCTGCTTACAGATTCAGTGTTTCTGCTGATAAGAGCGTAGACTGTTAGCAAAAAGGCCTGGGGTGTTATTAAACACATTTATCAACAAGGAAACAAACCACTTTTTAATGAGGTTGAAAGCAGCGCTGCGGCTCTGTGAAGCAAATCTCAGCTTCTCTCTTCATGTGTGGAGAGTGGGGCATGTAGACATAGAACTTCTGCACCGAACACCCAGCCTTGACTTCCTGCATCAGCCCTGCGAGCCAGCATGAACACAGGACAGGAGCAGACTCTCTCAGCCCTGGGCATGAATGTGAAAGAGACCTGTCTCATCTCAGGAGCCAAAGATGGAAGAAGGTTGCACTCAGGGCCAGAGCCCTCAGATCTACAGAGCCACTGGGATTGGGGTACATTTGGAGTTTCCAGGGTGGATCTGATAACTTTCAGCATGGAAGTTGTGTGAAGTACAGTGTGCAAGATCAGCTCAGGGGATCCTTCCAGGAACCCCACAGATACCAACATCCTCAGATCCTCAGTATTCTTACACAAGACCACAAATGCACCCCCTGCTTGTTTTAAAACAGGAAGCCCAGCCTACAGCCCATATGCTGCATGTAGCCCAGGGTAGTTCTGAATGCAGCCTAACACAAAATTCTAAATGTATTTAAAGCATTCATTTTTTGTTTGTTTTGTATAACTCAGGCGTGGTTTAGGGCCATGAACTTTATAGATTGTGATGCCATATTGCAGAGTCCCACAAAATAAATATGTGTGCTCTCACAACCTATGGGCCACAGTTTGGACATCCTGACTTTCCAAAGCTCTAGGTAACTTCAGCTAATTCAGAGTAGATGCTGTTGAAGTGCGTGTTACACTGCCAGGGAATCTGACAAGAAAATAGCCTGTGGATGTATAATATGGACACATATTTTCTTCCCCATGTAGTGGTCAGCTTTAACGGTCCTCTTGACACAATCTGGGATCACCTGGGCAGAGTTTCACTGGGTGATTGTTTAGCTCAAGTTTGCCTATGGGCATGTGTGTGTGGGTTGACTTAATTAATTTAAGACATGCCCAATGTGGGGGGGCACAATTCCCTAGGCAGCGGGTCCAGAACCATATAAGGGTGGAGAAATGAAGCCGAGCACAAGCAAGCAAGCGTGTATGCGTTCATGTGTTCTTATCTCTGTTTCTGACTGTAAATGTCACATGGCCAGCTGTCCCATATTCCTGCCTCCTGGCTCGCCAGTGAAGGACTGTAGCCAGGAATTTTGAATTAAGATCATCTCCCACTTCTCTTTTGAAATTGGTGTTTTGTTGCATCAGCACAAATGAAACTAAAGCGCCCCAGTTAGCTGAGTGCCTGGAAGGTGACCATGTGTGTATAGTCCTCAGAGCACTGGCTCTTCCTAAAGGAGATCTGACAGTCCAGATTGGGGGAAGACCCCAAGCTATGACTTTGAACTAAGCTAATGACTTGCTGAGAGACCAAGTCAGCACCCAAACTGTCATCTCTACTCACCATGGGTGAGGACACACGGTGACGACCTTCCAGTCTGGAACTGAGATCTGCAGTTTTAATGCCATTCACTTTGACTCTCATCTACTCAAGAGCTGACCCTGGTGTCTAATGGAAGGGGAGGCTTGAAGCCCTGGGTTCTGTTCCCTGTACCGCGTAACTGGATAAGGCAGCACATGCCTATCGTCAGAGGATCAGAGGTTCAAGGTTATCCTTGACTACACACAGAGTTTGAGTCTAACCTGAGCTACATGAGACTTCCTTGGAAGGACAGATGCAAGGAATGAAGGAAGGAAAGAAGAAAAAAAGAAGCATTAATTTGACTGTGAATCTTTCCACATCACCCAGGTTTGCTTCCATGAAGCTCTCTCTGACACTGAATTGTAGCTTGATAACCTCTAAGGCCACGTCCTTCCCTCTACATTTTCCTGGCTCTCTGGGGACATCATTCCAAGTCAGTTTCCCAGGAGGATACACCCCAGCAGGAGTTGGGTCTGATTGCTCACTATAGAAGGGCGGCTGGTGAAGGGAGAAGACATCTGAGACCCAGAGCAGCCAAGGTGGGGTCCCAAGAGTTAAGCCCTGCAGGCAGAGGGAGCCAGGCAAGGAGTCCCATGGGGAAGCACTTCCAGAGCAGACTGGGAAGCTGGGGAGCATGAAGTTGTTTATCCACAGCCCTGCTGCTGAAGAAGGTGATTCTCCCGGATGCTCAGCTCTAGAGAAGCAAGGAAGACAGACAGTGGAACCTGCTGGGGGTGCCAGACCTGTGGCAAGCTCACCCAGTAGATCATAGCCAGGGCTAAGTGACACTTTTGGAACTGTGTCATGCCTGAGTGTCTGGATCTGTCATCAGAAAGCCAAAGGCAACAGGGTCGCTGATGTCTGGAGCCAGGGGGTAAAGATGTGGTCAGACAGGTGTGCAGTGATGTTTCTTAAATGATATCAGGAAGTGTGTGTGTGAATGTGTGTGTCTGTGTGTGTGTGTGCATGTGTGAGTCTATGTGTGTCTCTGTGTGTATGTGTGTTTGTGTGTGTGTCTGTATGTGTGCGTGTGTGTGTCTGTGTGTGTCTCTGTGTGTATGTGTGTGTGTGTCTATGTGTGTCTGTGTGCATACGTGCGTGCATGTGTGTGTGTGTGTGTGTGTGTGTATTTGGGAAGTTACTGATTATACTCTGTAACTCACTCCAAACAGCTTTAGTCAGTGGAATATTGTGGCTAAACACATGTGAGCACCAGGGTCCCTGCAGGGGTCCAGGGCACTGTGGGTGATGCCATCCATAGGCAGGTAGTCTAGCAGGCTGAGCAAGTCAGGGTAAGGAAGCTAGTAAACCACACTCCCCGTGGCCTCTGCATCAGCTGCCACCTCTAGGTTCCTGCCTTTAGCTCATGCCCTGACTTCCCTTCGTGATGGACTGTGATCAGGACATGGAAGCTTAAACAAACCCTTTCCTCCCCAGGTGTCTTTTGGTTGTGTTCATTATAGTAATAGAATGCAAACAGCCACACTCTCAAGGGTTTATGTGTTCGAACCCTTGCCCCTCAGCTGGTGGTGATGTTTTGGGAGAGCATGTAATCTCTGAGACTAAAGACCTAGCTAACGGACCCAGGCCACAGGAGGTGGGCCTCAAAGGTAACAGCTTGGCCCTGCTTACGCTCATTCCTGTTTCCTGTTTGGCACCATGTGAGATGCTGCAAGCTCCGTCTACCTCAGACCAGCCTATTCCAGAAGCCATACCTTCCCTGCCATGCTTCTAAATTAATGATCACATGTCAGCCTCTCCTCAGGATGTTTCTGTTAGGCATTTGATGTGTTGTTGAGAAAAGTAAGAACTATTTTATCATATCTAGTATAGAGAGTCAGCACGGTTTAAGTGACATCTCTGAGATCACCCAGTTGCTGAGGGGTAGGATTTAAATCAAGGTAATGATGGTATAAAAAGACTATCCTTTTGCTCCTGAGTAAGATCACAGCAGAGTTCCAAATCCAATGATAAAATAGGATTTACCAGCCTTTTCCATGTGTCTGGATCTAGAAGATTCCGAAAGGAATGTTCTGGCAGCAGCTACACCCATTGAACAATTGAATTTCTTGTTTTTCTGATAGGGACAAAGAGCTGCTTCCTGTGCAGGGACTCAGCATCAGAATCCTGGTAGTTCCTAAGTCATGCCTCTGGAGAGCTGGCTCTGCTGCCTGGAGGGCAGGGGGCAGAGACCCACAGTGACATTTGCTTTCTGAACCGTGGAGGTTACTGTTAAGATATACACACATCCCAGCACATGACAGCCACCTGAGCGGTGGCCCGAGTTCCTTACTTTCTTCTTCCCTCAACCTGTAGTGACTGGATAAGAGGAGAAAGGAATTTCTGCTTCGAGTAAGTTATTCTGAAAGCAGACGGAACTGGGTTAAAGAACAGAAGGTTTGCTAGTTAACTGTTAACCCAGCCTCTCTATTCTAAGCACGTCAGGGGTTTGACAGCTCACTGGATTCTGGCTTTGGCTTGGTGAAGTCGAATGTACAAGGAACTAATTGTGTTCATTGACTTCCCCACACCCCCAACTTCAATTACGCGGTGAGCTAATCAATCCCCTTCATCTTCGTAAATGGCATGTCTTTCCTAGTTATTGAGAACTGGCTGCAATTCAGTCAAATGCAAAAATATTTACCAAAGACTTATTATGCACTTGGCGCCATGAATATGGAGATTAGCTGACTCAATCATCCTTCAGTTAATGAGTAGTTATGGAGTGCCGCAGTGTGCCATGCAAGGTCAACGTGCCGAGGGAGAAAACAACAAATAGAATAATCGTGACCGTTGACCCCAGGTAACTCAGAGCCTCGCGAAGAAAAACGATCAAGTCCCATCGAGCTATTCAGAATGATGTGTTTAGTGGAAGTTACCGTGCTACAAGACAGCACACTTAGCTGGAAGTTAGGACCGGTCCCCTCTCAGGACACAGCAGGGTGACAAGTGACCACTGGGAGAAGAGCATCAGATGGAAAGGAGACAGCTTGACTAGGGAGGAAGGGACCTGTGTCTGCAGCATAAGGGTGGGGTGACAGGAGCAGGGCAGGGACCGAGCCGTTTAGGGAGGAGCATGCTCTCCCTGGTTAAGATGGAGGGATTAGGACCAGGAAGGTGTGGGACAGACATGATTGCCACCCTTATTATCACATGTGCCCCAGGGGAGGGTCACAGAGGTGGAGAGCCCACTGTAGATATCAGATGACAGAAGAAGGTAAAATCAGAGGGGCCTCGGGATGGGCAGATGAAAGAGAACAGCGAGAGGAAAAGTAGATCCACCCTGATAAGGGACTAAACAGGTTGGGAGGGAAAGGAGCCATAGATGAATCCTTGGCTTTGAGAAGGTTGATGCTGCCCAGCCTGAGGTCTGCTGAACCTACTGAAATGCGTGGTCAGGAGAAAGGAGGCACTGCTCTGCCGGGGGTCTGCTGGATCCATGAAGTTCCAGGTGGGTTTGAATTCCTCAGGGGTAGGCATCAGTTCAAACTACCTAAAGGCCAGGGATACTTTTGGCCGACTCTGGCATGCCACAGAAGCCTCTGGAGGCCATGAGAGTAGCTGTGTGGCAGAGAGCTGACAGATTCCAGTGTCTAACTCCTGGGAGTACAGGTCTGAGCATAGAGAAGCCATTGAGGGGGATTTGAGAGAGGGTTCTGCCATAGAAGCCTAGTGGGCATTTTTGAAAGATGAGAGGAAACCTGGGGGTATAGCTCAATTAGTACAGCATTTGCCTGGTATGCACGGAGCTTTTGGTTCAAACATCAGCACCCACAAACTTGGCATTATGGTACGTCTGTAATTTCAACCCTCCAAAGGTAGAGAAAAGGGGAAGTCTGGCTTACATGAGACCCTGACATAAAATCAGAAACAAAAGGAGACAGGAATCAGGGACCCAGAAGGTCGAGGATGTTCGTGGCAGTCAGCAGTATGGCCACATAGTATTGACATGCTTGGTGCAGAGGCTGGGGTAGAGTCCAGTCAATGAGGGCTGGAGGGTAAAGACACAGAGGCAGCTAAAAGGGGGCAAGGGGTGGTGTGATTCAGAGTGATATGATAGCAGGAGGGTGATGGGGGTCAGTGTGCTTGGCGTGCGGCAACCCTAATGCCAGCCGGACTGTATGGAAGGATCGAATGTGAGGCTGTAGCATCTCACACGGGGAAGCTGTGTTCTGCCTGTGAGAGTGCCGTGTGCACCAGAGGGGTCCATAGTGGGGACAGCTCTTCCGGAAGGGAAAAGTGCTTCATAGAACATGAAATCCAAACAGCTGAGCTTCTCTGTGGCCACCACCTCGGTCCCTACAAGATGTCTCCTCCTGTGAACCCATGGTGACGTTTTAACACTGCTTCCCTGGGCAGTGTCTCAGTGACCGGGTGCTGACATGCGATAGGGCGGGTGGACAGAAGCCAGCAGGGTCGTGGGTAGCACATGGACACTGTGTCGGAGAGGCAAGCCTGCCCTGACTGCCACTTTCTCTTTTTTGACAGTCAACTTTGACCACTTCCAGATCCTGCGGGCCATCGGGAAAGGGAGTTTCGGGAAGGTAAGAACAATGCACTTTTTGGAACAAAAAAGTGAAGCGTGGAAGTCTAGATGCTTGGGCTTCAATGTGTGTGTGTGTGTGTGTGTGTGTGTGTGTGTGTGTGTGTTCTGTGGGCCTGGGCATTTCCTCTTGACAGAGGGTTTTATTAGGTAAATCTGAGACACACAAGGAAGCCTAAACGGTTTCCTTAAATTCTGGTGTACTTTACTCTAAAAATGGAATTAACCGGAGAGTCTGGGCTTAGGTGACTCCCAGTGGCAATGGCTTCAGTCTTGCTAGTGCCATATCTTTCTTCCTTGAGACGAATGGATGAGGAGAGTGGGTCCCCCTCCTCCAAACTTAACCTGAGATGGCTCTTTCTGAATTGTGGACATTTGGTTTACACAAAATTCACATTTCTGATTCTTGACTCTTTAGGGATAAAGCCCATAAAAATTAGAAGGTATGGTTTTTAGGGGAAAAGAGGTTCCCCTAGTAAGCCATAATCTGTTCCCACAGAAACTTCTCTTGGCAATAATTGTTCTAAGCACCTTTGAAGAGCCAGACACTCTGTTATACTCAAATGCTATGATTTACTTTTTATGGATGAAGTGACTTAGGCTCAAAACCTTAGACCCTATAACTAGCAACTGTTTGTTACTGTTCTTACTGCTGAGAGAAGGCCTGATATAAAAAACTTCAAAAAGATTTATTTTGTCCTGTGGTTTTTGGAGGTTCACATCATGGTGGCAAGAGCAGGTGGTGAGGATATCACTTCTGGATAGTCAGGAAATGGAGATGGGTATAGGAAGGGGCATGACTACCTCTAGCCACTGAGGATGCTGGGAGAATAAGTATCCTTCATTTTCATTGTGAAGTAAGCTCTTTATAGAGGAGGGCAGAAATACAACTGGGAGCCACAGGGTCCTTGGGGTGTGCCGGGTACTGACAGGCATTTCGCTGGTGAGCGGTGGCCTAGATGGGGTAGGAACTTATTGTGTAATGGCATAGATGAACAGATGTGTGGACCAGCATGCCCGGGGAAGCCCCATTCTGAGATAGAAGACTTCTCCATAGGAGGACTCCTACATAAGCAGACTTTTCTGGATTTTTCTGCTTCTTTTTGACTTGGGAATCCCGGACAGACCTTTTCACATAGCTCTTCTGAAATGTAGTGTTGAAGATCAATTCACTGAGGATGTCAATGATTTGATGCTGAATTCCTCCAGGCTAGACATACCTGCAGGCATCCTGGGGAGCAAGGGCAGCCTGCCTTCTCATGCCTCTTCAGTCCACATGTATACAAGTCTTAGCTGTTTATACCATCCATTGAATTGTTCCACTTGTTTTCTTAATGTTTTCTTTTTTAAATTGTTTTTATTGAGCTATATATTTTTCTCTGCTCCCCTCTCTTCCTCTTCCCTCTGATTCCATCTTCTCCCATGTAGATTAGATCCATGTATGTCTCTCTTAGGGTTCTCTTTGTTGTCTAGGTCATCTGGGATTGTGAATTATAAGGCTGGTTTTTCTTTGTTTTATGTCTAAAAACCACTTATGAGTGAGTACTTATTCTATTTGTCTTTCTGGGTCTGGGTTATCTCATTCAATATGCTGTTTTCTAGATCCATCCATTTGCCTGCAAATTTCAAGGTGCCGTTATTTTTTTCTGCTGTGTAGTACTCCATTGTGTAAATGTACCACATTTTCCTTATCCATTCTTCAGCCTAGGGGCATTTAGGTTGTTTCCAGGTTCTGGATGTGACAAACAATGTTGCTATTAATGTAGTTGTGTACATGTACTTATGGTATGATTGAGCATCCTTTGGATATATACTCAGAAGTGGTGTTTACTAGGTCTTGAGGAAGGTTGTTTCCTAATTTTCTCAGAAATCACCACACTGACATCCAAAGGGGTTATACAGCTTGCATTCCCACCAGCAATGCAGAAGTGTTCCCTTTACTCCACATCCTCTCCAGCATACGTTGTCATCAGTGTTTTTGATCTTGGCCATTCTTAGAGGTATAAGATGGAATCCCAGCATTGTTTTGATTTGCATTTCTCTGATGGCTAAGGATGTTGAGCATTTCCTTAAGTGTATTTCAGCCATTTTAGATTCATCTGTTGAGAGTTCTCTGTTTAGGTCTGTACTCTATTTTTTTTATTATTGAATTATTTGTTCTTTTGATGACCAATTTCTCCAGTTCTTTGTACATTTTGGAGATCAGCCCTCTGTCCAATGTGGGGTTCGTGAAGATCTTTTTCCCATTCCATAAGCTGCCATTTTGTCTTTTTGACCATGTCCTTTGCTTTACAGGAGCGTCTCAATTTCTGGGGGTCCCATTTATTAATTGTTTCTCTCAGTATCTGTGCTATTAGGGTTATATTTAGGAAGTGGTCTCCTGTACCAATGTGTTCAAGTGTACTTCACATTTCTCTTCTATGAGGTTCAGTGTGGTTGGTTTTATGTTGAGGTCTTTGATCCATTTGGGCTTGAGTTTTGTGCATGGTGATAGATATGGATCAGTTTTCATTCTTCTACATGTTGATATCCAGTTATGCTAGCACCATTTTTTTTAATATGCTTTCTTTTTTTCATTTGATATATTTTTCTTTGCTTCTTTGTCAAAATCAGGTGTTTGTAGGTGTATGGATTGATATCCGGGTCTTTGATTCAGTTCCATTGGTCCTCCTGTTTGTTTTTGTGCCAATACCAGGCTGTTTTCAATACTGTAGCTCTGTAGTAGAGTTTGAAGTCAGGGATTTTGATGCCTCCAAAAGTTCCTTTATTGTACAGGATTGTTTTGACTATCCTGTTTTTTTTTTTTTGCTTTTCCATAAGAATTTGAATAATGAAAAGGAGGACATAACAATGAATATGGAGAAAATCTAGAGATCATCAGGTCAAATTTTGAATACCTGCACTTTACAAAATTGGAAAACTTAAAGGAAATGGACAATTTTCAGGATAAATATCACTGACCCAAATTAAATCAAGACCAGATTAGCAAATTAAATAGGACTATAACTGCTAAAGGAATAGAAACAGTCATCAGAAGTCTCCCAACCAAAAGAAGTCCAGTACCAGATGGTTTCAGTTCAGAATTCTACAAGATTTTCAAAGAAGAACTAATATCAATACTCCTCAAATTGTTCCCCACAATAGAAACAGAAGGAACATTGCCAAACTCTTCTTACAAGGCTACAATTACCCTGTTACCCAAACCACACAAAGACATTACTAAGAAAGAGAATTACAGACCATTCTCACTCATGAACATTGATGCAAAAATACTCAATATAATACTGACAAACCAAATCCAAGAACACATCAGAAAAATCATTCACCTTGATCAAGTCGGCTTCATTCCAGAGATGCAGAGATGTTTTTATTGAGCTATACATTTTTCTCTGCTCCCCTCTCTTCCTCTTCCCTCAGATTTCACCCTCTCCCATGATCAACATACAAAAATCTGTCAATGTAATCATTATATAAACAATTTGAAAAAAAATCCTACCTGATCATCTCATTAGATGCTGAAAAAGCCTTTAACACAATACAACATCCCTTCATGATAAAGGTCTTGGAGAGAGCAGGGATACAAGGAATATACCTAAACATAATTAAGGCAATATACAGCAAGCCAATAGCCAACATCAAACTAAATGGAGAGAAACTCACAGCGATCCCACTGAAATCAGGAACAAGACAAGGTTGTCCACTCTCTCCATATCTATTCAATATAGTTCTTGAGGTCCTAGAGAGAGCAGTAAGACACCAAGAGGAAATCAAGGGGATACAAATCAGAAAAGAAGTCAAACTCTCACTGTTTGCTGATGACATGATAGTTTACATAAGCAACCCCAAAAATTCTACCAAAGAACTTCTACAACTCATAAACACCTTCAGTAATGTAGCAGGATACAAGTGTCATCAGAGTGACAGCTTTGAGGGGATTTCTAAGGGAATGGTTATCTGTGTGAACATCAAACTTCAGATGGTCAGAGGCTTCTTATTAGGGTGGATTTTTCAGTACCAGCTGACTGCCCTATGTTGATCACAACCTGAGTGTGTTACGCTAACCCTCTTTAGAGGTAATACTCCCGCTCAGAGGCAGCAGTCACCTTGCCCTGATCCCAATCTGCTAAGAGGCCCAACAGCTTTGTCCTGAGGCTGGAAGGTCAGCATAGAAATGTACCCCAGGTTAGTATCCATAGCTTGAAACTCTGGGGCAGTGTTTGTGTTGAATCGCCACATGCTTTTCTTGAAATAGCTACACCGTGTCTCTCATTTGAGAGTGACATTTTTGGCTCTCAAATTTTAAAGCAACCTCGCACAACTCAGACAAATCCCAGTTGGATGTGCTAGTTTAACCTTTTAATTTATCATTGGATATTGATTGCTAACATCTCACCACAGATGGCCATCTCTTGGTCTGGGATGATGAAATTTAGCTGAGCCTAGCATCCAACTCTCTGCTTCCTGACTGTGGATGTCATGTGGCCATTTACCTCATGCTTCAGGCCTCATGTTCCCTACCATGATGAACTATGTCCTCCAAACTGAACCAAAACAAATCATTCAATAAGGTTTTGTTAGGGATTTTGTCACAGCAGGAAACAGGGAGTAACACAATGTTGCTGTTCCCATTTGTGTCTTTGCTGAATTGGAGATGGAGTTGGCCCATCTATTCTGAGACAAATATGCCCCTGGGTTGTCATTTCTTCCCACAAGTCTACCACTGTGGGAATCTTGCTTTTAAAGGACTTCACTCCCGGGCACCGCCCCCCCCCACACTGTTATGTTCTCAGGATGAATAGAGCCCATTATTGTGAAATGCCTTCTCCATCTCTGCTAAACTCTCAGTTTAACTTTTAGTCTCTGGGATCAACATAATCATTGTCATCTATTTATGCTATTGTTTACATGGCATATACTTTATTTATTCTGCCTTCACATCAAAAATAAACACTGTGAAGACAGCTCAGAAGAGCTGTGGCCCAGAAACCTAGGAGGCTTCCCCTTGACCCCATTGATGTTAGCTGAACTTAGCAGCGAGAACCCAGGCTGATACGTAAGAACCCTGCTGCCGTTTCCCACTCTGATGTGCCCATTCTATGGCTCAAAGAACCTGGAGACACATCTTCCAATTACAGCACAGTTGGAGTTTCAAAGCTTTCTTCTGTGGCCTCCTGTCGTCGACAGTTTGGGTCTTGAACCCTCTGTACCTCTTTGTGGCATGCTGTTAGACGTGTTAGCATGTGGCATTGTGAGCTTTCAAGTTGGCTTTGTCCAGTTATCCCTCGGCTATGTCTACTTCATCCTGTCCTGCTATCTGGCACATGATCTGGTTCTTGGCACCTGTTGTCTTGAGTATTGATGTCTTAGAAACTCACAGTTATAGTTCATCTTTTAGAACTCCCAAGCTTCACGACGTCTATTTGTAAGTCAGTATGTAGCAATGTCTTACAGGCGCTCGAATTTTGGGGGAATATACATTAATGCCAGGTGACTGGGCTGAGGTTGGCTTAATTTCAGGGACTAGAACGTGGCTTTGTTTGTATTGAAATACCAAATTTATGGCCACCTCTGTGGTTAATGTTGATTTAAGTCTTGAGGATGCCCTTAGCTGTAGTGGAACCAGGCTGCCACAGGGTGAGACCCTTCTCACAGGGAGTGAATGCTCGGAGCTTTGCTCTCTGTCTCGTGCAGGCTGCCTGCCACCATTTATTAAGAGTTCATTGTGAAGGATGACAATGCCTGGCTATCAGCAGGTGCACACGCACATGGATAAGCATCAATCACATTTCACACGCACCCCAGAAGCAGTCTCTCCTCCCATGTGCCCCTAAAGTAAATAGCTTCAGATTACTGAATTGAGAAAGAATTTAAGGGAAGAACCAATTTAGGTCTGAGTTCTGGGATAGTTGAGATACAGCAGATCAGTTTCTGAACACTTGGTAAAAATACTTTAGATTTTGGGTGAGACTGACTTGTATTGACTGTAGTCACCCGGGCCAGTGAGTGAACAGACACGCTCAGCTTGGGGTCTTGTTTCTAACGTAGATTGGATATGAAGGGTCACAGAAGGTACTGAGCTCCCATTGCTGTTCAGCACATTTCCTATGGGAACACCATCCCTCCCTTCAGAAGACACACCCCTACTCCCTGGAGTCCAGGGTAGCTATCAATAACCGTCTTGGTCATGTGCCAACAGAGATGGGTTGGACCTGGCCATGGCTCAAAGACTTGCAGGACTCAAGCCCCAGTGTTGATGGTTCTTCAGTTGGAATCTTCCCTGAAATATCAGAAAACAGGCTGACTGCGTGGCTGGCCATTTTCCCCACAGTGGATGATGTTTAAGGCTTTTCGAACGGGGGAAAGAATGAGGCTCCAGGCAAAGGAACAGACAGACGCAAGTTGGGGGAGTTGTGAGTCAGGTGGGCAAGCCAAGCACTGGTTCTGCTTGCCCCAGTTTGGGACCTGTTGATGACCCCAGTCCCTAAGGGCTCCCTTTGACCTCTGATGACCGAGCAACAGAAGCAAGTCCAGGGGGAGGTGGTCCCTTGGGCATGGACTTGAACACCAACAGGGCTGAGTTCTGTTCAGGAGAGGGTGGAGAGAGCCTGTGGGAAAAGCAACTCAGGAGTTCCCCTGACAGTGCCATCCAAGATGGGCCTTCTGGATGAGGACTGCCGGACTGATGCCAAACAAATCAAACTTCTTAGCCTGGCCAGAGGCAGCCAGTGCATAAAATCACAGAAAATGGCCTGGAGTTACACGATAATAGCCCTCTATGTCCCTCAGAGGGAGATTCTGGATAAAGCTGAGCTGGCGTTGTCCGGACGATAACCCAGACTCAACATTGCCTTGTTATGCACAGAGACAGGCACTCCCCATACACAAGCCCAGGTCAGCTCTCTCAGCCCCGGCTGCCCGCTCTGCACAGCTGTGTATGAACGCAATGTGGAAAAGCACTTGATTAGAAGCAGAAAAACCAGCTTAGCATTCAGACAGCAGCAGCTCTACCTAAGACTGCCGTGGCAAGGACCCTGCAGGTGCAAAGGCCCCCAGGCAAGCACAGAGGTGTCTGTGGGCACACGGTGCCCCATGTCTACCTGATGCAAAGAACTGTTTCTAGCAGGCGGGACTCGGAATGTGTGGTTGCTCCGTTCTGGAAACTAAGTCAGTTAATTAAGCTGTAAGCAGTATTTTGTGTATTATGAGCATTGGCTGGCAGTTTTGGCCCAACCACAAGCCTCTGGGCAAGACGCCGGACTTCTCCGGATGCTGTTCTTAAGTCAGAATCCTTTTTAGAAAGCTTGAAGGAGATGCTTGCATGAGCTGCCCTTGTTCTCCCAGACATAGTGAGGAAGGATGGAATCTATTTGTTTGCAACGAAATATTTATTCCTTCCATATTAATTAGTGCATTTGGGTAGAGGCATTCTTGGAGGAGACTGTGGTTCCAGGAAATGATTTAATAAGTCGGTAATTGCCACAGGAGCTGTGGGCTCTCTCACAATGCCTCCAAGCTCGGCCTGGGGCCAATGACACTTTCCTGACAAAAATACTCCCTTCACCAACCAGAAGGCAGGCCTCCCTGCATATCCACATCTTTGTCATTGTCCACAGTGAGTGATCCCTTGGCTCTGCATCCATTCTAGCTCACCCCACAGGACACTAGGGACACAGGCACAAGGCATGGATGTCCCATAACACCCCATCATTGTCAGAGAGAAGGGGAGGTGGGGATGGAGACAAGGTATATCCTTCAAAAGTAAGCCCTTATTGATCTGCTTCCTCCAATCAGGCCCCATCTGCCTATAGTGCATTCATCTATGAAATCACCCATAGGTTAACAATGATGAGATTAGAACTGTCAGGGTGCAGTCACTGCTCCATGACATCACCGTCTGGGGATCAAGTCTTAACAAACAAGTCTCTGGGGGCATTTTATATTTTCACCAGCATACCATACCCTGAGTCCGTTATGGAGGGAAGTCAGGGCAGAATACTCAAGGCCAGATCCTGGAGTCAGGAACTGAAGCATAAAGCATGGAGTAGCATGGGTTACTCACTTGTTCCTCACGACTTGTTCAGCCCACTTTCTTACAGCACCAGGACCACCACCCAGCCCAGAGTGGCACCATCCCAAGTAGACTGAGCCCTCTCATAGCAATCATCAATCAAGAAAATGCCTCACAGGCCTGCCTGTGATACTTCCTCAACTGAGTTTCTTCCTCCCATGTGTGATGGGATGCCCATCTGTATGCCGTAAATATATCTTATTACCATTGGTTCATAAAGAATCTTATTTGGCCAATAGCCAGGCAGAATATAGCTAGAGAGATAGAGAGAGAAAAAGGGCAGAGTATGGGAGATGCCAGCAGCTGCCAGAGAAGCAAGATGTGAGGTATCAAGCCACAGGCCTCATGGTAAAATATAGAATAGAAATGGGTTAATTTTAGTTGTAGGAGTTAGTTAATAATAAGCCTGAGCTAACAGGCCAAAAAGTTTGTAATTACTATTAAGCCTCAGAGTGGTTATTGGGAACTGATGTGCGGGAGAGAAACTCCAGTTATACATATAACTAGCTTGTGTTAAGATGACATAGAACTGTTCAGCACTGCAATAAAGAACAAAACTCTGTGAGCTGTGTGTGCTCTCTCTTTAGGGATGAAACGTTAGCAGGTATCAGCAGAAATGGCCTCCACAGCTTCCCATGCACACTGGGGAATAGACTCCAAAGGCAGAGTTCTGGGCCTGGATGGCTGACAGTGCATTGGCTGTGGTTCTCCAGAGATGTACGTTCAATAGATTGTGGTACACTCAGAAAGAGCTTGGTCAAGGAGTTGGTTTGGAGGATTAAGAAAGCCGAGAAATGGTAGCACACAGGAACCAGGTACACCAATAGAACTGGTAAGTGGTGGAGCCCAGAAAGTGGTGGGATGGGTGCTGAGGGAGCTCCACTTTTCACTCAGGGTGCTTGAAGGTGGGTCTCAAAAGGGAGACACTGATGCAGAGTTGGGACACACCCTTATGAACCCAGGTAAGAAGGGACAATTTAGGCTCACAATGGGAGATGCCGCCTCAGTTCCCAACTCATTCTAACTTCTGTTTTAACGTTATCCATCCTTGCAGGAGCTTGTGATGGCTGAGCTGCCAAACGGTAATAAGAGTCCTGGCTAGAGAGAGGGTAATGAAAATGTAGCCAAACAAGAAGTTTCTAAAAAGTTCTTCTATATTTGCCCAACCCTGACTGCACACCAGTGTTCTCTACAATACCTAAAACACTATCACCGCCACTGCCACCACCAATAACAACCAAATGAAACCAGCCAAAAAAACAGCCAAAACCCACAAAATTCACGGGTCCTCTGGGATGTCTGGGATGCTCATGAGTCAAGGCTGTCAGTCCTGGGGACCACAGGATGCTGGTCATGTGTGGCTTTCCCGTGTGCATCATCCTCCTGATGGCTCGGAAACCTTTTCCACGTGGCTGGAGTTACATGCTCTTGGCACACACTTTCCTTAGCAAATCCCATGGTATATACCAGCCAGTGTTTGTTTATTTGTCTCAATACATCACAGTGACTAATGATAACCTCAAAGCCCAATTGATTTCTACTAATGAGAAGTTAATTGGGGGCTTGGCTTGTGGGCAGCTTAGGTGGCTTTGGTCAGATAGCTTGTTCTTGCCTCATTAACTATGATTTCCTGTAGCCAAGGCTTAGAGCAGCCTGACTGAGGAGTATCAGTGCCTCCTAAGACCTAGTTTTAGAGTTTCAAGTCAGATACTACCAGGACCTAGGCAGAGTGACAATAGGTGACAGTGTTGATCTTCAGTCCTGATCACCTGCCCAGCATAGGGGCCATGTGGATCTCTCCATGGCATGGCTGTCTTGAGGATTAGAGCTAGAAGGAGCTGTCCCAGACCTCTAGGGCTGGTTCCAGGCACTGGTGTGCCCATTGCCTGTCAATTCTTCTGTGCAGGTGTTACTGAGCTGTTAGGGTCCTGGAGTTTACTGGCAGCCCTAACAAAGTAGACCAGGCCACCCATTCTCAATAGGCCAATGAAACTAACAAATAACTAAAAGTCAGAATAAGGGCATTTATTCAGTGTGGCCATAATGGCAAGAGCAAGAAATAAGGTGGTCCAGTAACACCCTCAAGTTCATTTTCAGGATTCTGACATGAGCTTTAGACTTAAATAGAGAGACAGAGGTATATAAAGTTAAGCAGCCCTGGTCAAGGTGTGGTCCTGCCCACCATTGACCCATCATTGTCTTGGGTCCAGTATCTTCTGGTCTAAAAAGTCAGAACTGTATGAGGTCACTTTATGGAAGATAAATTCCTTCCCTGGCTGATTCCAGGCTCTATCTTTTTTCTTCCAGCATGAGATTGTTGGGGAAATTCCAGTCCCATGGAGACCATTGTTCCAACAGCCAATAGGAGAGTCACAAGCGTCTCTTTAGAATATCTTCCTTCCTGTCACAATGGGTACACTTCACTTTCATTCCTCCATATTCAGTTTTCATAAAAGAAGACCTTCACCTTCCTGGTTAGGTGTGTCCCTTGGCATCTGTTTTAGGCTACTGTGAGAAAGACTAGCTTGTTTTCCTGATCTCTGCCTCAACACATTCGTTAGTACCTAGAAAAGCGGATGAATTTTATACGTTGCTTTGGTACCTTCCAAATTTGTTGAAGTGTTTATCAGAGCTAAGGGTATAATAAGAGTATAGGATAATATTGTCTGCAAATAAAGATAATTTGAGAAGGTAGAAAGACAGTTCAGTCTATGAAATGCTTCCTCAGAACCCAAGTTTTACAAGAGTGTTGAGCATGGTGGTATGGGCTTGTAAGCCCTGCACTAAGGAAACAAGACAAGTAGCTCTACAGGGCTCCCTGACTAATCAGGCTGGCCTACATGGTAAGACCCAGGCCAAAGGAAGGCCGTGTCTAAAACTGAAAAGCTAGAAGTTGAAGAACAGTCTAAGGTTGTCTGTCCTACAGTCTCTACACACATACAAGTGTGCACACACCAAAACAAAGCACAAAAAATTTTAAACTCATCTTTTTCTATTTATATTACATTTTATTCTTTCTTTTGTTTTTATCTATTTATTTATTAAAGATTTCTGCCTCCTCCCTGCCTCCGCCTCCCATTTCCCTCCCTCTCCCCCAGTCAAATCCCCCTCCCTCATCAGCCCGAAGAGCAATCAGGGTTCCCTGCCCTGTGGGAAGTCCAAGGATCACCCACCTCCATCCAGGTCTAGTAAGGTGAGCATCCAAACTGCCTAGGCTCCCACAAAGCCAGTATGTGCAGTAGGATCAAAAACCCATTGCCATTGTTTTTGAGTTCTCAGTAGTCCTCATTGTCCGCTATGTTCAGCAAGTCCGGCTTTATCCCATGCTTTTCAGACCTGGGCCAGCTGGCCTTGGTGAGTTACCGACAGAACATCCCCATTGTCTCAGTGTGTGGGTGCACCCCTCGCGGTCCTGAGCTCCTTGCTCGTGTACTCTCTCCTTCTGCTCCTGATTTGGACCTTGAGATTTCAGTCCGGTGCTGGAACTAGCTCTGTAGACCAGGCTGGTCTTGAACTCACAGAGATCCACCTGCCTCTGCCTCCCAAGTGCTGGGATTAAAGGCATGCGCCACCATCGCCTAGCTGGGTTCACCTTCTTATTTAGCTTCTCTAGGATCGCGAATTATAGGCTCAATGTCCTTTATTTATGGCTAGAAACCAAATATGAGTGAGTACATCCCATGTTCCTCTTTTTGGGTCTGGCTTACCTCACTCAGGATAGTGTTTTCTATTTCCATCCATTTGCATGCAAAATTCAAGAAGTCATTGTTTTTTACTGCTGAGTAGTACTCTAATATGTATATATTCCATACTTTCTTCATCCATTCTTCCATTGAAGGGCATCTAGGTTGTTTCCAGGTTCTGGCTATTACAAACAATGCTGCTATGAACATAGTAGAGCATATACTTTTGTTGTATGATAAGGCCTCTCTTGGGTATATTCCCAAGAGTGGTATTGCTGGGTCCATGGGTAGGTTGATCCCGAATTTCCTGAGAAACCTCCACACTGCTTTCCAGAGTGGTTGCACAAGTTTGCATTCCCACCAGCAATGGATGAGTGTACCCCTTTCTCCACAACCTCTCCAGCAAAGGCTATCATTGGTGTTTTTGATTTTAGCCATTCTGACAGGTGTAAGATGGTATCTTAAAGTTGTCTTGATTTGCATTTCCCTGATCGCTAAGGAAGTTGAGCATGACCTTAGGTGTCTTTTGGCCATTTGAACTTCTTCTGTTGAGAGATCTCTGTTCAGCTCAGTGCCCCATTTTATAATTGGGTTGATTAGCCTTTTACAGTCTAGTTTCTTGAGTTCTTTATATATTTTGGAGATCAGACCTTTGTCAGTTGCGGGGTTGGTGAAGATCTTCTCCCAGTCAGTGGGTTGCCTTTCTGTCTTAGCGACAGTGTCCTTTGCTTTACAGAAGCTTCTCAGTCTCATGAGGTCCCATTTATTCAATGAGGCCCTTACTGTCTGTGCTGCTGATGTTATACGTAGGAAGCGGTCTCCTGTGCCCACTTGTTGTAGTGTAGTTCCCACTTTCTCTCCTATCAGGTTCAGTGTGTTCAGACTGATATTGAGGTCTTTAATCCACTTGGACTTGAGTTTTGTGCATGGTGACAGACATGGATCTATTTTCATTTTTGTACAGATTGAAATCCAGTTTTGCCAGCACAATTTGTTGAAGATGCTCTCTTTTTTCCATTGTATAGTTTTAGCTCCTTTATCGAAAATCAGGTGCTCATAGGTTTGTGGATTAAAGTCAGGGTCTTCTATACGGTTCCATTGGTCGACTTCTCTGTTTTTATGCCAATACCAAGCTGTTTTTAATACTGTAGCTCTGTAATAGAGTTTGAAGTCAGGGATGGTAATGCCTCCAGACGTTCCTTTATTGTATAAGATTGTTTTGGCTATCCTGGGTTTTTTATTTTTCCATATAAAGTTGATTATTGTCTTCTCCAGATCTGTGAAGAATTTTGATGGGATTTTGATGGGGATTGCATTGAATCTATATATTGCTTTTGGAAGAATTGCCATTTTTACTATGTTGATCCTCCCAATCCAAGAGCAAGGGAGATCCTTCCATTTTCTGGTGTCTTCTTCTATTTCGTTCTTCAAAGTCTTAAAGTTCTTGTCATATAGATCTTTCACTTCCTTGGTCAGGGTTACCCCAAGATATTTTATGCTCTTTGTGGCTATCATGAAAGGTGATGCTTCTCTGATTTCCCTCTCTGTTTCCTTATCCTTACTGTATAGGAAGGCAACTGATTTTTTCGAGTTGATCTTGTATCCTGCCACATTACTGAAGGTGTTTATCAGCTGTAGGAGTTCTTTGGTAGAGTTTTTGGGGTCGCTTATGTATACTATCATATCATCTGCAAATAACGAAAGCTTAACTTCTTCCTTTCCAATACGAATCCCTTTGATCCCCTTATGTTGTCTTATTGCTATTGCTAGAACTTCAAGCACTATATTGAAGAGGTATGGAGAGAGTGGACATCCTTGTCTTGTTCCTGATTTTAGTGGGATGGCTTTGAGTTTTTCTCCGTTTAATTTAATGTTAGCTGTCGGTTTGCTGTAAATAGCTTTTATTATATTTAGGTATGACCCTTGTATCCCTAGTCTCTCCAATACCTTTATCATAAAGGGGTGTTGGATTTTGTCGAATGCTTTTTCAGCATCTAATGAAATGATCATATGGTTTTTTTCTTTCATTTTATTTATATGGTGGATTACATTGATAGATTTGCGTATGTTGAACCAGCCCTGCATCTCTGGGATGAAGCCTACTTGATCATAATGGATAATTTTTCTAATGTGTTCTTGAATTCGGTTTGCCAGTATTTTATTAAGAATTTTTGCGTCGATATTCATGAGTGAGATAGGCCTGTAGTTCTCTTTCTTGGTTGGGTCTTTGTGTGGTTTTGGTATCAGGGTAACTGTAGCTTCATAAAAGGAATTTGGCAATGACTTTTCTGTTTCTATACTGTGAAATACATTAAGGAGAATAGGTATTAGCTCTTCTTGGAAGTTCTGGTAGAATTCTGCATTGAAACCATCTGGTCCTGGGCTTTTTTTAGAGGGCAGATTTTTGATAACTGCTTCAAGTTCTTCGCGACTAACAGGTCTATTTAGATCTTTCACCTGGTCTTGGTTTAGCTTTGGTATATGGTACTTATCTAAAAAGATGTCCATTTCTTTTGTATTTTCCAGTTTTGTGGCATACAGGCTCCTGTAGTAAGATCTAATGATTCTCTGAATTTCCTCTGTGTCTGTGGTTATGTCCCCCTTTTCATTTCTGATCTTATTTATTTGCGTGTTCTCCCTCTGTTGTTTAATTAGTTTGGATAGGGGTTTGTCTATCTTGTTGATTTTCTCCAAGAACCAACTTTTTGTTTCATTGATTCTTTGGACTGTTTTCTGTGTTTCTATTTTGTTGATTTCTGCCCTCAGTTTGATTATTTCCAGTCTTCTACTCCTTCTGGGCACATCTGCTTCTTTTTTTTCTAAAGCTTTCAGGTGTGCTGTTAAGTCCCCAATGTATGCTTTCTCCGTTTTCTTTAAGTGGGCACTTAGTGCTATGAACTTTCCTCTTAGCACTGCTTTCATCGTGTCCCATAGGTTTGAGTATGTTGTCTCTTTATTTTCATTAAATTCAAGGAAGACTTTAATTTCCTTCTTAATTTCTTCCTTCACCCAGGTGTGGTTCAGTAGTTGATTGTTCAGTTTCCATGAGTTTGTCGGCTTTCTGGGGGCAGCATTGTTGTTGCCTTCTAACTTTAATCCGTGGTGATCTGATAAGACACAGGTGGACACTGATATTCTTTTGTATCTGTGGAGGCTTCCTTTGTTTCCGAGTATATGGTCAATTTTTGAGAAGGTTCCATGAGCTGCAGAGAAGAAGGTATATTCTTTCCTATTTGGGTGGAGTGTTCTATAGATGTCTGTTAAGTCCATTTGTTTCATTACCTCCAGTAATTCTCTTAATTCTCTATTAGGTTTCTGTCTGATTGACCTGTCCATTGGAGAGAGAGGTGTGTTGAAGTCTCCTACTATTAGTGTGTGTGGTTTGATGTCTGCCTTGAGTTCTAGTAATATTTCTTTTATATAAGTGGGTGCTTTTATATTAGGGGCATAGATATTCAGAATTGAGATGTCATCCTGATGAATTGTTCCTGTTATGAGTATAAAGTGTCCTTCTCGATCTCTTCTGATTGATTTTAGTTTGAAGTCCGTTTTGTTGGAAATTAGTACGGCCACACCTGCTTTTTTCTTAGGACCATTTGCTTGAAAGACCTTTTCCCAACCTTTTACTCTGAGTAGATGCCTGTCTTTGTGGTTGAGATGTGTTTCTTGCAAACAGCAGAATGTTGGATCCTGTTTTCGTATCCAATCTCTTAGCCTGTGCCTTTTTATAGGTGAATTGAGACCATTAATATTAAGTGATATTAATGACCAATTGTTGTTTACTCCGGTTATTCTTATTGTTTTTTTGGTAGTAGAGTTTGTGTGTGTGTCCCTTCTTTGAGTTGTGCTGGTGAAGGTTCACTAGATGCCTGAGTTATTGTAGTCAGTGTTGGCATTGTTGGATTCCTTGGGTTGCGATTTTCCTTCTATTACTTTCTGTAGAGCTGGATTTGTGGCTACGTATTGTTTAAATTTGTTCTTATCCTGGAATGTCTTGTTTTCTCCATTGATAGTGAACACTAGCTTGGCAGGGTACAGAAGTTTGGGTTTGCATCCATGGTCTCTTAGCTTTTGAAGTACCTCTATCCAGGACCTTCTGGCTTTCATGGTTTCCATAGAGAAGTCAGGTGTAATTCTGATCGGTTTACCTTTATAGGTTACTTGGCCTTTTTCCTTTGCAGCTCTTAATATTCTTTCTTTAACCTGTCTATTTTGTGTTTTGATTATTATATGGCGAGGGGAAGTTTTTCTTTGATCCAGTCTGTTTGGTGTTCTGTATGCTTCTTGAATATTCAAGGGGATAACTTTCTTTATGTTGGGAAAGTTTTCTTCCATAATTTTGTTAAAAATATTTTCTGGGCCTTCGAGCTGTGATTCTTCTCCTTCTTCTATTCCTATAATTCTTAGGTTTGGTCTTTTTATTGTGTCCCATATTTCCTGAATGTTTTGTGATGAGAATTTGTTGGCTTTGCTGTTTTCTTTGATCAGCACGTTCATTTTCTCTATGGTGTCCTCAGAATCTGAGATTCTTTCTTCTATATCTTGTATTCTATTGATTATGCTTGTTTCTGTAGACTCTGCTCGTTGACCTAGACTTTCCATATCCAGCTGGTCCTCAGTTTGTGTTTTCTTCCTTGCTTCCATTTCAGTTTTCAATTCTTGAACTGTTTCCATTACCTGTTTGATCATTTTTTTCTTGGTTTCCCAGGGTATCATGTACGTATTTACTCATTTCTTCAAACTTTTGGTTATACTTCTCATCCATTTCTATAAGGGCGTTTTTTACATGTTGTTTAATGGACTCTATTGCTTTCATAAAGTCAATTTTTTCCACTTCTTCTGTGTTTGGGTGTTCAAGTCCTTCTGTTGTAAGATCATTGGGTTCTGGTGTTTTCATGTTGTTTTTCAGATTGTTGGGTGAATTCTTACCTTGGCGCCTGCCTATCTCCTCCTATCAATGCTATCAAATGGGTCTTTTAAAACCAGATCAGGTTTCCCTGCTGGCCAGCGGCTCCACTTACAAAATGCCCTCGCTCCGTTTCCTGGCTCCTGCCGCAGGCCAAGATCCTTCTCACCACTCAGAAGGGTCTTCAGGAACAGGACCAGGCTCCCTGTTCACCAGGGACCTCGCCAACAAAAGGCCTACCTCTTTGATTTAATTGTAGTGGGGCGATCTGCTCTCGGTGTTGTGCGCCGGTCCCCGCCGCCTTTGTGTGCTCTTTCTTTTGTTTTATGACTGGGTAAAAATTTTAGCATTGTGTTGAATGAGATGGAAGACAGTGAACACCCTTGCCTGGTTCTCGATTTTAGGATGAATGTTTTCAGAATTTCCTCATTTAGTATAATGATGGCTGTGAGTTTTTCAAATATAGCTTTGATTATGTTGAGTTATGCTTTTTCTCGTCATAATTCCTCCAGGGACTTTTAAGGCCTTTTATGCATCTACCAAGATAATCTCATGGTTTTTATCCTTGATTATATTTACATGTCATATTATACTTAACTGATTTATTCATGTTGAGCTGTCCTTGCTTTCCTGTGATGAAACTAACTACATTGTAGTGAGCGAATATTTTTGAAACAGGTTTTTAAAATTGGTTTTCAGGAATTTCATTGATGATTTTTTTTATATCTGTGAACACTGGGAAATTAATCTGTAGCTCCCTTTTTGTTGTATCCTTTACTGTTTACTTCTACTGTTTAAAACACAGTGATTCTGGTTCTGTAGAATGAATTTGGTAATGTTTATCTTTCTACCTTATGGAAAAATTGGAAGAGTGTTGACATTTTTCTCTAAAGGCATAGTAGAATTCAATATTGAATCCCAGGATTTTCTGAATTAGGAGACAATTGTTGCTTCAATTTTATTGTTATACATCAATACATGTGCATTATGTGCATGTCTGTTGCTACAGAGTTCAGACAAGGGCTTCAGATCCCAGAGAACTGGAGTTGTGGAAAGTTTGAGCCACCACGTGGGTGCTGGGAACCAAACTCAAATCTCTGCAAGGGCAACAAATGCTCTTAACTGTTGAACCATCCCCCAACCCCACTATTTTGGGGTCTGTATGATCTATCTATTGATGAAAATGGAGTGTTGAAGTCACCTGCTACTATTTGTCTTAGACTTTCCTATCCTGTTTTTTTTTTTTTTTTTTTTTTTTTTTTTTTTTTTTTTTTGCTTCTACTTGCTTGGAATGTATTTTTCTATTCTTTGACTCTCAGTCTGTATTTTGCCAATGAGATATATTTCTTCCAGAAAACAAACAGCTGATTTGTATGTTTTGATCCAGTGAGTTAGTCTTCATCTTTTTTATAAAAAAGATTTATTTATTTATTATGTCTACAGTGTTCTGCCTGTATGTTTGCCTCAAGGCAGAGGAGGGCACCAGATCTCATTACAGATGGCTGTAAGCCACCATGTGGTTGCTGGGGATTGAACTCGGGACCTCTGGAAAAGCAGCCAGTGCTCTTAACCTCTGAGCCATCTCTCCATCCCTAGTCTTCATCTTTTAATCACATTGTTAAGGTCATTTATATTTATAATTTTTAATCAAGAAGCATTGCTGGTTCCTATAATCTTTTTGGTTCTCTTGTTGAATTAATGTATTTTTCTTTTTTCTCTCTTAGTCACCTCAGGGGATTCCTGGATAACCGAGTTGGGAGTGTTCGACGCTTTCCTAATTATGTCTTTGGTTATTTCTCTCACTGATTCTTTTCTATGCATTCCACGTGTGACCACCTCTTTTCTTTCTGTGTAGAAATCCTTCAGCTATTTTCCATAGCCCTGTCTTGGTACTCCTAGATCATTTAAGTCATGTATCTTGTGGAAGTTATTTTTCCATCAACTTTGAAAGGTAACTTCTGGTTATAGCATTCATGGTTGGCAGCTATTGCTCTCAGAACTTGGATAAGGCCACTCTGTGCTTCTCTGGATTTTAACATTTTTCTGAGTGGTCTGAGATGATTTTGATGAATTTGCTACTGCATGTTTTTTTTTCTTTTCTCTTGTTGCTAAAATACTGGATCTTTATTCTGTAGTATTGCATTTTAGCTATAGTATGATGTGGAGAGATTTTTTTTTCTGGATATCTATGTTAAGGGTTCTTAATACCTTCAGTACTTGTGGTCCATGTCTTTCCCTTGGCTTTACATTTTTTCTTCTGTGATATCACTAGGTAGGTTTTTCTCTGCATTTAGCTCTGTCTTTAACCCTGTGATTTTTAAAAAATATTTTGATCATGTTTCAGAGTTCTTGAATGTTGTAGCCACAGTTATTTCCTTTTCTTGGTTGCTGGTTGAATATAATATTTCCTCAGTTTTGTTTCCAATGTTGATATTCTTTATTCTTCTACAATTGCTCTGTAATGATTTTCACTGCTTCATTTGGTTGGTTTATTGACTTTTCATTTACAACGTTTCTGAGTTTTTTTTTAAATTTTTTTCATAATCTTAATTTTCTATTCACATTGCTAGTTTTGCTATTCAGGTCCTGAATTGACTTCCTTACTTTATTCATCTGCTTGTTTACACCCTCTTTGAAGTTATTTATAATTTCTTAAAGTACACTTTCAAATTCTTCGGCATTTTAATTATTTTGTTAATTTTAGTTTGAACTATTGAGGCGTTATAACCTTTAAGATCAGTCATATTTCTTTTTTTAAATATGAGTCATGTATTTCTGTTTAGAAACTGATAAACTAGGATTGAATAACTCGGAGGGAGACAGCCCACCTCCCAGATTTCCTCTGCTGGGCGGGCAGTCTGCTGTCCACAACAGTGTACACAAGACAGAATCAGCAGCTCTTTTAACTCTCACGGAACTGAACAGGTTTCAGAAGCGCCTGCTCAGTTCGTCATCAGAGGGAAGGCTCTTCCTGAAAGCATGCATCTGGAGATTTGTTTCACATTTGATGAGATGCAGACCAGTGCCGTCTTCCTTCAATCTCCCATCTTCCCGTCTCCTGTTTGGTTTCCAGTCCCCTTCTCAGAATGCAAATGAGAAGCAACAGAAACAAGAGGCCCTGATTGGTGACATTATCCACCCACTGCTGTCTGCCTTCAGACATGGTCTCAGGGCTTCTGGAGCCAGCCTGAATCCCCACCAGACAGAGCCCCAAGGGGCCTTCGTGCACTGCACGATCGCGTCCTATTACCCTGTGTCTCAAATTTACTGCACAGTGAAAAATTCCAGACCTTTAACTTCATGCTACCGATTTCACTGCTTAGGAAGACGGTATTTGGGAGGTTTAACAGCCATGCCCTATTTAATACATTGAGATTCAGGTGACATTTACAATCCTGGGGCACTCTGCTTCCTTGATATCCTGTCGATTCTTTCCTGGGGTGCAGGATGAACTTTGAGTGACTCAATCCAGACAGATGAAGAGAAGTAGATTCAGGCTTTCTCCTACTACCCTGAATCTCCTTGAACAGGTGCAGAGTGTGTGGGAGCAGAAAGGGGTCCAGTTCTCAGAAGAACATCTGGAGTGGCCAGGGGAAAAGCAGTTTAAGGTGCTGGAGTGTCCCATGGATGTTAAGACAAGGAAGTGAACGCTCCATGGAGGGAGGAGTATGCAGCTGGGACTCCTCACATTTTAGAGAAGCAGGAAGCAGAGGGAACAGGAAGTATAACTGGGCTGTAAGACCCAAGTCCAGTTCTAATAAACCATTTCTTCCGTCAAGGCTTATCACTTAAAAGCTTTACAACCTTCCAAAATAGCAGCGCCTGCTGGGGACCAAGTGTTCAAATACATAAGCCTATGGGAGTCATTGCATATTCTAAACACTATCCCTGGTCCTCATAATGTCATGGTTATCTCATATTTCAAAATACATTCATTCCAACCTCAAAAGTCCCCATGATCCTTTTCTGTCCCCACACTTCAAAAGGCCAGAGTCTCTTCTTAGGCTTAATACATCCTAACTTCTATAAAATAAAAACAAAATCAAGTCACACATGTCCAATATACAAGGCACAGAACAAATATTCCAATCACAGAGGAGAATTGAAGGGTAACAAGAAAAGACTGAACCAAAGCAAGATTGAAACCCATCACGACAAACACAAGTTCTCAGCCCTGCGTGAAGCATCTGAGGCTTGTACTGGCATCATGTGGCCTCTGGCAGGCTTGGGTTTTCTGGTCCCTTCTTCAGTTTTGCTGCCTGTGCACAGAAAGCTTCTCTCTTGGGCTGGCTCCCCCTCTGCTTCTCCAGGTTTCCTCAAGTGTCCCAGGAAAGAGGTCACTGGGGCAGGGTGTGTAGTAGGTGCATACAATAGCTATGGTGTAATCCCGGACAAAGCATGCATGCCCAACTGTCCCATGGCTGTACTCTCTGGAGGTGAGGTTTGTACTGTGACTGCACAATGTGTCTTGGGTTTCAGCTTCTGGGATTTGAGGGGATCCACAGTATGTGTGCATGCATGCCTGGGTCATAGTCTGTGGCCTGTGTACTTGGAAACTGTAGCCACTAGTGCCTTCATTGGACTGTGCACTTTTAGAGGGCAGGACTGCTCCTTCCATCTTCTGAATCTATGGCTGCATTTCCAGTGTTGAGTGAGTCCACAGTCAGCTCTCACTGTTCACATTTAAATGCCAAGTCTGGTCCAGTGCCTCCCTGGTAGATGCAGAGAGGCTTAGCCAAGCTGCTTTGCTAGCAGGTGTTTGGGATGGATGAAACCCAGACATGGACCAGAATGCCAGTGAGGGCTTGCAGTTCCTCCTCCTCCTCTTCCTCTCTCTCCACTTGTTCTGAAGCTGTTCCCTCGGGCTGCCTTGCAGGTATGCATCGTGCAGAAGCGAGACACAAAGAAGATGTATGCGATGAAATACATGAACAAACAGAAGTGCGTGGAGAGGGATGAGGTGCGGAACGTGTTCCGGGAGCTGCAGATCATGCAGGGATTGGAGCACCCATTCCTGGTGAATCTGTGGTGAGTGGGAAAGGGGCTGATCCCCTGAGGGTGCTGTCCTGGCACTGCCAGAAAGGAAAGGATCCAGGCATCTGGGTTTACAGCCTCCCGAATATTCTGTAGGGTTTGTTCGCTAATGAACCTTTAAGCATTTATTTTAATTCTGTTCTTTGATTGAACAAATCAGAGTTGAAAACAGATTTTGCGAGTGTGTGTATGTATTTTGTGTATGTACATTTGAGGATGTATGTAGTAGGTTTCATGAGAGTGGTAAAAAGTATGCGGTGTTCTAGAAAGCCCCACACATTGTGCTAATGGCATGAAGGACCTGGAGCCCATGTTTCATTCAATATAGCAAGTCTACCCTTGAATGGAGGTGCTAAATTCCAGCTCCTGATGCTGACACACCACCTGGTATAATCCATGTTTCTGCAACTTTCTCTCCATTCCATCCCTGATCGTTATCTCTGCTTTGAATTTGCATTCTAGAAATGCCTACCTGCTGGTTCCCTGCCTCTGGGCCTATGCATGTGGTATTTCCTTTTACGTTAGTCAGGTACTCCAAAGGTCTCCACAGTTCCCAAGGCTTCCCTCGGGCATTGCAGGCAGCCACCCTCATGAATTCCTTTCTATTACTCTATTATCCCCATCTCACAGATGGGGCCACTGAACCGAATTACTAGTAAGCGGATAGATGGGACTTGAAGGCACACTGTCTGCTTCGTGGCCTCCACCTAACTCCTTGACCGGATACTTGTTTGCCAGATGCACTTCCTTCTCCTTGGCAGACTTCTCCCTTCTTGTTGCTCTGGGTGGCCTTTCTGCCCACCTAGAAGTATGACCAGTATGGAGTTATTTGTTGGGTTCACAGGGGCATCCTGCCTTGTATTAATTGCTTGCCAGCTCTGGAGTTCATTTCGTAGAGGGTGAATTACTGCAGCCTTGGGAAGGCTCGCTCTCATCACTCTTCCCCGCTGACAGACTCTGTGATTGGCACCAGCAGAAGCCTAGCATTGATTAGTTTCCATGACAGCTTTGCCTCTGTGGAATGAATAATCTGTGCTCCTGAGCTGTGATAACCCAAGCCAAGCTGTCAAATGCAATATTTTTACCTGCTCAAAGTGAAGCTGTGCTACTCTCCTGGGATTAAGACAATCCTGGTAAAGGAGAAAGAGGAAGAAGATCTGCAAGACAGAAAGTGGTGGTAGGGTAGTGTCTGAGGGAGTCCTGGGAAGGGACAGGATGAGGGAAGGGGACAAGGTGGCCCAGTATTCTACCTCCAAGCCTGATCTCACTGGTTCTTAGGTCAGTGCTATCAATATCAGCAAGGAAGCAGCTGTGGACCTAAGAGGTCCCAAGCCAGACCCTAATTTTGATGAGGAGATGGAGAATCATAATCTGACAGAATTGTGTACTTCTAGGAGGAAGAGATTGAAAGTCGTAGGAGGTGGAAGACAGAAGAGGAAGAGAGATGGGGGAGGGAGGAAGGGAGGGAGAGAGAGGAAGTAAGGGAGAGAGAGAGGGAGAGAGAGGAAGTAAAGGAGAGAGAGAGGGAGAGAGAAGAGAAGGGAAAGGGAGAGAGAATATATGATGCTGATGTCGGCAAGACAGGAGAGAAACCATCACCCTCACCAGAACTGACCACACTGGCTGCCTGGTCCTGGAATCCTGTCCCCCAGAGCTGAAACCAGCGAGTAGCCCAGTGTATGGCCCTTCCATGCCAGCTTGCACTGGGGAAGGCACGGACCTTGAGAAGAAGCACACGTGCCTTTCTTTGTCTGTTTCCTCATCTGTAAAGCCCAAGGGAAAGGATGGTGATGTCATAGTGTTGTTTACTGACCAAGTGAGTGATGAGAAACAACTAAAGTGCTCCATATTGAACGGGGTACCACTTCCAGGCTGGCTCTGCCTGAGCATCCCTCCATGGGGTCACTTCCCACCTTCCTACATGGATGTATCTCCTCCTCTCCCCTTCACCATTGGACTTGAGGACTCTGGAAGATGTACACTGGGTTTCAGGTACCAGGTTATTGGCTTCATTCACAGTTGGTGGGTAGGCAACTTATTCACATTTCCACAGTGTGCTTGAAGTTCGTTTCCATCATGCCACTGACTACTCACTAGACTCCCTGTGAGGAGGCATTGTTGAACTGGGTAAAGGACACACTTGCTGCCTGCCATCTAGGCAGCTGCAAGAGTGAGCCCCCTACAGGACAGGAGAAGGATGGGTCCCTACCTTAGTGTTAATACTTGTCATAGCAGCAATGTTTCCAGAACCTTCTATGAGTTGAGACACAGGACAAATCAAGACCCATATGTCCATGTACCACCCTGACACTTTTCATTAAAACAAGATTATGGGAAGTGTTTAGAGACAGCTTATCTGGCGGGAGCAGGGAGATGAGAAGGAGGTGGAGAAGGGGACTGGAAGCCCCCAAGAGTCTGTGACAAAGGACCTGCCCTTTGTAGAATACAGCCACCATTTCCTTAGAAGTAATCTCAGACAGCTCCCAAACTCGTGTGTGCACCGGACACCACAAAGTCAGCCTTCGCCAGTCTTTCTGACAGGGAAAATCTTACTGAAATGCTGATCTGGATTGCAGATGAAGCATCACTGTTGACCCCAAAAGTCCACAGAACAATGTCCTCCAAGGCTGGGCTCTGATCGAGTGTCCAGTCTTTCCTGCCCCTCTGTCCTTGCTACCACCTTGGCACATTTTGCTGCACACACATCGAGTAGTCTGTAACTCAGTGGTAACAAGGACCCAGTGTGCTCACCTCTCCAGGCCCTCACCCACCTCTTCTGCTGCTGAAACTCCACTACTCAGGGGTTCCTGGGAAGGGCCTGCTCTTTCTCCTGCAAGCATCCACGTAATAGGAAATTGTGCACTAGATTCCTGGTGGAGGCCGGCACTGTCTTGTTTTCTAAGTGTCCAGAGGTGGAATAGCTCCACATCCTCCCTTAGTAGTACTCCCCTTGTGGAGGGGCCCAGCCCTCCTCCTTCACTGTGTCTCTTATGTCTGGTATACAGGAAATTTGGCTGTTCATTATTCTTATGGTAACCAGGTGCTGAGGTGGATATGGTGCCAGAACTGAGCACAGTCATCACCTCTATCCCACAGAGGACAGAAGTCAGGCCCACGCTGTCAGCACCACATAGCCCTTTCCTGTGCCATACTGACTACTCACTCTCCCTAACATCCCTATCATTACTAAAGCAGTGAGATTCCAAACACCTATGATGTCCTGGGGACCAAGAGGCACCCTGGTCACCCTCTGACATAGAAGAACAGTGCTGGTGAGGTTTTTATACTTCTGACTGTGATGTCATTGGCTTCCATGTATCCAGGACACTCTCATCACCATGGTAACCTCTGGCATCAGAGGAAGAGGCTGTGCTGTCTTGTGCAGGGTCCTTCCTTGTCCTAACGTGTGCACTGCCCTTATTGTCTCTGGCTCAAGCTTTGAAGACTCAAGGTTTCCCTTCTCCTTACGATGGTCAAGGGAAGAGGGGGGGGGGGGGGGGGGGGGGGGGCTATGAGTGTGAGTCACATGACTCACCAGGCACAAAAAGAAAAAAAAAGAAATAAATAAGAAGCCAGTGGTCACATTGCCAATCAGGGCTCAGGAGGAGTGCAACTGGGCTGGAAGAATGGCTGTGTATGTTAGGAAATTACCAAGGGACCCAAAAGCCTACTAAGGAACAACGCAAGAGTCATGTGCCCAAGCCAGGACTACCGGAATCCTCTGGCTGTGTTGAGGTGACACAGCATGGTGCCTTCGCGCAGATTTCTCTGACAGCTTTCTGTTTTCCATGTGTTTTTCTGTAACTAAATCTCAGAATTAATATTGCCGTATGTTTATATTTGCTACTTTCCTCCTTGTGGTGACCAAATAAATATCAGACTAAAGCAGCCAAAAGAGGAAGGGATTATTTTTGGCTCACAGTTTGGGGGATTACAGTCCATTGTAGCAGGTGGTGTTGAGGCTCTCTCTGGGGCATGAGCCCTAGTGGGATGACATGTTACATCTCGGCAGATCAGGAAGCATGGAATTCAGGGGGACCCAGGACCAGGCTATAGCTCAAACAACATACCTGTAGTCTCCCACTTGCTCCAGCAGGGACCAATTTTCAAAGACTCCACCACTTCCTCCGATAGCCCTACCAACTGAGGACCTGTGTACAAGCACACAAACCGGTAGGGACACTTCACACTAAAATCACAGCACCATGCTTTTCAATCGCTGTAGTGACAGAGATTTATTGTCACTTATATGTGAGGCTTTTCCTCTTTCATCTCACTGAAGCCTCAGTACTGCCTTATGAGCTGGACATTTTCATCTCTGTCCCACAGTTGGAGAGGCCAAGGGGGTTAAATTAGTCACACAAGATTACAAGCTCACCCAAGGCAGCTCTGAGATGAGAAACCAGAATATGCTAGCAAAGTCTTAACCACCGGCTCTCTCAGGGGTAGGGAAAGGGGTCAAGCCCTGGTCCCCACTGTTTTCCATTTTCTGAGAAGCAGATGATTGTTGATTTCAATCTAACAAGCTGATGCCAGGCATCATGCAAACTTCTGAAAATTTCACAGTTGATTTCCAGTGTCAATACAAACTGGCTCCTGAATAGCCTGATAGACTCAGATCTCACCATAGTCTGGGATCTATCAAATTTCTCTAAGTGGGCTCATAGCTAAGCCTCTAAAATAGCAACATGAAAGAGGAATGCATTTCAACACAAGAGGAAAAGGGTGATGAGTAGGTGTTGGGCAGAGCAGTGGAGGCAGGAAATGGCCCGTGGTCTTGATGGGTGCATATCCTTTGAAAGGCCTCAGTTTTCTCTCCCATAAAATGGGGAGAATGACTCCACCCCTTCTGTGCTCTATAAGCTCAGGTCAACTGATCCAGGGAACTTCCGAAAGGGAAGCCTTTCGGAAACTTCGAGGTGTCACACCATGTGCTGGTTTATGCTTCAATTTGTGAAAGCCTGAAGCACTGATAAGGATCTATACATTTGCTGATGACTATATGCATGCAGTTGCTGGCAGGAGGCAGTGAATGAGTAGATTCAGCCGATGGATGTTCAGTGACGGAGACATTGTATTCTAGGCTCATATCCCAAGGAGCGCCAACATTGCTCTGGAAGGTAATACATTTTAAGGGGAGGTTTCACCTGCTTGAGCCAGTGCCATTAAATGGGGATGGAGGGGTCCTGGATCCCTATGTTTCAAAGTCACATGACAGCCTCTCACCATCCCCACACTCTCTCCATGGTCTCGGTCCCACAGATCTTTACGTCACAGATGCTTTCTTTACCTGGCATGATGTTTTCAGGACACCTACAAGACAGCCCCCCCACTGCCAATTTCACATCTTTACCATTGCCCAGCTTTTCAATCAGGCAAACCCACATCACAGTCAGCATTGTGCCTCCCACAGCTTCCAAGTGCTCTGGTTGTTCAAGGCAGAGAAGTCTGAGCACATGGCACCAGCCTCTGCAGAGGGCTGCATCACAGTGTGGTAGGGATACTGTGTAGTAAGAAAGAGGAAGCTAGACTCAGGTCTCCCTTCCTGCTTTTATGTGACCCGCATAACATCACAAGCAGCCCACCTCAGCACCAAATTTAATCCTAAGTACTTCCCAAGGGTCCCAGACACTACTAAGACAAATCTGGAGACTGTGTCTCCAACCCGTGACCTTGGGGGACCCACTGACATCACAGTGGCATCTGATGGGATATACCAAGATCATGCTGCCTTCAACCTGTACTTACCCTGATGCTCTCAGGGGATTGTTCCTGCACCCTGTTTTCTCCTTGCCTTGTTGACTGTAAACTTTATGCTTTCAGTCATTGCTCCTTCCGAGGCTTGGCTGCTGCCCCCCGAGGAATGGTGATGTGTAGCGTGACATGGTAACAGGTACATGCTGAGCATTGCCCAGAACTCTGCGAGGTCTCTTCGGTGCTTTCTCTCTGAGTCTGATCTTAAGCACACACTTGGGTCCCCTCTCTATCACTTTCTCTCTGCAGACTTGGGCTGCTCCCCTGCACTGCCTCTCAGCCCTCTCTCCATAGATCTCCAGCCTTACACCCATGCAGAGCTGAAAGAAATGGAACAGAGTGAACACCCTTGGGTCACTTTAGGCTTAGACGAAAGACCAGGGCTCAGAGGGTGGGGGAGTTTCCCACAACATATGGGTCATTGCATGCAGAACTCCATTCTAACGCATTTGTCATATTCCAGAGTCTGAGCAGGGTCTGCTTCCCAGGTCCATGAAGTCTCTCACCCAGCAGCTTTCAGACACTGTCAGCTGCAGTAGTAGGTGCATGGGGCTGATCTGGGCACCTTCAGTGGTAGGATTTGTACATAACAGCTGGATCAGCCCCAACACGCTGGGCCTTGCCCTACATGGAGCAATTATCAGTGCCCCTAATGGGCTTCATAGCTGGGCTTAGGTTCTATTTTGAGTCATAATAGTGGTCATTGATAAACAAGAAAAGTCTTTGAAGACAGTGGCTTGATCATTGTCCCCAATAATATGCGAGGACATCAGGATATTTGCTGATTCTGAAGCCAGATGTGTACCAGACACCTCCTTCCTGGATCCCTCCTGGGATCCATCCGTACATATTATGGCTCCTGGTCCCTGTCAGACTCCATCAGAAGATTGTGAAGGAGAGCCAACAGTCAGCCTGTTCCTCCGTGGGACCACCTGGCTTCTGGCTTCATGGAGATCACTTGGCTCCATTCAGTTCCTGGGCATCCCCTGTCATATCGCCCTGTGTTAAAGAATTTTGTCCTTGAAGCAAAATTAGCCACTCTCTTCATCAGCTCATCTGTACCTGCTTCCAAGAGCCCACCATGATTGGGCCTGCTGACTATTGATTTCCTTTAGAAAAGGGTTCGGGGGGAGGGGAGCCACTGAACCCTCTTCTGAGATTCCAGCTACTCCTCCCAGCAATTTGTACGTAATTCTGCCCTGATTACATGTGCCCTCCATCTCCAGGGAGCTACAAAAGTAGACAGGTTGGGGAGGTTAACTGAAGGGCTCCATCTGTGCAGTTGTGGTGTGCAGCTACGCAGTTGTGGTGTGCAGTTATGGGAATGCCATCATCCATGCTGGGTGAAGAATTTTCAGGGCATCTGTGTAAGTAGCCCAAACAAACTCGCTAGTTCTCCGGGGAGACCTTTGTTGGAATTAGACTTTAGGTTTGTTGTCGGGACCTTATAAGAACCGGGGTGGATGTTGCTATAAGGAAGGAGTGGAAGTCATTTGCATCTGCTCAGAAACAGAACCGTCTGCTAGGTTCAGCACAGCCCCATGCTGTTGTTTGTGGCGTGTTCACTTATTTCTTCAAGGGCATTTCCCATCACCAGAGGTAGCGGGAGCTCCTGAACCAGGGTCACTCTCACCTTGTTGTCCATATGGCCCCAGGAGCTATAGAAGTGTCTGTCCTATGTGGACATCTGACTACTGTCATGTTGAATCACATGTTTGCACTGACCCCTAGTTTGAGATGTGGGCATTTAGATAGCTGGGAAGGGACTGAGATCTGTCTGTTTCCAGAGGGCTAGGTGACCCACGAAAGGATCTTACCTTTGCTGTCCTCATGCTTAGCTCCAGGACCACTCTGCATGAAGGTGAAGTTTCTCCTGCAGTGCAGGCACTAGGGCAACCTACTGAAGAATTCTGATGCATTCCCATCTCAGAAATTCTTCCCGGTCTCCTTTGTAATTCCCTCTTTCACTCTTCATACTAGATATCGGTTTTCTTTTCGATTCGGCATATAGACCTTTGATCTGTCAATGTCCTAGGCAGATCGATGGCTAACTGCTCACCCAGCAGTAGGAAAAGTTTCACTTATAAAATGTTCTGCTATCAGATTCCTGCCTGCCTCGGCCCTTCAGCGCCCTGTCTCCTGGTTCCTGCTGATGCCAGTGGACAGCTACCCCCAGCCTCATTCCCACCAACACAGTGGCAGAAACGACCTTGCGAACCGATGCTCCCCTTCAACCATTTTGACTGACTCTGTAGCTTCCATGGGCAGGCTGTGAGGTGACCTAATGACACGGGGATCTCCCTTGCCCACACGAGCTTCATTTTGCCTCTGAGAACCTCCTGCACTCTTGGGGACATCACAAGGTCATTATTGATGTACTCTTTGCCTATATGAACCTATAGGTCGGAAGAAACTTCAGTTGCCTTCGACTGAAGACAATTATAAAAACACCCATGGAACTTGCGTGATGTTCTTGAATCCTCCCACCTGCCACAGCTCTGAACCAAACTCAGGTCCTTCACTGACTGACATGAAGACTGAGGTGGCACAGGAAGGTGGTTGGACCAGGTCAGCATCAAACCAAGATGGTCCCTTCCTGTGATCAGACAGACATGCCATCGAAATGGAAGTGAGGGGTTTGTCATTGCATTCAGTGGTATTTGTTGTCATGTCAAAGGCAACCAGAGCTCATCTGTCATCTTGCTGGAGGCACCGGCAGAACACAGGCAGTCCACATGACAACACGTTGGGAGCTGGATGCCACCCTTCAGAGTGCTCTTACTACTACTTCCCTCCTCTTGTCCTCCCTCTTGCTCGCGTTTCTTTCCTGCAACACTTATGTTCCGAAACTTACAGCTACCAATGCAAACTTTTTGAAAAGGTGTGAGAGAGATCGAGAGTGCTGCTGAGTACCTGTGCGTGTCCCCTGTGGGGTGACATAGATGGGTTTGGGGACAGAGTACATTCAGTAGGTGTTTTGTGAAAATAATAATAGCAGATGTAAGTGTCTGGAGCTCTCTGCCCTCCTTCTGCATGCTGATTTCTCTTCTTCATGCTTTGAGTGGTTCACCCATGTTCAGCAAGCCACCCCTTAAAAGGGCCCTCATGAAAATCAGTGCAGAGTGAGGATGTTGCCCCACCATGGGTGCATTCCAAAGGCTTCACCCCTGATGTGATTTGGTACAAACCCTTATGTGTTGGCCACATTCTGCAATGAGCTCCTCTTTGGAGCATACTGTGGAAACATGTATGAAGCATGTCAGAGCCAGCCCCAAGAGACAACTATAAGGACACCTCTGTCCCCAGCTTCTAGGTGAGGGGGGAAGAGGCAGGACCTAAAAGATGATTTCATTCTCTCTGATTCCCAGCATCCCTGGCGATTCTGAACACAGCTCTGGCCTTCAGACAATCAGGTCAGGGGATACCTGAGTTGCTATCCCTGAGGACACAGAAGAGAAGCTGGAAAAGATGGTTCACCAGGAAGGACAGAGGCGTAGAAATAACCCTCCTGGTCCATCCTGAACATGTAGTCTGGGGCTCCACATTTACACTTGGTGATCTACAAAGTGATGATGTCACACTCTGTCCCTAACTGACAGAGAGGAGGAAGGAAGCATCAGGCAAAAGCACCAGTGTGTCCAGATGTAAGAGTTTGGTCTTCACATTACATCCCCAGTTGGCTTGTATGTGACTCTGGGTGTTTGAAACAGTAAGAGGTATACATGTACTGCCAGACACAGCAGTTACAGGACATCCAGACACAGCAGTTACAGGACATCCAGACACAGCAGTTAAAGGAGATCCAGGCAGTTATAGGAGATCCAGACACAGCAGTTATAGGAGATCCAGACACAGCAGTTACAGGAGATCCAGGCAGTTATAGGAGGTGGGTCACCCAGGCACAGCGGTTACAGGAGGTGGCTCACTCCTGTCTTTCCCTCCTAATTATGAACTTTTGTGTGAGGCATGGTGAGAGAGAAAATCAGCCTGCATTCTTCTGGAAATTTCCATCTTGTCCACACCTGTCAGGTCTGTGTAGCGGGAGTAATGAGATTCTGATGAGCTATGTGCAGGACCAGGGTGTGGGTCTGGATGTCAATCTCAAGGAACCTCTGGGCTTACAGGCATCTTCTAGGTGACATTACAAGCACATGGGGGCTTGGGCTGTATCAACCAAAGGTCCAGCTAGAAGCAGGAACAGGAAATGAAAAGGGTTTTAATTAGAGTGGTTATTTGTGCAGAAGCAACCTACACAAGGCGGGTTTGTATTCTCAGTGCTGAACAGGAAGCAGGGAGTTTAATAAGGTGTAGACAGAGCAGGTGCCCCAGGGACCTGTTTTAACGAGTATATTAAGTGTCTGTCATTAGCACATTTTCGTTGCTATGTGACTGGGTCCTCCTGAACATCTGAAGACACACTGGAACCTTGTGCGATGTCAAGACGGTGTCTCTAGTTTCACTTACCCTGTAAGCCTGCCCCTTGAATGTATCCACACACCTCTCTCAATTACTGCACGCTCCAAATGAGTGGAGCTGCCTTAAAGAAGGTTTGATTTTGTTCTCTTTAAATTCAATTTCCTGTTCCCTTCTCTTTGCTTTTCCAAATTGCCTAAGCTTTAAGACAGTATTAAACCAGGCAGTTTCACACTGCGCTCCACAAACAGGGCTTTCTCCAGAGCCCCCAACCCCAGCTGCTTCCTATGTTGTCCAGGTCCAACATACGATAGCGTTTCTCTCCCATTCCCACCCATTCATGAGCTCCTACTTGTACCAGAAAACCCTGCCCAGTTCCCCATTTGCAAAACTTTCCCAAGTCCATCTGAGGATGCCAAGGAACTCAGTTCTTGGGCTGGGGGAAGCAAAACCTATAGTTTCTAGAAAACTGAAATCCTCCGGGGCAACCATTGGGGATGTATGGGATATATAGTGTGTGTGGAGTGTGATTGTGGGAACCCTGTGCAGGCCAGAAGTCCACTTAGGTGTCTTCATCTATTGATCTCTACCCTATTTTATTTTAGCTGTCTTTTGAGGTGATCTCTCACTGAACATCCCAGTTCAGCTACACTAGCTGGCCAGTGAGCCCCAAGAATCCTGATCTCCATGACTGGCTTTGTATGTGGGTGCTGAGATGTTCTCACCTTCTCATCATGCTTCCACAGGAAGCACTTTACCCCTGGAGCATCTATCTCCCCAGCCATGCGCCCTCTTTTCTGTTGCTGAACAGTGTGTGTGTGTGTGTGTGTGTGTGTGTGTGTGTGTGTGTACGTATGCCTGCCTGCCTCATACTGGATCTTAAATACCCTGAAGAGGTCTAGGTCTTCAGAGGTGTTGAAGAACATGCAAGAGGTGGAACCAGGGGAGAGGCCTTTGGGTTACTAGGACACATTTCTGAAGGTAGTGTGGGACCCAGTCCCTGTCCCTGCCTCTTTCTCTTCTCTTCCTCCTTAGAACCTGAGCATTTTTCAGGATCTTGACCTGCCATGACCCTCCTGCACAGGACTGACCTCCTGCCCAGCAGACTCAAACAACCTATTCCCTTTCTTCGCTGAGCATCTTGGCCTTTACTATAGTAATGGGAAGTCTTCCTCTCTGCCTTCTGGCTGCAAGGAAGTGCCAAGCAAGCCATATTAGAGAGGCTGCCCGGTGCCGTGCGAGTAGAGACCTGCAGATGACAGGCCCAGATCTGAATTTCAGGTCAACCAAACACAGGACTTCAGACAATGTGCTGAGTCTCATTTGCAGAATGTGTGAAATAGGAATAACGCACAGCTCTCAGATTAAGAGGGATGCCAGTGTCCAATAGCTCCTGCCACTTGGCCAGCTGACATGCCCCCATCACGTCCTGAATGCGTACGGATCTACACTTCTGGCTCTTCCTTCTCAGCCTTCCTTTTCTACTTGGAAGTATGATTCCTTGCTCTGAAATCACTCTATCTATTTTCAACATTAATTTGTTTGTAGGTGATGTTGAGAGCCACCCCCATCAGTTATGAATTTGCCAAGGTAGCTGGACACGGTGGCTCTATTTTTAAAGCAGTTGAAAGTGTGAAGAGAGCTGTTTATAAGGCAGCCTCGGTGCCCAGTTCCACCCACATGCCATTCCTCCCGAGGGCTCGGGTGATGGGCAGCTCTTCAGGGATCCCACGGCAGATGGGAGAGAGTTCTTTATTAATGTATTGGCAAACACCCCATACCTCATTGCAAACTTCTGCCAATAGCAAATCTGGAGGACTTGGCTTGGTCCCAAAACTGAAGTTGGCCTTTCTTCTTCAAGTCAGGTCAGTTGTAGGGATGCATGAGTTTATATATAGCTGCAGATATGGAGAGCTGGGGTAAACACTGAGCCAGATGCCCCCTCTCCTCAACTTCTCCATGCCTCTGAGTCCTGGGGCAGCTCTTGGACTGTGGTCTTGAAACATGTCCCCCCCCCCGCCCCCGTTGCATTGCTCTGAGCTGTGGGGTCAGACATCAGTCAACAAAGACTGCCTAGGTGACTATGAGGCCAGAAACTCCTGATCTATGCCACACCAGGTAGAGTGTGTGGAGCAGTTGCAGACAGAGGCCCGGCTGCTCTTTGGAACTCTGCCATGAAGGGAAGGGTGGCCAGAAAGTGCGCCAAGGCTTGCTCTATAGAGACTGTGGCCTTGCCCACTAGGACAACAGGTCAGCAAATGGATGGCATTCTTTATGGATGGGGTTGGAAGAGGCACAGGTGTCCTTTGACAGGAGATAGAGGGAGGAGCATGTAGGAGACACTACTTGGACAAAAAGCAGCTTTACCCCTAGGTGCACTCCCGCCCATGTCCCTGCCTGAGTTCACGTGCTCAACTGTATCTATGTTCTCCTGTATGCTCTTGCTACCCAGTCCCACGGATCAGAGGCTACCTCACTGAGAGGTATGGTGGGCAGGGTGTCCTTGAGGAAGACACAGGCCTGCCTTGTTGTAAGAAAATCCCACTTAGATCTGTGTACAGCTCAGTCGTTGATGTAAACATTGTACCCAAGCTCTTAAGGTATGAGGGTGGGGCGAGAAGAGGAGTAGAATGTTTCTATTCAGGACATTCTGGGTAAGGTCAGGACAGCTTCTTCTGCTGCTGCTTGAACTGATGGTTAAGAAACATGAACCATACCTCCTGTGGGGTTTATAGTCCCTGAGACTTGGTGATCTGTAGGGCATTCTCCCTGAACTTTAGCCTTCTGGTGTCTGTGACTTTAGGACACCTCTGGAAATCTTAGTTAAGATGCAACTGCTGATATCAGTGTGTCTTGGCAGTGGCAGCTTGAATGTGGTTTCAGTCACACAGTGGGTATTGACAGAACTGGCTAGCAGACTAATGTCAGCGCAGCATGCATCCCCGGCAACAGAGCCTGGGCTGGGGAAGTAGATGACTTGCGTCCTGCTGCTGTGATAAAACACTATGACCAAGTGCAACTCATGGAAGAAAGGGTTTATTTTGGTGTCTGCTTCCAGAGGGATGAGTCCGTCATGGCGGAGTAGCAGGCAGCAAGCAACAGACACTGGGCAGCAAGAGCTAAGAGCTCACATTTCAACTGCAAGCTTAAAGCAGAGGAAGCAAACCAGAAGAGGCAGGGAACCTTTTACTCTCAAAGCCCATGCCCAGTGGCGCATTTCCTCCAGCAAAACTGCACTATTTAAATCTTCCCCAACAGCGCCACCAACTGGGCATCAACTGCCCAAATATGGGGTCTATGAGGGGCATTCTTATTCAAAACACCCAGGAAACAAATCCTACAGTATGGGAAACCCAGGAAACCAGTCCTATAATATGGGAAAGCCTTGGTCTTCAGTAAATGGGGAACTTGAGGTAGAGTCTTAGACAAGTTGGTCAACCTCTCTCAATTTATTTCACTCTCCCCAGAAGAAGAGATTTTCTCTCCGGTTTCAATGAAATATTGCACACTGTTCAGGACACAGAAGCTCAACAAAACATCATCTTTCCATCCCAGCTTCCCCAAGTCCATCTCCTTAGATTGCTTTCTAGTGATATTTGTCCCCTTTGAGCAATTACATTATGAATTCTCCTTTGCAGAACTGGCTTAGTGGTCATAAATTCCTTAGTCATACTAACCCATAGATCTAATCTACAGTGTCTGTGACTGTTTCCTTCTTAGGCTATGACAGAGCTAGCAAAGGGTTGTGGTGAAATATAGTCCTATATCATCATGGCCATCAAAGAGAAACAAATAACATGAATAAATAACCTGCCTTCTCAGCACGATTACCTCTCCTCTGGGCAATGGTGACTTTGGCAAGGGGGCCTCAGCATATAGAGAGCTGGGGAAAGAGTGCAGATAACTGAGATGCCCCATCAGGAGCTGTGTACACTCCAAGCATCTCAGTAGCCCAGATCTCCTGCTATAACAAGATGCTGTCTGCCAGAGCCACTCTGCACTCATGGGGAAAGACTTGCATCAGCAACGGGGTCTGATCCTGGAGTCTACAGAACTGGGCTCAAGGACCCAGTCCGAATTTCCATTTGATCATTTCTTTGGTCTCTGTAGACCAGTGGTTCTCAGCCTTTGGGTCCCAACCTCCACAGAATTGCATATCAGGTATTTACATTATGATTCGAAACAGTAGCAAAATTATAGTTATTAAGTAGTAACAAAATAATTTTGTGATTGTGCATCACCAAAACACAAGGAACTGTATTGAAGGAAGGTTGAGATCCTTGCTGTAGACCACTGTGTGTGCCTGCCCCTTCTGTGTATGTGGGATGTGAGAGAGATGTTGGGCTGGGCCAGGTCCAGATGGATGGATGGAGGAAGGGAAGGAGTGAAACTTTCTCTCCCCAGCATCTCCAAGGGTAGAGAGGTTCTTGTGTCCAGACAAGAATTTAGGTCAGATGGCTGCATGTCTAGAAGCCGACTGCCTGGCTTGGATGTAATTGCGTAGTTCCTGGAGGGCTTAAATCATGTGTCACCGAAATGCCTCTGTTAAAATTTCAAATGCCGGTCTCACACCCATGGCTTGACACATACACAGCACAGCCCTCACCCCCAAACAGCATAGTGCCACCACAGTATCATGCCTCAGGCTGGGTCTCCAGCCTGTGAATGTAAGTACAGCATTTGAGAAAAAACTGGTGTGCAGTCAGGACCACTCGAAGTCCAGGCCTGGGATTTCTCTTTGTCCTAAGCTGTGGGCTCTGGGGCACCAGGGACAGGGCCACGTTCTGTGACATAGCTCAACAAGGCAGGAACAAGCTACCAATTGCTCTGCATGAGCCATTTGTAAGATGGTGGCAGATCTAAATTTCTCCTAAGTCCACACCAGCCTAGATTTCACTTTCTTTATCTGTTAAATCAATATAACACTGGCCCTTCCAGCCACTGGTCACTGCGGAGACAAAATTGGTATATATAAGGAGCTCTGTCAACATATAAACCTCATGGGACAGTAGCTGTCCACAGACATCCCCATCATCATGCAGTAAGCTCGCTGAAGACTAACTGTGGAGTCCAGTGGCCTGCAGCTGAAAGGCTTATGCTGTCACTTGCAGTGGTGTGAGCTCAGGCCAATAATTTCTTCCAGGCTGTAGTCGGACTTTTCATTAGGCCACCAGATCACAAATAATGACGTGGAGACTTAATTATGAAAACTTGGCATTAGCTTAGCTTTTTCTCCACCTAGTTCTTATAACTTAAATTAACCTTTTTATCCATCTATGTTGGGCCACACGGCTCAGTTGCCTCTCCTCTGTACCGTATATTCCACTTCTTCAGTGTCTCACTGGCCTCTCTTTTTTTTTAAAAAAAATTATTTATTTATTATGTATACAGTGTTCTGTCTGCATGCATGCCTGCAGGCCAGAAGAGGACACCAGATTCTCATAGATGGTTGTGAGCCACCATGTGGTTGCTGGGAATTGAACTCAGGACCTCTGGAAGAGCAATCAGTGCTCTTAACCGCTGAGCCATCTCTCCAGCCCAACCCCCTCCCCACTGGCCTCTCTTGTGTGTCTAAATTCATCCCGAGTTCCTCTCTTTGCCCAGAAGTTCCACCTATTCTCTCCTGCCTAACTATTGGCCATTGAGCTCTTTATTAAACCAATCACAGTGGCACATCTTCACACAGTGTAGACAAAAGCACCAGGCTCTTGAGTATTTGTCTAATAGTTCACAATGTCAGGCGTGAAGCGACTGCCAACGGCAGCATTGCCAGCTCCCAGAAACGACAGCGAACGGATTGCAGAGCCCCCTTCCACAGATCATGGACAGTTGCAGCGGGCACAGGCAAAGTACACCATGTCACCCTGCCAGTGAGTGGCAGAAGTAGGAGTTAGCCCAGAGTTTGCTACCTCTAGAGCCCTCAGAGAGTTCTGTGAGGCTCGAACAAGACCTGGAGCTATAGAGCAGCACTTAGGAATTGCATTTTGTCTTCTGTACATGAATGTCTGGGGCATGTGCACCTCATGACAGGTATGTGGAGGCCGGAGGACAGTCTGCAGGAGTCAGATCTCTCCTTCTGCTGTATAAGTCCCAGGGATCCAGCTGAGATTGTCAGGCTTGGCAATGAGACCCTTCACCTGCCGAGCTATCCTGCAGGCCCCAAAGCAGAACCTTGGTCCATGTGATTGTCACAGAAGCTTCTCAGCCCCCCTCCCCTCTCCATCTACTCCTTCCAGTCTCCTTATATCTCTTTACATATATAAAATGTGTGCTTATTAAATATAAATTTATTCAATATAAGCATATCTATGAAGATGATAAATATAAATTTTCTATGAATGAATATATCATAGATTACTGTGAGCTCACCGTGTCACACTGCTGTCTCCTTTTCCTGTCTGAGTGTATTTAGGTCCTTACCCAGCTTCCTCTTCCTCCTCTTTCTCCTCCATAGTCTCTAGGGAACACCATTCTACCCACAGCCTCTATAAAACCATCCTTTGGCACGACAGCTTGCAGTGTCCACCTTTCTGTGTCTGGTTTATTTCACATCCATTTTCCACGAAGCACAGGTGTTGGCCCTTTCTTATAACTGCGTGGTATTCCACTATGTATCTAGACTTTTCCTGTCTCCACTCCTCTGTTTATGGGTGCCAAGGCTGATTACATCATGGCTACTGTGAACAGTCAAGCCAATGTGGGCAGTGAAATTCCTGCCTGCTAGTCTTTTCCCTGGTGTTAATTCATTCTGGGAGGGAGGCCTCATCTGTCCCCGGAGACAAAGCAAACAGTCTTGCTTCACAACCCTGTTAGTTGACACAGTAATCACACCTACATTAACCTCTAAGAGCTTCTCAGACAGTTAATTCAGCGAAGGGACCTTTATCTTTCATTCTATAAGCTGCTGTTTATGGGTCTCTTACTCACATACCACTCCAGTGCCACCGTAACCCTGCTACCATCTCCTCTAGAGGATGAGAATTGACTGATAATGAGGTGGCAATCGTTGCTCTGCCCTGCTGGGCACAGGAACTGTAATGAGTATGGCATGGGTGGTCAAATCGTCATCTGCTGATATATGAAGGGCACACCAGCCATCAGGTGCTAGCTAGGCTCTGCTATACACTGGCTGTTATCTTAGGTCCCCTAGGCAGTGCCGATTAGATATTATTGTGGACATTTCACATGGAGGCGTGGGATCCATAAAACCCTGCCTGGTGTGAGTTGGCCACTGAGAGACGGAACCAGAATGTCCTGTTGCAGCACACTTGTGGACGATAGCTCAAAAGTGAGTAGATTTAGGCTTCATGTCATGGCTTTGCTCTCCAAAGCTCTGGGTGACTGTAACCATGCAGCAAGCACAGGAAACACAAGTGAGGCCTGGTCCACTGGGGGGCTCTGGGGAAGCTCCCATTGGCTGCCTAGTGGCTTCCTACTAGTGCTGATGAACACCCTGGAATTAGGATGCTCTCTGTATCCAGTCCAGTGGTCACTCCGGCTTGCCAATTTTGAGATCTGCACAAAGGTCACCATGTACCCTCTCCCACACCTGTGCCTCTTTAAAGTGTGGTGTAATTGGAAGCAGTCATGCTGGCTGAGGATCGGATCATGTTGTTTATGTCTATCCATTTGAACATAAATGTTATATTTGCCTGAGTGAGGGTGTTGTCATTGGGTGTAAGAATGGTGTTGGTGAGTGGGGGCAACCTTATGAGATATTTGGGCTGTAAGAAAATCTGGTTTCCCAAGGCTGTGACAGAGAGAAATAAGACCGCAATCATATCCTCATCATTCCTCTAAAGCACCTGCCCCATGTTGAGCTGTGTGCATTCTATCTCTGTAAAATAGACTGTAGGTTAGCCCTGATTGTCATGAAATGCATGTGTGTGTTTGTATGTATGTATACACACACATTCATACAAATTCATGTTTTGTTTAAAATGGTCAAGAAGTTAACTGTCAAATTGACAGTATCCAGGTCACTTGAGCAATGGGCCTGTCTGTGAGGGATTATCTTAACTATATGTCTTAACGATGTGAGATGATCCATCTTAACTAGGGGCAAAACCATTTCCTGGCCAGGGGTCCCTGGACTGAATAAAGGGGAGAGAGCAGGCTAAGCACCAGCATTGGTCTCTCTGCTTTTTGCTGTGGATGTAATGTCATATGTAGCCTCAAACTCCTGCCCCTGTGCCTTACCCACCACGATGGACTGTGTGCCCTGAAACTGTGAGCCAAGGAAGCCTTTCTCTCTCATGTTTCATTAGTCAGGGTATTTTGTCATAGCACTAGGAAAAGAAAGTCGGACAGGTGCTGTCTTAGCTAGGGTCTCTATTGCTGTGAGGAGACACCATGACCATGGCAGTTCTTAGGAAACAAAAAATGTTTAATTGGAATGGGGAAGGAGCCGCTACATATGTAGGCATCACGAAGTAGACTGTCTCACTGGGCATGGCTTGAGCATATACAAGACCTTAAAGCCCACCTCTACACTTCTTCCAACAAAACCACACCTGCTCCAACAAGGCCACACCTCCTAATAGTGCCACTCCCTTTGGGAGCCTCGTGCAAGTCACAATCTCCTCCTCTCTGAGAAGACTTCCTATCCTTTGTTCCAGGTTATAGCCCCACTGTCTTAGTGTTTGGCAGCATGGTCATCAGTGTGAGGGCGGGTGCTATACCTGAGGATTGTCTTCTGCAGTTTGAAGCTTGCATTTCTACTTTATGGTAGCTTAAAAGAAGAACTGAGTTAGAACAGAGTTCAGGGGTTAGTCTTTTTCTTTTGACGTATGAAGCTTCTGTCTTGGATATTGCTTTCCAACTTCAAAGCCACAGCTATTATTTCTTTCTGTTTTCTTTTGGCCATGGAAACTCTGCTTCTCAAGCTTGATTCTTCACTTTAAGCAGTGTCTGTGTGTGGTAAGTGATGATGTGTGCTTTTGCACACAGAGACACTTAGGTCCAGACTCAGTTTGTTCTTTCTAGAGAACCATGTAGCCACATATCTTCTTATAGTCACTCAAGGGGAGAAGATATCCAATCCTGAGGGACAGTCAAGACCACACACCACTTCCTCCCCTCTGTGCACTGCTCCTGTAGCCTGTGGCCCAGCCCCATCCCACGGTGCCACACCTTAATCATCAGCACTTAAAAATAGCATGAAGGGTGTGCTTCTTAGAGTGTTTGGTTTTTGTCTGCTTGATATGAACTGGAATCATTTGGGAAGAGGGGTCTTGAGCAAGAAAATGTCTTCACCAATGGAAAAGTCTATGAGTCATTTTCTTGATTAACACTTGGTGTGGGAGGGCCCTGCTCACTGTGGGCAAGGCCATTTCTGGGCAGGTGGTCCTGGGTGCTATAAGAAAGCAGACTGAGCAAGTCATGGGGAGAAGCCAGCAAGCAGCACTCCTCCATGGTCTCTGCATGAGCTCATGCCTCCAGGTTCTGTCTTTCTCTCTTTATGATGTCTTTAGTCATGGGGTGTTTATCAGAGTGATAGAAAACAAACCAGGGCAATGAAATTAAAGAGAAGTGGAAAGTCCCCTGTGAGCCCATGATTGCCTGGGCATTTCTTTCTGCTCTTTCACTTATACATGATTTTGCATGTTCAGAACACTGCAGGCGCAAGTATGACCGCATTTCTCCTTCGCATTTCAGTGCATAGTGTCCAATACTCTGGATTTGTTTTTACTGTGTGAGAGGTATGGGTAGAATATGAGGGCTCTAGGAGAAAAGAGAGGTTTTATGTCTCTGAGCTGCTCCGTTATATCAGCCTTCTTCAGTTGCTAACTAAGCTGAACGTTGCATGGAAAAGGTTGGGCCATCCACTGGAGGATCCGACACAAAGACACCCAGGAGTGATGCACACATTCAGAGGCTCGCATTGATTTTTCAGTGGTTTTCCTTCTATGGGAGCAAGCTACTTTTTTGTGAGACTACTACTGAACCATTTATTTCAGGAACAAATAATGACACAAAGCCCCATAAGACCTTTCTCTTCCGCAGTGAGGACATGCTGTGCAGCCTGGTTGTGAGGAAAGTGGACACATCCTGGCATCAGTGGGGACAGCAGTGTGAGTGGCATTGTCTGAGAACACAGCACTTATTGGAGAGGCACTTGAAAGGACTTAGTCACTCCAATCAGAGGCTGCCTCCTCCTCTAATTTGACTGCAGGACTTGGATCACACTGTCACCGTGATTGTCTATTCAGTGGCTCCAATTAAAAGAATGTAGTTAAGCAACCTACCTTTCATGGGGCAGCCAGCGCCCTTTATTCTAGCGCAGGCAGCTTCACAGCTCAGTCTCCCAGTGATAAGAATGTCTTTGTCCTGTCAGCCTCCTGCTTGGATTCAGTTGAGTTTCTTGTATATAGTCCTTGACAAAATCCTCCTTGCTTGGTTTCTACTAGAGTAGGGAAGGGTTAATGAGTTCGTTATATTTAGTCAACATTAAATGCATTATCTCTTGTGGTGTGTGTGCGTGTGTGTGTGTGTGTGTGTGTGTGTGTGTATGAACACATGTATGCCACAGTGAGCCTGTGGATATCAGAAGGTGACCTTGAATACCACTCCTCACTGTCTAATTTCTTTGAGAAAGAACCTGTTGTAATTCATTGGTTGACTGATTGACTGAGACAGGGTCTCACTATATAGCCCTGGCTGCCCTGAAGTTTGTTGTGTAGACCAGGCTGGCCTTGAACTCAGAACTCACAGAGATCCACTTGCTTGCATCTGCTTCCCAAGTGGTTGGACTAAGTGTGTGTAGCATCACACCTGGCAATGGTCTATTGTCTTCACCACTGTGCACACCAGACTACTTATCCCACAGGTATTCTCTTCTCAACAGATCCCATCTCAGTGCAGGTTACAGATGCATGTTGCTGCCTTTACGTGGATTTGGGGGATCTGAACCCAGGTTCTCATGCCTTTCTATCAGGTACTCAACTCACTGAGCTGCCTTCCCAGCCCCCATGTTATACTTCTTTAAACCCCCAGAGCAGGCAAAATTGTAGTTTGTCTCTTGGGAGGCTTAGAGATGAATGACAACCTAGAAACAACTCACCTTCCCTGACTTGGAATACTTTTTGGGGTTCAAAGGCACATTTAGTGAGAGCTGCCTTTAAGAGGAGTGTGGACCTGCCCAGTCAGGCGCCTGTGTTTCTCTTATTCTTAAGTTCTTCACCATGGGAAAAGCCTGCCTGTCCCTTATCCAGGGTCAGTCAGTTGGCTCTAGGCTGTCTTTCAGAGTTGGCAGTACAGTCATGACTATCCGGTTGTGAGTGTCACCATGATATACACCAGAGGTTCCCAAGCTCCAGTGTGTTGGGATCACCTGGTAGCCTCTTTCTGCTCACACTGCTGTGCCCTCACCCTGCAGGCAGGGCTGGGCTGAGAGCAGAGGTTCTGTGGTCCTTGCAAATCTGGATCCTCTTGGACTGAGGACGATGCTTTAAGGACTGTTCTTAAAGACAAAGAGCACCCTTTTGCCTGGTACTGAGTGCTCTGTTAAACCCCTGAGATGAGACAGAGTTTAACCCAGAAGGAAGCCCTTCTCCCTAAGACTTTATAGTTCAGTGAAATTGCCTAGCCTAAGAATGACAAGATGAGGAGGGTCTTCTGACAGAAGTAGAGGAACTCTGAGACTGTCAAGCAGGGGACCTTGCTGTGGGATAATGTGCTTGCACCCTGTAAATATTTGTCACTCACATTGGTTTAATAAAATGTTGATTGGCCAGTAGCCAGGCAGGAAGTATAGGCAGGGTGACCAGACTAGGAGAATTTTGGGAAGAGGAAAGTTTCAGTCTGCAGTCACCACCCAGATGCAGAGGAAGTAAGATGAAAATGCTGCACTGAGAAAAGGTACCAAGATGTGTGGCTAAACATAGATCAGAATTATGGGTTAACTTAAGTTGTAAGAGCAATTTAATAATAAGCCTGAGTGAATAGGCCAACCCATTTATAGTTATAAGTCTCTGTGTGTTTCTTTGGGACTGAATGGCTGTAGGACAAGGTGGTACAGAAACTTCCATCTATAAATGGCACCCAATGTGGGGCTTGAATCCACAACCCTGGAGGATTAGGAGTCCCATTCTCTATGCTGAGCTAACTTTGGGTGACTGTCCAGGGAGTCAGCTGTTTCTGTCATTACTCACATTTTTTGGAAGTTGCTTACTTGTACTTCCTGCTTACTCAGTTAATTATTTCCTTCTTGGGTCTCTGAGGCAGTTGATGACTAGATAGTTATAGTTATATTCTCCCTTGTTTACAAAACTCAGAAAAGAAATTTATTTAAAAATGTGAAGTATATAAGATTGAGAGATATCAAAAGATATAAAGAGATACCAAAAGATTGTATAGTAATGCAAATTGTGGTAGAAAGTAAAATAGGTACAGGATTTTTGGACTCACCAACACACAGTAGATATGGAGTATTTTCTCTGAGTCTGTCAAATGTAAATGAACTAGACAATATTGATGTATTTATTACCTGTATATATTTTATAGAGTTATTGTGCTTATTGTAGTTTTTCTCATATTAGTTATAGCCTTCTTTTTTATTTTAGACAAAAAGGGAAATTCAGTGGCATTTCACCTGTATTTTAATAAATAAAGCTTACCTGAAGATCAGAGAGTAAATCAGCCCCACTGGTCAGCCTTACAGACTAGGCAGTGGTTACACACACCTTTAATCCCAGTAGCCACACTAGTTGCCATAGTAACCAGGCAGTATGAATCTTTAATCCCAGTGGTGCACACCTTTACTCTCAGTCTAGAGAGGATTATAAAATGGGAGGCAACAGCTCTCAGAAAAGTCTCATTCTGAGAGTCCTGGAGGCAGGATCACCATTTTCAGACTGAGGTCGAGGGAAGAGCCAGTGGCTGGTTGCTTTGCCTTTCTGGTCTTTAGGTTGAAACTCAATATCAGTTTCTAAGCTCTTATTAATAGTGCGTCAGGACCTTCATTTAGCTTGAGAGTCACACCGAGGTGGGGGCTCTTTATAGAAGGGATTTTGAGCTATGACCTGAGAATTATATCGAAGTTTCTGAGACTGGAAAGATAAAGAAGGGGCAGGGAGAAGGGGAAGGTAATGAAGTGCAGATAGAACCCAGGAAAGATGAACATGAACATCATGGTCCACACAGGAACATACAGGAAGACAAATAAATGGGTGTGGAGAGAGGAGGGGGATGTTGACGTCCCTTCTAGACCAGCTGCAGGTAAGTTTGGTATCTCTAACTAAACAGGAACTCACCAAAACCCCATGAGGGTTTAAAGCCAGTGGTGGGGAAATCCAGATGTGTAAATATATAAGGTAGTCTTATTTGGGTCTAAGCATGTAAGGAGAACCTTAGTTTCTCTAGGAAACATACTCAGTGTGTGTGTGGGTGGGTATATGTGTGAATGTGTGTGCACATCTGTATTAAGCACCACATCTTTCTAGGACGTCTGTGCATATGTGTGTGCCACTGACCTAGTAAATAAGTAACCGAATCCCAGTAGCACCAACTCTGATGCTGTCAACTACAGATGCTCAGCTTCCTGTGGCTGATTATGTGTTGTCTTGTGAGTAACACCCAGTGCTGGTCTTCTTACTCAGTGCAGAATTTTAAATTGATTGGGATGCATAATTTTACATTCTTTCACTGACAAGGCAAGGTTATGATTGACCGACACAATTTAAGGTTCATAAAGAGAATGCTGGCCTCCAGAATGGAAATACATTCAGCTCTCCCCTGCCAGGAGGTCATTCTGCATTTTATGAGGAAGTAAAGCAGATGGGGGTGAGGGGCAGAGCAGCTGACAGAGGCAACAGGGAAGGGACATGAAAAGCCACATCAGCCAGATGTTACCAAAGTGGGGCAGGAGCTGGCTCTTGATTACTTTGCTGGATATTTCAAAGAGCAGTGGGGTCTGAAGGAAGAGAGGGTGAAAGTGTTGGGGGGCACTGAGTAACATATGACTTTAATCACAAGGATTTTGCTCTTGTGTTTGTGGGATTTCTTAGGGCTGGACAAATGTCACGGCCATACAATGTGCCTTCCAAGGGCCGTCTGACTGATTGCTTTAATAATTTGGAGGAAATAAGATTGCAGCAACAGCTGGACTTAGCCCTTGACTCTATTGCATGGACATGGGGAAGGGCATATTCCATCCCCTGACAGAAAGGGGAGACTAGAGATTTCTCACTCGGTATATATATATATATAGAGAGAGAGAGGAAGAATGTTGGTACCGGTGGGTCCTAGATTTGAATGCTGGCCCCTGGTTTATCGAGGTTTCATTCTTCCAGAACTCATGTGATATGGCTAGTTGGTTCAGCATTATAGAATTTTGAGACTGAGAAGTTTCTGTGTAAAAAGGTCTCGAGACTTCTAAGAATTCTTCCTAGTAGCTGGTATCACTGCAGTGCCACCACGACCATTATTACCGTGTTTTTGCATGTGTTATATCCGTGTCTCAAGGGCCTCATAACTCAGTAAACTGCTTAAATGTGTGTGGATGTTGTTCAGACATAGCTGTGGCCCTCACACCCGGTGTCCATATGCTCACAGAGAAGATGGGTCCCGCCTCCTCCTGGAGTAGTGCACATGAATCTGGAGTCTGTTTTTAATCTACCAAACTGCTTGATAACTGTAAATGATCCTGACCACTGTGTGAAGACAGACCGAGGTGTGGAAGGAAGCCCCCAAGTCACACGGCCTTTGTGGCAGCTAGCAGAAGATGAGAGTGATTTGGGTAGAAAGTGGGGGGATTTGAGGGTTTTCATGTAAATCAGTAAATAGGGTAATAACTATGAAGGCTAGCCTAATGGATCTCAGGGACCCTCAACATCTGAGAACTCCAAAGATAAGATGATACTAACTCAGATAACTCACAAACCATCAGAGCAGAGGTGCTCCCTATATTTTATAGGACCCCGAAGTCATCATTCTGCTCCCATGCATCATCCATGTGTCCATATATCCTCCTCCTATTCATTTATGCATCTGTCCATCTGTGATGCATTCATATACACAAACATCCATCCATGGACCCGTCTTCCACCCATCTGTTTTTTATTTTATGCAAGGAACTGAGATATAATGCATAGTAGGAAGACAACGATCAATAGGACAAGTCACCAGCTGTCTTTGAGCTTCTGGTTTGTGTAATGAATGACAAGAAGTCCCACAACTGTGGCAATGGCTGACAATACCGCATTAGCCTAAAAAGGTCAAATGTGGCTTTCTGTTGAAGGGGACACTTGAGCTGAATACTGCAACATGTTAGCAAATTATTAAATATTAGTGGACTTAGGAAATATTTTATAATTTATAATTTTATTTTCTAGAAATTATTTCCTTTCGTCACAAACAAGATGGCAGAGTGTGGTTGTTTTTTTTTTTTGTTTGTTTGTTTGTTTGTTTGTATCTCAGTGAGTGTAAGGAGAAGTTCAGGTGGGTTGTTCATTGATGATCATGAGTTCTCAGACACTAAGCAGCAACAACCGGAAGTCTAAGCAAGAATGTGGAAGAAATGCTGTGAGTGATCTGAGATAATCTTTGAAGATCAGGGTGTTTATACTCAAACTCACTCTCCTAGAAAACTCTAGAAGACTCCAGAATACAGAGGCACCTTTCCATCATCACCCCATACATGTCGTGTGTCATGTGTAGAGAGAACCCCACCCTACCCTCAAGAAAGGATGCTAATTTAACTAATAAAATCCAAGTATTACAAAAGTAGTTCCAACCTATGCAAACCCTAAAGAGGTGATGAGGCCTCCCAAAGGCCCCCAATTGGATATTGGCCTCCCCCAACTCTCACGGTGGGGTGAAGATGTGTTCAAGAAGCATCTATGCTCGTGTGCCTGTGTGACGTTGACAGAGCAGGTGGTGGCATAGGACAGAAAAGAGATGCAGCTGCCATCACTGAAGAGGGCCAAAGAACTTACAGAAAGATAACATGAGTCTTGGGGACACCAGTGCTCCAGGAAAGGACTAGAAAAAATGCATTAGGTGATAGAGATGGAGGTGTAGGGGAGAGCATTTGATGCCAAGGTCATGGGTGAAGAATACCAGCAAACAAATTCAATCCATGGGAATGGAATTTGTGGTGACAGTTACAAGCGGTAAAGAAGGTGGCAAGTAAGGTCCTCCTGGTTCCTTGTAGGGCTGTGCAGAGTGACTGGTGTCCCGTGCCAGAGTGAGGACCCAGCAGACACCACTGCCGCCTGATTCTAGACACTTACTTGCTATTTTCTGTCTGTCTTTCTGGTGCCCCAAGAGGGGAAGTCTGTGAATGTCTCTCCAGTGCTCTGACTGCCTGCCTCTCATACAGCAGACTTGACCTCAGAAGGAACAATTCTGCATGGAACAGCAGTGGGCAGGAGAGAGAAAAATGAGTTCGGGCTTGAGGATTGATGGTTAGGGAGGAAGCAGAGGAACGCTTGTAAGCAAAGCTCTTCAGAAGCACAGCCGTGAAAAGTAGAAGAGAGAGAAGTCAATGTCCACATAAGGGGAAGGAGATAGGAAAGGTGTCTCATGGATTAGCAGAACTCTATGCTGAGACAAAAGAGTGAGTTGAGAGAGAAGCTGGATGTATGGGTAGGGCTTCCCATAATGAAGGCAGTAAACATTCATTCATTCATTTGTTCATTCAACCAGTATTGACAGGATCCCTCTCATGTGTGGCCTACACTGGGTTCTTGAGATGCAGTTGAGAGAAACAGGGCCACATTTTTGCCCTCACCAGTTTTAAAAAGGTGTGCCCCGAACCTTTCCACAATTTAGCAGTGGCCACAGAGCCTCCTCTGAAGCAATGCTTCTAATTATAGCTCACAAATTAAGTTCCAAAGAAAGCTGATTATCATTGAGGTATTTCAGTCATTAATTTATGGTTTAATGACATATAGGACTTGTTATTGCATGCTCTGTAAGAAATTTTGAGCTAACTCTAGTTAGTACTAGTTAAAAATTCTGTCTTGTTTTCCCTTTTGCAAAGCAGGATACACTGATGGCCAAGTCTGAAATGAGCTACAGGATACCAGTACACATTGTGTCTAGCCTGGACATAGGCTGTGAGCGCTGTGAAATGGTAGCTGTGGTTTCCAACGGCACCTCTTTTACAGCCTGGTCCAGAGGAAGACTAGAGAGGCTCTCTGAGGAAGGGCAGATGTCCCTCTTGGTCACTGCTCTTTTCTGTAGCATAGCACCTGCTACACAGAAGGGAACTGTTGAGTATGGGTCACTGACTAGTGCTGACTGGAGCATCCTGTGGACTTAAATCTCTTTCCTTTTGCATCTGTGTTGTAAATCGGTTGGTTATTTTGTTCTTACAGGCGTCAACTCATGTTTTCAAAGCACATTCAAATGGCTCTGGTCTTGGAACTTCAGTAGTCCACATGAAGCAGGCGTTTCGTGTCTGGACATTCTCTTCCTTGTGTTTCTCACACAAGGACAGGCAAAGGACAGATTCATGATGAATTAGGATTATTTTTGTGTACAGAAATTTTCCCAGAATCCTTAACTTTATGGAGTTTAAATAACTTCAGAAATACAGAAAAAAATGGTTCACAGCACGTATTTAGAAGAGGCAAATGAAATTTTTTTCAGAGAACTTTCTAGAATAAAGCCCCATGCGGGAACCTTTACATTTGACAATTGAGACAGTTGTGAAATTAAATCAGTCGGGGGTCTCTGCTCCTGGAGTGCTCTGTGGATTCAGAGATGAAGTAGTCTCGGCTCCACCCCTTATTAGTGGGTCACTTGGGTAAGAGGTTCCATCTCTGCCAATTTTAGTCTTGTCATGTGTGAAATTGCCTGCTGGGCATGGCTGTTGTGTGGCGCTATGTAGAAGCCTTGGTGTGTAGCAGGTGCAGACAGTGGTCCAGTGGTCAAGAGTGCCATCATTTACAACTATGCAGCCTGGGGGTTTTGTTCCCCCTCGCCACATAGGAAGGACCGTGGCATGTCTACCGGCTGCTATGGGAATGTCCCATGAGTCCGTTGTAAGCAGCACTTAGGATGGCAGAGGCCAGGCCTCCAGATCATCAGTCTGGAAGCACACCATACTCACCCCAGCAATTTGGTCTCTGTGAACTTCAAAGAGCAGCCTTCCTCTAGCCGGACGTCAAAACCACAGCCATCCTTGAAAAGGCAGCATCCTAATTTAAAGTTGTCTGAGCTGATTACTTCTCTGAGTAGAACATTTGTCCTTGAGGGAGTTTTCTCAGCACAATCTGCCCCAGTCCTGTCTGCTGAATAGAATGTTTGGGGTGGACCTTTCTCTCCAGCACGCTTCAGGCACTTCCCATGGTCAGTATCATCAAGTCTTCTTCGCCATTTCTCCTCAAAGCCAGACTTCAGACAGGGCACAGAGAAGCATCAGGCATCCAGGAGGGAAGATGGCCTTTTGCTGGCAGTAAGGGCAGAGGTCTTGTTCTTGCCACAAACAGCTCTTTGAAATGGTGAATAGTGGTGACTTGGGCACCTGGAACACCAGCAGTGGGAGTTGAAAACAGGATTCCGCTCCAGGGAAATAAAGTTGAAAATAACATAGCAGAGGACTCAAGGTGCAGGCGGGTCTGTGGCATTTTGTCGGCAGGGCATCTGCTCTGCAGGCGTGGGCAGAGCAGCCTAATGGGACAGCTTAGGAAAGCCCTCATTCGTGGACATATCATTCTCTCTGAATAGCGGTGTGTCTCCTGGCCTTCCTTCCACTGTCTCACCCTTCCCAAATGTCACAGCCTCCTCCTGACGCTGTCAGATCTTCAGAGACCTAGAAGCACCTCTTTAAGGAATGAGCAGACTTTGTTATTTGCTTGCAAAATTACCTTTTAAAAAGTTACCCTGTATGCATTAAAGTGCATCTTTGATAATTATCCAAGGTATTTGCAAATAAGAGTATTTACAAAACCCAGTGCACCCACACATATAGAGGAAAAAGACAGAATCCAGGGCACTCCCAGAGCACCATTCAGTCATGTCTCCCAAGGTGGCTTCTCCCTTAGCTGTGGACAGTATAGCTTGTTCTGCCTGTGTCTGCTTTGTGTGGCTGCAGCCACACAACAGGTGTAAGATATGCTCCCAGCACTATGATAGCATGGGGAGTCACTGTGTCTGGCTTGTTTTGTTCATCACTGTGTGTGTGAGGCTCCTCTAGACTGTTGTAGACACATGTACACGGGTCCCTTTAATGGCTATGTGTATCCCCCAGCGATGATATGTGACAACATGTTTATCAGTTGTATAGGCCATCGAGTTGTCTATAATTTGAGGCTGGTACCATGAGCACTGCTAGAAGCAGTCAGGGCAAGGCTTTGGGTATAAACACTCATACTGCTGGTGGCGTGAATCCAGATGTGGAGTGTATGAGCCACGGGCATGTGTCTGTTGAGTATGAATAGAACCTTCCAGACAGCATGCCAAAGCAGCTGTCCCAACATGGCCTTTCTTTGCACAATTTTTCATTGAATGAACAGCACAGAAAACTCCATGATAAATTTGGAAAGGAAATCATCTGGAACCTTCTAGAACCAGCCCTTGAGGAAGCTGAGGTCCAGTAGAATGAGGCTCTGTCTTCAACACTGGAAAACAAGTTGTCTCTTTGGCCATGTGCTTGTCCCTGCATCCCCTTGGGATGAGATCTGAGGAAGGATGGTACAAGGAGGCTGGCCAGCCTGGTTCAGGCAGTTTCCTCCAATCATGGGAGGGGGCACTGTGATTGACAGCTGTCTGGGGCACTGTGGATTTTCCAGTGAGGACCTGCATGTGAAGATGCTTTGTGAGACAGAAAAGCACTGCTGGTGTCCATTATTAACACCTCTCTTCCACTCTGTCCATCAAGATGATGCACGTTCACTCGAGACACTAATAAGAATGAACTAGCTTCTTAAACGAGGTCCCCAGGCCCAGCTGGATGTAATTGTTGGGGAAGCGAAGAACTGGCAGATGCTTTCTCAAAGGCCTGATCAGAAATATGAAGATAACAGGCTGAAGCAAGAGAAAGGACCTGCAGAAATGGAGATGGGAAATGCGTGTGGAAGACAAAGCTGAGGCTTACTGAGAATGGACAGCCATCAGGTGCTGTGTGCACATGGGGGCTGGGGAGGGTTTGACAGCCCGTGTGACCTCCTGGGACACTGCTACTCAGAAGGTCCTTCCTATGGTGACTGCTCCTGTGGCTGCCCGTGGTGTATTGGATGTCTCTACTTGTAGGAGTGTGTGGAAAGGATGGAGATTTTGATAGGATTTTCTGTCAAAGGTCCAATAACACGTCTTTTTGTTTACTCTGACCAGTAGCTTCAACATTTCTTCAGATCAACAGAAGAGATGAGGAAACTGCAGAGCTGGGTCCACACCACAGCGACCCTAATCTTGGCTACAAGTCATATGGTATAAAACCATAAAGGTTTTTGTTTGTTTGTTTGAAAAGAGAGTTTGGCTTCCTGAGACCTTCATATGCTACGACTGTGTGTCCTGATGAAAACAGCAATGGTTTCCCGGCAGTTTCCACAACAATTAGAACAAAGTGGATGCCATAAAAATTTAGTTGCTCGGCTCCTTAAGCTGGGGAAATGGCTTACCGTGCAAGCATGAGGATCTGAGTTCGATTCCCAGGACCCATGTATAAGTCCAGACCTAGGGCTGCATGTTTGCAATTCTAGAACTATGGAGGCAGAGAAAGGGGGGTTCTTGGGACATGGTGACCATGTCCGGCAATCTAGTCTAATCAGGGAACCCCAGGTCCCCATTAGAGAATCCATTTCAGCAAACAAACAAGGTAAATGGCTCCTGAAAAATAAAATTCAAGGTGGATCTATGGCCTACACACCCTCTGCCATTACAGGCGCCACCCATACACATGTGCACCCATATTCTTATAAATGCACACACATGCCTGGGATCCTACATACATGTGTATCCATACACAAGTGAACATACACAGAGAGAGAGAGAGAGAGAGAGAGAGAGAGAGAGAGAGAGAGAGAGAGAGAGAGAAGAGAGAGAGAGAGAGAGAGAGAGAGAAGAGAGAGAGAGAGAGAGAGAGAGAGAGAGAGAGAGAGAGAGAAAATAAGCTATTTTTTTCTGTCCTATTCAGATGTCTGAGATAAGTCATGGGCAGGGTGCACTGCTCCTATAGGCTGCAAAGGACAACCCCTCCTAGTCCCTGCAGCTCCTGGTGGCTCTGATAGTCCCCCGGGCTTTGCTTCTGTTCTTACAGCACTTCTCTTTGCTTCTCTTCCTCTTCATTCCCATTTCTGAGAAGGACATTTGGAGCATGGAATATAGCTCAGTGGTAGAAGCTTGCCTAGCCTGTCCAAAGCCCTGCATTCAATCTGCCAGTACTGCAGAAAGTGGACTTAGGGTACACCATACTTGAGGGTGAACTGTTCCCAGTGTCCTTATCATCTACTAAGACCCCATGTTTAAATGATTTCATATTCACGAGTTCCATGGAGACTTGTTTTTTTTTTTTTTTTTTTTTTTTTTGGAATCAGTACTCACTTACGGTAGAGGTTTAAGTGGCAGTCTTTTAAAGGGATTGTTTAAATTACAAATGGGAAAATCTAGTTTCATTATGCTGATTCTGTTTGATCCTTGTTGATTTTAAGTTCAAACCAAAGATCTGACATAAAACTGTGGAAGTATTTGACATGAAGAGTCAAACAGCTGTTTCCACAGTGCTGAGAAGGCTTGGATTCCCATGGCTCAGAAGCCATTGCATTTTGCAGCGCAGTCAGATACACAATCACAGGTAGGCAGGTGTCCCTTGCCTTCACTGGGGAAGTGCCTTTGAGGCCAGGCGATGGTGCACAGTGCTTCTCATGGATATTTTGTGTGTAACTAGAAGAGAGGAGGTCAAAGCACCAAGCATATCGATAATGCAAAGCTGGAATTCGTCACTGCGTTGCTCTCACGAGTACTTAGTGTCCGTGTGTGGGAAACCTTAACTCTACTCATTATGGCAGTTGGTACACATTGCCCACAACTTCAAAAAAAATTTTTGAAGGTGATGAAAATCTTAGCTACTTTGTATCTTATCCTTATGAACCATATAAAGCTACAAATTTGCACAATTAAAATAATAATTAATAAACAATCAAAATGAATGATTGTTGCTCAGATCCTTTATTTGTATGGCTGTAATGAGTGACAGAAGCATCCTTCCTTTTGGAATGGATGAAGGTCGGCATCCGATTCCTGACCTCTGGTTTTATTTTCTAACTGTGTGCAGAATATAAACCATGTGCCCTATTCAAGAGCACAGTACACATGACACCTAAATGCCTCTTCCCTGCTGCTTCTTCTTCTGGGAACCCCAAACCCCCCACCTTCTACAAGGCCTTCTCCTGCATTACTCCTTCTCTCCAACCCCCAGCCTCCCTATATGATCCTAGAAACCCACACTGGGTTCCCTCCATCCCAACACTTAGCAACACACATGGCTCTTTGTCACCCACTGAAGGAGAGCGTCACCCAAGTCAGGCCTCATGACTGGCAAATGCAATGACATGGAGTGAGGCTCCCTCCAAAAACACTTGGGGCAAGTGAGGGATGGAGGGAGAGAGCAGGGAGGGACACGATGGAGGGAACGCAGCTAAAAGCAAGGGTGACGCTCTGTTCTAGGGAGATGGTCTTCTTGTGTTAGGAAAGCACTTTTACAAGTGTACCTGCCCAGAAGAGGGATGTGCTCTTTATGTCTGGAGGTCATGGACAGGGCTGCAAGGCTAATAGAGTTGTGTCTTCAGTGCCAGGGTGGCTGGCAAGAGTTCTGTCTCCTTTTAGCTGTGCACTATTTTGTGCTGTTTGTTTTCAGGATGAGCTAAGTCTGAAGCAAATGACGTCAGTGAGGATGTCACTTTATTGACACAGTGAGATCAAGAAAAGTCCACTTGTCACCGTATTTGGGAGGAAGCATGAAGGGAAACTTTTGCTTAGCTATGAAACACCTACTCATGCTGAGACCGTCTCCAGGAAGCAATCAATAGTCTCATTCATACTCACCACAGACTTCCCTACACTTTCCTTTTAAAAACAGAAATTGCAGAGAGATTTTTTTTTTGGTCTGGAAATTCTGAATTTGTTATTTTAATGACCAAAACAGCATGTGTTTATCAAGTTCTTACTGTGCTGTGTTCTTCTGGCTTCATTCTCTGACTTAAATTCGAAATAAACAAGGAATGGGCAATTATTCTAGGTCAGACTTGCAAAGGACGCGCCCATGTGTGGTTCCCACTGTTCTTATGGAAGCACCAACCTTTCCTGGCTGCACAGTTGCCTTGCTGTTTTGCACATGAATATATCACGAAGCATAAGCACACTGGGTCATTTATGAAATCACAGACAGGAATCTCAGGCTACTACTTGCTTTGCTGTTAGCTTCTATTTTGAGGTATATTCATGGCAGTACTTTAGATTCTAATGTTTTCATTATTGCTATGAGAATATTATGTTGTGGGAAAATATCTCAACATGGCTATCCAGTCTTTTGCCAGGGAATGCTGTGAGGCTTCTGTTTTCTCACTGCCTCAGATGGCGCTGATAAGAATCTTCTAAACATGACACTGTGTTTTGTGATGTCATTTCTTCATATATATGTCATACTATTTTAAGTATTTAATACAGTGTAGTGTAAGCAGAGACTGCTCATTCATTTTCCAGTCACCCAGCCCCGAAATAATTACACAGAAACTATTCTAATTACAACACTGCTTGGCCAATAGCTTAGTCTTCTTATTTACTAACTCTTTTTTTTAATTTATTTATTTATTAAAGATTTCTGACTCTTCCACGCCACCGCCTCCCATTTCCTCCCCCTCCCCCAATCAAGTCCCCCTTCCTCGTTAGCCCAAAGAGCAATCAAGTTTCCCTGCCCTGTGGGACCACCCACCTCCATCCAGGTCTAGTAAGGTGAGCATCCAAACTGCCTAGGCTCCCACAAAGCCAGTTCGTGCAGTAGGATCAAAAACCCATTGCCATTGTTCTTGAGTTCTCAGTAGTCCTCATTGTCCGCTATGTTCAGCGAGTCCGGTTTTATCCCAGGCTTTTTCAGACCCGGGCCAGCTGGCCTTGGTGAGTTCCCGACAGAACATCCCCATTGTCTCAGTGTGTGGGTGCCCCCCTCGCGGTCCTGAGTTCCTTGCTCGTGCTCTCTCTCTCCTTCTGCTCCTGATTTGGACCTTGAGATTTCTGTCAGTGCTCCAATGTGGGTCTCTGTCTCTGTCTCCTTTCAGACATGGGGGTGTATTTCAGTATTATGCTTAAGTCGTTCTTACTTCTGCCTAAAACAAGCCAATTATTGTCCAACACAGGCAAATCTGCAAGTCTACTCTTAAACCTGCCCAATGAGTTCTCATTTCCAATATTGTAGCTTTTCTCCGTCTCCCCCAGGCCCACTGTACTGATTTCTCTCCATCCACCATGTACCGCTCGCTAGTGCCCACAGCTGCTTATGAAATAGCCACTCTGAGGCTTATTATCAGTTATGATTGTTTGACCAATGCCTTACACTTCTTACTGGCTACCTCTAACTATATATAAATGAACCATTTCTAGGGTTTATATCTTAGCACGAGGCTCGTGGTAAATTATACCATGAGGTAATGGCAAATTTTGTCAGTGGCTTTCTTTTGTATTCTGTAAAATGTCTGGCAATTTTCTTCTGTGAAACAGAAACCCTGAAGGATCATTCCATCTGATCTTGGAAAGTTTAACACTCATTCTCCTGTGCGTCCTATATGTCCAGTTTATCACTGAGTAGTCCAGGAAAGATCAGTTTCTTGCCCAAATGGCTAGCCTTGTCACATTAAAGGCAAACTCCATAACAAGTTTCTTCAATGCCCATCATCCTGTCTGAAGTAATTTTGTCATGTTGCCTGTATGTATGTATGTCTCTACCTCTGCTTAAGATATTTTGTATATTGATGCAATTTTAGAATATTTTTATTATTTTGAACTATACATTTTTACCTCTGCTCAAGATACATACATATATATATGTGTGTGTGTGTGTAGTTGACATTTCAAGGTCATTGTTCTCATTGTTGTACATCTGTTTAAAGATTATTTTTATAATATGAAGCCTTGGTCCTTAAGAAATATTGGTATTAAGAATTATAGGTCAGTATTTACCCATGTTTGTCATAATTAGGCCAGTCAGGTTTTCTAGATGCAAGACATACATTCCACATATATATGTAATCTTCAAACCTTCAAAGAACTGTAGAATATGGCATATAAATAACTTAGGATCCTTTTGTTGTGAGACATGATTGCTCCTGACAGCACCATCAATTCCTGAGAGAATGTTGGACACCAAAGACCCTCCATTTAGAGCTTTTTTTTTCTTGGCAAAACTGGCCTTTGGGCAAAGAACTGCCCTTGCTTTGACTGCTGACAGTTTACACTGGACAAGCAGGACACAAGCAAAAACAACTGCTGAACCTTGCCAAGACCTTTCAAATTTTCCTGCTTCTAAAAATGGTCTGTCAGATGCTGTAGGCCTTATTCCAAGTTGGTTGCCCCAATGTTGCAAACAAGACTTTGGGTGATTGTCCAGGTAGCCATCTGTCTCTGTCATTTCTTGCACCTTTTGGAAGCCACTTGCTAGCACTTCCTGATTACTTTGGTAATATTATTTTCCTTCTCAGGTCTCTGATGGGGTTGAATACTAGATAGCTATATCTACTTTTCTCTCATAACTTAGCTAAGCCATTTTAGGTACAAGACTTAGATTCCTCAGGATAGAGCAGCTATTGATATAATTTCTGTTGTTTGCTGATTACTTTAGACTGGACATTTGAAATGTGTTTCCTGCTTGATGTTGGTTGTAGTTCTATTTTGTGCATTTTTTTTGTCTTTTTCTCCTGAACAATACTATATATGTGCTCTCTATATAGTTTGCATTAGTTTAGAACCCTCTTAATTATACAAAAGGAGGAGTATTGTTGGAATTTTTCAGCCAATAGCCTTTTGAGGGTACTGGACTTAGGGGCATGGTCTTCTGTCTGCTGATGTGATTGCTTTTAAGAGAAAGGAGGGGGCTGTCACATTCTTGTCTGTTTTCAGAGTTCTGTTCACAGCTCCCAGCATCCACAGAGCAGAGAACCATGGCAGCTCTCAACCTTCATTGTGAGGTTTCCCCAAATAAATATTTGTTTTCTTTTATTCTGGGCTCTCATGGGCATCCTTAGTTAAGCCTACAGCAGCACACAAACTCCATGCATCACGGTCCTCTTTCACATGCATGTTGCAATTCTCCATCTTACACATTTTAACTTGTTCATAGTCGGGCACGGTTCTCACAATTACATTTAACTGTCTCTCCGAAATATGGCTTCTAGTAATGTCTGTGTGCACCGTGACACTCTCTTCGGTAACAGATATTCTCTAATTCCATTGTATGGAAATTTTGTGTCACTGAATAATAGATACAAAGTAATATTTGAGTCCTGAAAGAGCTTGTTCCCTTCTGTGTTGGCTCACTGGAGTCAGGAGACTGAATTAATCTGGCTTCTTCCTGGCTTGAGTCTTAGCCTCACTGCAGATTTATTATTATTTTTTTTTTGAAATAGCGGTGGTGCTGCATCCCCAGCACCCTGGCCGCCTGCTAGCTTACGCCCCAAAATAATTACACGGACACTGTATTCTTTTAAACACTGCTTGCCCATTATATCTAGCCTCTTCTCGGCTAACTCTTGCACCTGGACTAGCCCATTTCTAATAATGTGTGTAAGCACCCCAAGGTGCGCTTACCGGGAAGATTCTAGCCTATGTCCATCCTGGGTCAGAGCTTCATCGCATGTGTCTCAGAGCGCAGAGCTATTGCGTCTACCCGGGAGAGCTGAGCATGGCATCTCTGCTCCAGAGCAGAGCTGTCGAGTCTGAGCTCACTTCCTCTTCCTCCCAGCATCCTGTTCTGTTTACTCCTCCCACCTATGTTTTAACCTATCAGGGCAAGCAGTTTCTTTATTTAATTAACCAATGACCTTCCTCCATCAATTTTTATTTAAAATTATAGTTTGGTGAAAACACCAAGGCTGTTCTCTCCAGAAGAAAATCAGTAGATAAGTAGTAGCTACCAACTTCCAGTTAAAGATCAGATTGTCTGAAGGGCCCCTTTCCTCCAGCGTAAGAGACCAGAGCTGTGCCTTTTGGAATGGAAACACCTGAGCTCCAACTGTAGGCTAAAACATTAGGGGAATGCAAAAAAAAAAAAAAAAAAACTTTTAAAACCATGTAATGATTACACACCTTAAAGGGATTGTGATGAATAGTATTACCAACTTCAGAATCTGGAGTTGCCCAGGAGATGGGCCTCTGAACATTCCTGTGGGTGTCTTGATTGCATTAACTGAAGTGTGTGTTAAGGGGAGCTGCTCACTTTGGGTGGCACAACTCCCCCACTGGGACCCGAACTGTGTGGATGGAGAAAAGAGTGCTGAGAAGCAACAGCAACCACCCCCCTCTGTTCCCTAATTGTGGGTGCTGTGTGAGCAGCTGCTTCAAGCTCTTGCTGTCTCGACATCATCACCATGATGAGCTGTACCCTTGATAGGTGGAAGAATACAACCTTCCTCCCTCAAGCTGTTTTGTCAGAGCGTTCTTGGGAAGTGAAGATGGGCCTTGCTGCAGTCACAGTACATGCCTGTTCAGTACATGAACAGTCCCTTTTCCTTGTGATTTGCCTTGGTTGGCATCCTGGCACTCCTCTCTATGGAGTTTCATGAAGGACTTGACAGATCATTGTGAATCCCAATCGCTCCACTCTGTAAAGCCTTTGCCTGGCCAGGTCAGTCCGGACTGAGACTCTGAATGTGGGGTCAGACGCCTTCCCCTTGAGTGTGGAAATGGCATGCTGTTGGTTATGGAAGTTCTGCTGGGCGTCTGAGTTCCTAAGTTGCTGGATTATGGGAGACCTCTCTCTTTGCTCTATAGCCTGGTTACTTACTATCTGGATTAATGGAGAGAGTGTTCTCCAGCTTGGGTCTTTCATGCTGGGAACATCTCCCCACCCACCAAATCTCACACAACTTCATGTAGTTCTCTTGCCTACTTCACAGCAAGTAAACTCCAAAAAAGCTTGGGCTCTCTCTCTGTCTCTCTCTCTCTCTCTCTCTGTCTCTCTCTCTCTGTCTCTCTCTGTCTCTGTCTCTCTCTCTGTCTCTCTCTGTCTGTCTCTCTGTCTGTCTCTGTCTCTCTCTCTGTCTCTGTCTCTCTCTCCCTCTCCTCCCCTGACATGCTTTCTACTTGTGAGCATAGTGATGTTGGGAGGGTCCTGGGCCTGCTGCAGGAATACCTCCCTCCTGACCTCTGAGCATTTGACACCCTGACCCACTCACTGGGAGGGAACTGGCAGGTGCTGCCCTGCTGTCGGGCTAGTGATGGCCTTAAACTTCTTGTTCACTTTCACCAGCTACTGCTTTAAGTTTGTGCCTGTGCTAGTTTCTCTCTGCTGCATCCACAGAGGATCCTCCTCCTCTTGGGGGTCCTAGCTCGCCTTTGCTTGTCTTTCATAGGGATGCTTGTCACTTCTGGAGTTTAGCTCACATATCTTGGCACTTTGGCTCTTCCTGGTAGGTTTAGAAATACTGTGATATTAAGATTTTTCTGGATTGGTAGCATTCCTCTGTTCATTTTTATCTCTTACCTGGATGAGAAGTTTGTGCTGTGACATTGAATTTTGCTCTTTTTTGTACCTTGGGCAGTTTGTACTTTAATTTTATCTTATTTAATTTTATATTATGTGCATTGGTGTTTTGCTCACATTCATGGCTGTGTGAGGGTGTCAGAGCCCCTGGAACTATAGTTACAGACAGTTGTGAGCTGCCATGTGGGTGCTAAAATTGAACCCAGGTCCTCTATAAGTCAGCTCTCTTAACTGCTGAGCTATTTCTCCAGCCCTATACTTTAAATTTATTATTGAGCAGTGCTTTTAAAAAATTAATACATGCAATTCTTTTTCAAAATATTTATTTTAATTTCTTGTGTGTGTATGTGTGTGTGCGTGCACACACGTGTGCATGAACATTTGCATGTGCCTCTCTGTATGTGTTTACATGTAGTTATGTGTATATGAGTGCAGGTACCTTCAGAGACCAGAATAGAATGTCACATCCCCTTGTTACTGTTGCTGTAACTCTACGGTAACTAGAGTTACAGCAACAGTAACTAGAGTTACAGTTGTGAGCCAGTCATCATAGGTACTGGGCTCTGAAATCTGGCCTTTGCAAGAGCATTACTCCATACTGAGCTAAGACTCCTGCCCCGCCCAGAGAATTCTTTATGCAACACGGATATCAACCTTGTGTCAATTCCTCATGTTGCAAACATGCTTTTCAAATCTGCAGCTTCTGTTTTTACTCTCTATATTTTGTCTTTTGACAGAGATGTTTTATTTTGACAAAACCTCGTTCATTCACCTTCCCTTTGAATACTGTGCTGTATGTTTTTCATCTCATGCTTGACAGACCCCGCCTCTGCCACCAGCCGTATTGCCCTGGGCCTGGCTGAGCTCTCTGCCCTCCCTCCCTCCGATCTACTGCCCTCCCATTGCACTCCCCTAAGAAGTTCCGGGTCCTAGTGAGCCAGTCTCAGCTCATTTTTCAAAAGTTCTCTTGGGTGTCTTTGCTCTTTGTTCTTCCAGATAGACTTTTGAATCCATTTGTCAAGTTCTATTAAAACTTTCAGCTTTTGACAAGAAAACCATTGGATTTATAGATTAATTTTAGAGGAGCTGACATTTTTATTATTAGATCTATGACATGGCCTTTCTCTCCATGTGTTTAGCTTTCATAAGCTTTTCACTGCAGTATTATAATACTATCCACATGCAGCTGCACATTAATTGTGGGATTTAATCTTAGGTGCTTTGTATTACTTATAGTTTGGGTCCTAAGTGTTCCCCAAAGGCATAGGGATTAAAGTCTTCGTCACTCTTGGGTGTAGTTGGGTTTTTCTTCAGGCTGCCAGATCACAAATAATGACACAGAGATTTATTAATTATAAAAGCTCAGCCTTAGCTTAGGCTTGTCCCATTAGCACTTAGAACTTAAATTAACACATTTATTTTTATCTACGTTCTGTCTCACGGTTCCTTATCTCATCTCCATACTGCCCATGCTGCTTCCTCCACATCTGGCTGGCGACTCTGCCTTTTTCTTCCCAAAGTTCTCCCTGCCCAGAGGTCCCACCCACACCTCCTGCCTAGCTATTGGTTGTTCCACATTTTATTACAGCAATCACAGCGATACATTTTCATACAGTGTACAAATATCCCACAACAGTTGGGAGATGGTAGAACCCTGAGGGGTGAGACACAGAGGAAGTAATTTAGGTTATTAGTGGCGTGCCAACAAAGAGGGTTTTTAAAAAGCTCTTTCTCTCTCCTTCTTTCTCTTCCTCCTATGCCCCATCTCTCTCTCTGTCTCTCTGTCTCTCTGTCTCTCTCTCTCTCTCTCTCTCTCTCTCTCTCTCTCTCTCTCTGTATGTGTTATCACAAAACATGCATGCCATGGAATGTGCATGGAGGTCCGAGGACAAGCTTAGATGTTGGCTCTTATCCACCTTGAGACAAGGTCTCTTGTTGGTTGCTTTGTTTGTTTTGTTTGCCAAGTCATTATTTGTCTTTTGTGACTGCTTTGCTTCACTGAGCATGGTGCCCTTGGGGGTCATCCATATTGTAGCATGCGACAGGATTCTCTCTTTTTATGAGTGAATGATCATCCATGCATTGATGTCTTGCTTCTCTGGCACCCCCTCTTGGCTACTATGAGAATTGCTGCTATGATTGTGATACATACATCCCACTTCTCAACCCTGATTTCAATTTGTCCTACTCAGAAGCAGGACTGCTGAGTGGTATGGTAAGTCTGCTATTAGTTTGTGAGGAGTCTCCACACTGTTTCCCATAGTGGCAGCGCCATTTCACACTCAGACCCGTAGTTCCCAAATCTTCTGGTTTCTTTATATCCTTGCCCACACTTGTGCACTGTGTGTGTGTGTATGTGTGTGTGCTTGCACACATTAGCCACTTGATGGATATAAGGCATTGTCCATTGTGGTTTTTATTTATACCTTGTATGCAGCACTTTAATACACTTTATCTTTATACCCTGCAGGGTATATTAGGTGTCACACATATTAGTTTGATGGAATAGGAAATAGTAAAAATGGAAGCAAACACAACTTTTAAATGGGAGAACCAACTTTGAGGCCAGGACTACTGCACTCTGAACCCTTACCTGTTAAACCATTCCAATATTATCTGTTTGTACTCCTGCAGAGATCACCCCTTCTGGGTTGATTCATGCAGTTGGTGTTTTCTTTCTCGCTAAAGGCTTCTCAGGGTGCAATGCAGCTTTCCTGATGGACATGCTGCCATCTTATGTCCGTGTAAGGGGAGTGGACTCAGCAGGCATGGTTTCTGTGGCTCTGTGTATTGAGTATCTGGTGGTCATCCTGTTCTGTTGATCCTGATGGAGACAGACACAGGTGAATGGGCTTGGAGGGTCATAAGGATTTCTTTGATTCTTAGAGAAACACAGAGTCTTGTCAAATGACTCATGGACCAGAAGCAAGCTACACTTGGCAGGAAAAACTACATTGCTTTCTTGAACCCTTGGACAAAAAGCCTTCGATTGGGACACCTATCAGAGCTAGAGACGAGTGGACTTCTCAGTGTCATCACTGGGGAAAACGAATAGCCAGCAGGGAAATGGGTGTCTCACTAATCAGCATGAAAACTCCCTCCTTCTGTTCAGACAACTGTGTTGCCTTTCCAAACACTGTGAGGAAACCCCCTTTTTAAAGCGCGAGTAAATCTAGAATGTCAAATGGCAGGGGAGGATGCCGCAGCACTGAGACAGCCGAGAGTCATATGACTAACCACATGTCTGGTGGAAAATCTGTGCTGCCAAACAGACTCCTCCAGAGTGCAAAGCTTCAAGCAGCTACTGTGTGTTTGGCTCGTGCATCAGCGTGCCAGACTGTGGGTCTGGGCGGATTGTTTCACCCTTGCTTTTAACTGAGAGTTGTGCACAGCTCAGCTACTGCCTCTCTCCCAGCCTGTGCTGCAGTCGCTGCAGAAGGATTCCTCATATGGTGGAGAAGGGCAAAGTGGAGGCCGCTGCTTCAGTCAGGCCATCACAGAGCTCAAAGTCACACTGGATCTGGCCTGGGTCCCGGCTCTGCTGATCACTCAGCAGGTAGCTTTCTGTCCTAAGCTCTCTAAGCATCTCCCTTCTCTGAGAACAACTGATGCCTGTAGTGGTGGGAATGGCAGGCTGCGGCCCAGCTCCCAGCTAGCTTTACCTGAAATAATTACACGGAAACTGTATTCTTTTAAACACTGGCCCATTAGTTTCAGCCTCTTATTGGCTAACTCTCACATCTTGATTAACCCATTTCTATTCATGAGTGTAGCACCATGAGGTGGTGGCTTACCAGGAAGGATCTTAACCTGCGTCCATCTTGGAGAGGAGAGCTATAGCGTCTGCCTCATTTCTCTTCTTCCCAGCATTCTGTTCTGTCTACTCCACCCACCTAAGGGCTGGCCTATCAAAGGCCAGGGCAGTTTCTTTATTAACCAATGAAAGTAACACATAGATAGATGACCCTCCTCCATCAGATGCCAGCATGGCACAGACATGAACTGTGCCAGCCATGCTGTGGCCATGCCCAGCTTCTGTGTCTTCCTTCCCTCTCCTCTGCCCACCTCGCCTTCGGGTCTCAGCCCTCCCTCATTCTCTTCGACCCTGCAGCTCCTGCAGCTCCTTTCCCGATGTTGCCTTGGACCCATGAACCCTTTAAGAAAGTTCTGAAGACCTTGGGGTGCCACTATCTTTTTCTCTCGATTTGTGGTCACATCCACCATGGGACCATCGAAGTTCTGGATTGGTAGCACAATGTCTGTAATGCCCCCAGAGTCTCCAGAGTGAACCATCTCACCACAGCTTTGGCCTTGTTATTCATTCCTAGCCACCTAGCTCTGAGTATATGTGGGACACAGAATAAGTTCTGAGACAGGCATCCAGGGTCTCCCAGATCTTCCACTGCCTGCTCTGATGCAGACTTTCCGACTGAATCCCACAGCACAGAGATGCAGAGATGTGTGACTCTTCCTCTTCCTCCTCCTCTTCCTCCTCCTCATGTTCTCACCTTCAGGAACTATCTTACACACACACCCTCACCTTTGAGACTGGCTCTTGCCTCAAGCCACCATGTCCCCCGAACTCATAATTGATTTGTCCCACAGATCCAGGTTACAGTCCATCATGGCAGGGAACCCCAGCTACGGGAACTTGAGTGAACTGGTCCCCTCACAGCCATAGTCAAGAACAGAAAACAATGAGTTAGTATCTAATGTTAGGGCTCCGTTTGCCAGCTCTATTTATACAGCCTAGGCTATTCAGCCTAGAGAATTGCTTCACCCATAGTTAAGGTGATCTTCCAATATCTATTAACACAATCAAGACAATCTCTTGAAGATGTTCTAAGAGGTTAATCTCAATCTAAATAATTGCTTACACTCACCTCCCAGAGCCATGTGCTGCTGGCACCACGGACATAGAGTTACTCTGGTTCTCTGTCACTCTGGACTGGGGGACGGAGACTGTAAGACATGGGCTCTGGATGTAATTTTAGCCTCATGGCCTCCTGTCTGTGATGGAGTTGCAGACACAAAGCTGAAGGAGAAAATGTGACCTTCCCAGGATCTACACTGTGCTCCGTGGCTTCTGAGAGCCATTTAGAATTGGCAGATGCTTCATCTCACACCTTTGAAGCGGGTGCTGCTTCTCTTAGTTAATATAAACATAATTGACAGAAAATTCTGTCATAAAATATGGAGAGAGCCTTCAAATTTAGGCTCCAAGGACTGGTGATCAGTTGAAGGGAGGCCATGGAACCAGAAAGAGTCTGAGACATGAAAGAGGGGACTCCAAAGAGGAGCCTTCAAACTGTTCACTCCCCTGCTCTGCCAGGCTCACCCCCACATGTCAGCTATACTCTTTGGGCTGATGCTTTTCAGCACCATCTTACAAACACACAGTCAGGCAGAGTTTAGTGGCCCTATCCATTTGTCTGTCTGCTGTCTGTCTCCCCACTCCCTCACCATCTCTATAACCTCGGGACTTAGATAGCCAGTCCACAGGATACCACCTTCTGTGGGTGAATGACACTCAGGGCAGGAATCGGGTCTGCCATTTCCTCTGGATCGTGGGAGCAGCACGGAGCAGGCACCCTGTGAAGGAGTGACGGGTGTATGTCTTAGTGTGGTTTCCTCTAGCTGTGGTAAAATACTCTGACAAAATCAGCTTAGGAGCTGATAGCCTCTTATAGCCCATCACAGTGGGGAAGTCACGATGAAAATAGCTGGTAGCAGTTAGTCACGTTACGTCTCCAGTAGAAGCAGAGAGCAATGAATTAGTCTATGCGTTCTCCCACATGCAGACTCTCCTTCCTAAGGAATGGAGCTGCCTGAACTTGGTGGGGTCTTCCCATCTCAATAAGTGTCATCAAAATCATCTCCTATTTACATGCCCACAGGCCAACCTGATCTAATCACATAGCTATTTGGTACCAGACTTTGCACAGATGACCTGGGATGGGAGCTCAAAAACTAATCATTGCCCACACTCTTACTTATTGCTGTTTGGATGGGGTGGGAGCCCCTGAAGGACTGAGAGCAGATGGGTGGTGTGCTGTGATCAAATGGCTCTCCCTGCTGTGCTGAGAAGGGTCTGCTGTGAGCTACCTGGGGTACAGCCCTAGCTTTATCAGACACTACTTATGCAAATGCAGGCTGATGTGATGTGATTAGCCTGGGTCTGTTTCCTCAGTCTATAAGGGTGATGTTTACTATAAGTAGCTCATGTCTACTGAGAGAGAGGAGGGGGAGAGAGAGAAAACAATGGGATGGATGCATTTTTATGGCTTGATCAGAGCTGCATACATGCACTTCTCGGTACACATTCCTGGGTGTGTTCATGTACATGAGCCTCTAGGCCTGTTGAGGTTTAAGGAGTCCCATTTGAGGCTTCCATGTCTTAGCTCACCAGGTGGATAGCTAACAGCTCTCAGCCTCCCTTACTCCACTAGCCTCTTAGATTCCACGCTCAACAGGGCAACTCCATTTTGCTCTACAGGGGTACACACATATTCTGATCTCCCATCTTTTTTGCAGCTCACACCTATCCATAAGGAGTCTTGAAGACCCCCTGAACCCAGTCCACTTCCCCAGCTCCAGCCTGGCCTCAGGTGTCACCATCACTCTCCTGACAAGTGTAGTAGGCATTTGCCTGATTGTCTTCCTCTTGCTCAACCCCAATCTTTCACTCCCAGTGAGGATGAAGGGGTCTTTTGAAGACAGCGAGCTCACTCTCATCCCTCTCTCAAACTTCTCTAAGTTGTTCCAGCTAAGTCAGTTTCCGGCAGTTGCCCACCACACCCCCACCATGATTTTCCTTTTGTTCTTTCCAGGCCCATTTCTACTCCATCCCTTCCTGGCTTACCACACCTGTTCCCCAGGACCAGCAGACACACATCTTCCCTAGGACCATGGGGCTTAGTGTGCCTACCAGTCACAGTGACACTTCTCAGATAACCCCATAGGCTGTAAGATGAAGGCTTCCAAGCATAAAGCTTGGAATATCAGATCTGCACCTGTATACTGAATAAGGTGGGGGTGGGGTGGGACACAACGGTGGCACCCAGAGGAAATCTGAGCATGCAAACCAGGAGGTATGGCAGCTACCAACTCTCCAATCCACTTCCTATCACATTCATCCTCCACTGGACTCCGCGTGCAACCATAGGCTGTACTCTTCTTGCACATGAGTTTTCCCCAGCATCCATGGGGACCGTACACGTTAGAAGTTTCTGGTTCTTGGAAATAGAGCCTGATGCGAGGCTTCCAGATCACTGGGGGTAAAGGGTGTTAGTCATCTGACCCTTTTGGTAGTTTTCTCTAGAAAGGCTTGTAAAAAAAATGGCACTATCCACTCAGCTCTCTCTGCATCTGTTAAGGTGCCACTTTTAACTCCTACTTCTAGCACTCCTAGAACAGGGTGGGGGGGTGCCATCCCCCAACCCATGCCAGAAACCCAGCCAAAGGGCTGCCAAACAAGGACTCTGAATATACAAATGGCAAACTCAATGGACCACCTGTGCATCATAAATAGTGGAGTCGGACATTTCATTCTAGTGATGAGCTTCCCCGCATACACACACACACACACACACACACACACACACACACAAGCTCATGTGCACATACACATCCCTGAACAGGGAGTTGTTTACACCAAGACTCACAGCTTCTTGGAATGTTCATTGCATCTGGAGAGGGGACAGGAAGCTTCCACGTGCCTTTGAGTTTTCCCAACAATGAAAATCCACACCACCCTTACTTACCAAATGTCTGCCAGGCTCCTGGAACTGGCTATGATGAGATTTTTTTTTACCATTAAACAGAATCATTCTAAGCTCCCAGCAGGCACCAGGCCCTGGCTGGGAACCACAATGATCGAGATGTGTCCTGCAGGAGCATGGAGTTAGTATAAGAAGCAGACAACTGGACAGATGGCAACAAAGTGAGATTAGCACTAACAGAGACTCAAAAGGTCCCAGAGGACCCAGCTCAAGACTCTTCCAGGGGATCAGGGCTTTCTCTAATCTGCTCTTGATTGTGGGAGCTGAGACTTTTGGGGCTGCTGAGTTCTAGAAGGGTAAAGAAGTTTATGCTCAGGAAGAAAGCCCTAGCACATGTTAAAAGCTTAGACACACATGTGAGAAAGGAGTCTTGGTTAAAAGAAAGTTTCCAAGAAGCAGTGAAAATTACCAAGAAGGTCTACTTGTGAGGGGACACTGTGGTGGTTTAAAAGAAAATGGCTCCCAAAGGGAGTGGCACTATTAGGAGATGTGGCTTTGTTGGAGTTGGTGTGGCTTTGTTAGAGGAAGTGTGTCCCTGTGGAGGTGGGCTTTGAGGTCTAATCTATGTTCAAGTCACACCCAGTGTCTCAGACTACTTCCTGTTGCCTGTGAGTCAAGATGTAGGAACTCTCAGCTCCTTCTCTAGTAACACATCTGCCTGCATGCTGCCTTGCTTCCTGCCATGACAATAACGGACTAAACCTCTGACCTTTAGCTGAGCCACCACAAAGAAATGTTTTCCTTTATAAGAATCATGGTGTTTCTTCACAGCAGTAGAAACCCCAACTAAGACAGATATAACCAGAGACTGCTTGTTCATTCCCCAAATTTGGGTCTAAGGGTTTGTTGCTTTGGAAAGGAGGTTCTCCTTTTGTTTCCACAGAAGATTAGAACCTGTGGATTCCTTCCAGTCTAGTGTGGTTTGATGAAACAAGACCCCCCCAAAGGTCTCCATGAACCCTAAAAATACTTCTCCCAACAAACAGCAGGAAGCAGTTTGGAGAAAACAACACCCAAATTTCCAAAATGACTGTTTATAAATGTTTATTTTCATAAAGAAGGATATGATACAGAAATGAATACTTTGCATTGGTATGGACTTTGATCTATTGATATAAATTTAACGTCAATTTGCTACACTGTGTATATGTATTTCTGCTCTTGTTTAAGGTATTGTGTTTGTGCAGCTCACACAGCCTCATGGTGATGCACAGATTAATAGGAATGGGTTAATTTAAGATGTAAGAGAAGAATCCTGAGCTAAGAGGCCTAAGAGTGTTGTAATTAATATAGTTTCTGTGTGATTATTTGGGTCTGGGTGGCCAGGGAATGAACGAGCAGTCTCCATTTACAAACAGATGCTTAATTGGAGAACACCAAAGGTATCAGTATGCATGAACAGAACATGAAGGAGGAGGGAAGAGCTGAGTGGAGCCAGGGAAGCTCCATGCCTTATGGTGCTATCATGGTGAGGCCAGAGAATTCTCCAGAGTCCAGGCAAGGGGCTGAGCTTTGCTGTGCCCATGTTGGCAAGTCAGGCTTGCCCAATGCCTCTGTATTTAGCACAGGCCATTCTAAAAATGCTGGTGGTGAGGACATCTGCCCTCAGTGCTTTCAACACTAGGAATAAGCCATTCTCTCCTCCCCCAACAGCCTGCCCCCTGCTTGGAAGACTTTGCATGCCCAATTCTGAGGCTTGGAAATGGTCCTGCAGGCTAGGCAAGCTATGCAAGGCCCGTGAGTGTTCAACAGACATGCACCCTGATGGAAGAGAGGCTGAGAGTCAGGTTCCTAAGGGAAGAAGGAAGCAATGAGGCAGGGTGGGAGGCTGGTGTATCACCAAGTCAGTGGGCATAGGGGACACGCATAAGAAAGAATTAACAGTCACTGGTGTCTAAGCCTTGCCTCATGTCAAGCCCTTGAACCATTGAGGCTTTTAGCTCTATACAATGGCTCCATAGTGTGATATTGAGGACCAGAGAGGCTTAATAACATTCCTGAAACTTTAGCATCTCAGAGATGCTAAAGACACAAATGAGGAACGAAGGGGAAGCTGGAGCTGGTATTTCTGAATCAGCACCCGGGACAGCTCCCAGAACCAAGGCCCTAGAAGGCCCAGCACCTCTATCCTCAGTAGGAAAGGGAGCCCCAAGAGGACACCTGCATTTCCTCAGCCAAAGCAGCACGGGGAATGGCTGACAACTAATGATGAACTTGACAGCATTAACAGCAGAAATATTCAAATGCAATTAAAACCTGCAAATATAATAATCAAATGTAAATGAGCAACAGCCAACCATTCCCGCCGCACGGACAATTAACACATATGGTAATTTCACAGGAGGCCTAGCTCGCTCCACTTCATTGCCCCTGACAAATTGCTGATTCCCACCCCCACCCTCCCCTTTTTGCTGCTGACAATTTCCTGTCAGTGTTCTCCACTCATTCTGTGGGACTTTCCTACAGCCAGGATGTGTTCAGTCACATTTCAGAGCAGCCCCAGGCTGTGTCGCCTGCCAGACCAGTGGGGAGGGACCAAGAACACAGTGTTACCTTCTCTCTTGCTGAAAAGGGCCTTGCTCACAATCCCTGTGGACTGGTATTGTGGAAAGATCACAGGAGATACTTCCACAGAATCTGTGTGCGCATGAATGTGTGCATGTTTGTTAGTTCATGTGTGTGTGAGGATATTGTCTTAGTTAGGTTTTCCATTACTGTGAAGAGACACCATGACCACAGCAACTCTTATAAAGGAAAAGTATTTAATTGGGATGGTTTGCATTTTCAGAAGTTTAGCCCATTATCATCATTTTACATATGTTCTGGTGATGGTATGACGTGGTGACATACAGGCAGGCATGGTGCTCGAGATGGGGCTGAGAGTCCTTACATCTTGACCCACAGGCAACAGGAAATGGTCCGACTAGGCACAGCTTGAGTGTAGGAGGCCTCAAAGTCTGCCCCCATGGTGAACCTTTCCTTCAACAAGGCCACACCTACTTCAACAAGACCACACATCCTAATAGTACCACTTCCTATGAATTTATAGGTGCCAATTACATTCAAATTTCCACAGATGTCAACTTTAGGTGTCATTCTTTCAGGAGCAATGTTTCTGGAGATAGTCTCTCTGTAACCTGGAGCTCACTAATTGCTGGCCAGCAAGCCCCAGGTATCCAGATGTCACCATTTCCCTACAGTGCCACCACACTTGGCATTTTTACATATGTTCTGGGGTTTGAACTTGGGTCCTCATGCTTGTACAGTGAGCCCTTTAGTGACTGAACTGCCTCTCCAGCCCTGGACCATCTTCCTCTAGGATAAACAGAAGGCAGGAAGTCACTGTGTGCCAGGCCTTAGGCAAATAGGATTATGGTCTTATCTGATGAGTTGAAGCAGTAAAAATGCTTCAGAGAGCGATAACAGAGTCTCCAGAGACAAATTGAGAAAGAAAGAAGCCTTGGCTAAGAATTGGTTCTACAGAAGAACAGACAGGAAACCGAGGAACTGAGAATTACATTAAACAGACCCCAGTCTCGGGGTGAGCCCAGAGATGAACACTAATGACAGGGGATGGATTCTGCAAACACAAGGGAAGTAAAGAGAATTCACCCGATACAAACCAGAGGGGAGATGAACAGAAACACAGGAACACTTTTGTTCCAAACTATTGGGGGTGGATCCTAAAGGATGTGGTTACTTCCCCCAAAATGTGAAGGACACCTAAATATATGGCTAAAGGAGCCCAGAAAATCCCACTTGGGATTACCCCTATGACTTCCATTCCATCCCATGTCTCTAGTAGAAACTTGAAAAATAAAGATGAAGGAAAAACTGTCTTGAAGTCAGGCAGAAAAGATACACTCTCTATATGTGTATTTGTTACTTTTCTTGTAGCTATGCCAAAATGCCTGGCAAAGCAAATTAAAGGTTTATCTTGATTCATGGTTTGAAGGTGACAGTCCGTCATGGTGGAGAGATGGCATCACAGTGGCAGGAGCGTGAAGCAGCTGGTCCCATCGCACCTGCAGTCTGAGAGCAGAGAGAGATGCACACTCCTGCTCAGTTTTCGTCTTTTTATTCAGCCTTGGGTTCCAGTGGTGGGGTGATGCCTCCCAGATTCAGGGTGGGTCTTACCTCTTCAGTTAAACTAGTCTAGAACTGTCTCCTAGGTGATTTTAGAATCTTCCGTGTTGACAATATTAACCATCACCATAGGGATGCCAGTTAGAATGTTGGGAGATTTCCCACCCAAAAGAAAGGGGATAGAATGAGGAAGCAACGTCTCATTTGGAAATGCTGAAGAGAACCATTATCTAAGCGGTCAGTCGGGTGACACTGTCCTTTAGGAACAAAGGGGAGATGAAGACACTGCTGTAGGGAAGCAAGAGTTTGTTATTAATAGCCTTCCGTAGAGCAGAAAAGAGAAAGGGTTTAGATAGAGGCACATACAACAGGCTATCCCTTCTCCCAGAGTCTCACAAATCATATCTGGTGTTGGAACAAAAATCATAACATAACGCAATGTTAGAGGGAGTGGTGTTTAATGCAGAGAAGATGACTAGAGACGTGAGAGAAGCTCAGGCTTTGTCTTTCCTTGGAAGTAGTTAAACTATGACGGCGGTGGATTGTGATGCCAGTGTGTGCTGTGCTATGTAGGGAAGCCACCAGGAAACTGGAGTGGGGGGGCAGATAATCTCACACAAGTCACAGATCCAGACAGAACATTAGAAGTGTTTGAGTAGATCAATGAGAATCAAGAATGGAGGCAAAGGAGAAGGCTCACACCTCTGAGACTCCCAGATCCAAGGAGTTCTCTCTTTCCCCCTGCCTCAGACCAGACTCTGTCTCCTTCCCTGTGGCAGCACCAGCCCATGCTGGCTGGGAGCTCCATGCATGATGCAGGAGCCTTAGACTTCGTCATCCCTTCTTTTCCTCTGCTTTGTACTCCGCTGCTGCCTGGCTTTCTCTTAACTCTGAAGCATGGATGGGTTATGTGGATTCCTTTAGTTATTGTTATTTAAAATTTCATGTCCTTGGGCTCACAGGTTTTCTCAGGCACATCGTCCCGGTGCCCCAGGTGTCCACCTTATCCATCCACCTCTATCACAATCTGTTACATCCTAAACAAGAGAATGTCAGCCAAGTGTACATATAGCCAAGGTTGAATTGCAGTCCTGAGCTGAGCAGTCTGCCAAGAAGCAGGTGTCCATAGCACTGGAGAGAACCAGACAGCTGTGTCAACCCCTCTTTCCCCACCCCAATATAGTTATCCTCAGAATCAGGAGTCCACAGGCGGCCTGGCTCAAAGACTGGAGTGGCGGCTGCCTCCGCTGATATTTAGTCCTTCCGGTCTGAGTGAGGGGTGTTCCCTGAACTGCTAAGAGTAGATGGACAAGTTTTAATACACAAGGCAGCAAAATGTTTACAATAGAAAGAGTGGTGTTTCTAAGACCTAAGTTGCTGTCACTGTGTTGACTGAAGCTTTTTTAGGTGATGCCCCAAAGGTCTTGGGATTTTGCACAAATCCTCAGGTCTTTAAGGCTCTGTGTGGTTTTAGCACAGTCCTTTATGCGACCTTAGCTACTCGCTCCGCGTACCCTGTCCAGTTTCCTCCACATCCCCAATGATATTCGAGCTGTCAGTCTCATCTGTTGGGTCCCTTCCAAAAATGTCAGAAAAATCTCTTCTCTTCCAAAACACAGGCCGTTTGCTAGAATCTGGGAAAAGGTGTGAAATTCTCACCTTGGAAGTACGCTCGCGGGAAGTGAGAGGGTTGGGCTACCTGCTTCTCCCGAGAGCAGAAGACTGTCCCCAGGAAAGGGCCATTCTTGTTTCTTCCAGCCTGCTGTACAGGGACTTAGGGAAAAATGGTTCTGAGGAAAACCTTGGCACCTGCAATGACAAGGATCTCGGAGCTAGTGAGAACCGAGTGGTCCCAGGAGGCCCTGAACCTTTACCTCAAGTCACATGAGCGAGACACTGGGATGTTCCTCAATTCCTTGGAGGGACAGCAGGCTTGCTTGCGTTTGCTGCCCTTGTGCTGACTTAACAGTGGCCACTGCAGCTTCCACCGTCTGACCCCAACTGGTCCGGATACATGTTTTCCCTTCAGACACTCTTTGGTCATAAAGACTTATTTTTACATAATTGGCGTAGGTTGTAATTTTTCCATCTTCTTTATTTTCTACTTAATATGTTCCCCTATGCTTTCCTGGCAAAGCAGTAGAGCGCTGGCTTTACTGGAAGCATATAGCTCCATGATAGGGAAGGAGGGACACACGTTGATTCTGTTATGAACTGATAGGACCAGAGAGGTTCAATATTTGCTATTAGCCGAAAATGAACATCTTAGCATGCATGTGCGGAAATTCATTTCCTCTTATTGATGTGCTTCTGTGAGTTACTTTTCTAGATGTTTCTTTCCTGTGGGAAAGGGATAAGTGAACGAGCATTTTCAGTATCTTGATGTACAAGTGCCCTCCCCTAACGAACAAACGCATTGAATCATGTCAACGCTTTCTTAAGTACCTAGTGATATCAGCAGCGGCATCAACAGCGTTTGGAAGCAATTTCTTATGTTTGGATTTTGACAGAATATCTTCAGAGCAGGCTCACAGACTCTCCCTGGAGAAATTATGTTTTTGAGACAGTGCAGTTGTGAAACATGGCTTGTACATCGGGCGTATAATATGGGGGTTAAAATACCTTCAGAATCACATGACAGTCTCTAAGGGATGGCTGGGGCGGGTTAGGTCTGTCTTCAAAGAAAGTCTTAATTAAGGGCCTGGAAGACTTGCGATGGCAGCTGGCTGATTAAATTCACAGATGGGACTCTCGAGAAGTGGCGTGAACTCTGGGAAGAGGTGACGGAGTTCCACAGAGAGCTGCTGGGATTGCCAGTCCACTGCCCTGTACCACTGTGACATTTAGCAACTCCTCTTAATCTCTTTGGGGTTCAGCTATGATGGCTGGTATCAACTATCATGACTCCAGAGTGAAATGAGTCAGTATAGACCTGCCTAGTCATCTCTGGATTTTACTCTCTCTCTCTGTGTGTGTGTGTGTACACGTGCATACTCACACATGCACATGCATGCATGCGTGTGTGTTTAGAAGTCAAAGTTAGATGTCTTCCTCCATTGCTCTCCACCTTATTTTACCCTGAGACAGGGTCTCTCACCAAACCTACCGTTCACTGATTGGATAGACTGACTGGCTAGCCAGCTCCAGAAGTCTGCCCCATCCCCACCCCATGACCCAGGACTGGAGCTACAGATGTGTGCTGCCGCATTGGGCTTTCCGTGGATGCTGGGGACCTGAACTCAGGTCCTTACGCTTATGCAGCGAACATTTCACTCACTGAGCCATCGCTGTAGACCCTCAGTTCCTTCTTTAAAAAAATGTGTTTTGTGTAGTGATTTTTTGTTTCTGTTTTAACAAATAAAGCTTACTTGAAGATCAGAGTGCAGAATTAAACCTCTAGAGGCCAGGCAGTGGTGGCACACACCTTTAATCTCAGGACTTGAGAGACAGACGGATCTCTGTTAGTTCAAGGCCACCCTGTGTTACACGAAATTGACCCAGTCTAAAAGAGAAACAGAGCTCACACAAAGGTGATCCCAGCACTTGGGATAACACGCCTTTAATCCCAGCATGAGGGAGGTGGAGACAGGAGTGATATGGTTGGATGGAGAGAGGAATATACTGTAGGAGGAGACAGGAGCTCCCTGCAGTCAGTCTAAAGAGCAGTCGGAGGACAGGATCATCCCTTTGATCTGAGCATTGGTAGAAGTAAGAACTAGTGACTGGCCACTCTGCTTCTCTGCTCCTTCAGCTTCCACCCCCTGATAATTGACTCCAAGATTTTATTATTAAGACAAATTAGAATTTGTGCTATAGTTTTGCATGGATTTGCATGTGTTCATGTGTGTGAGGTGCATGCTTGCATGTGTACATGTGCAAGGGGAGGACAGAGGTCGATGTCAGGTGTCTCCCTCTCTCACTGTATGGTCTCTCATTGATCCCAGGGCTCACCAGTTCAACTATACTAGGTGGTCAGTGAGCTCCAGGGAGCCTGCCATTCCCGCCTCCCCAATGCTAGGATTACAGGTGCATAACACCATGCCAGGCTTTTCACTTGGGAACTGGAGCCCAAATTGGGTTCCCACTGATCCCTCTCCTCAGCCTCTGTTAACTCCTCCTCAACCTCCAACGTGTCTGGTCTGAGCATTGACCACACACTTCTAGATGCTATTGGCCCATAATTAAAAAGGCCAAACAGAAGCCATAGCAAAAGGCTCCTCAACCTGCAAAATCTTTAGGGAAGGTGGTTCAAGAAGAGACCCAGGCGGGGCGTTTCTGGACCAGAACTCCACCGTACATAGAATGCAGCAGAGGGGGACTGGAGAGATGGCTCAGAGGGTAAGAGCACTGGCTGCTCTTCCAGAGGTCCCGAGTTCAATTCCTAGCAACCACATGGTGGCTCACAGCCATCTATAATGAGACCTGGTGCCTTCCTTGCCAGCAGTACATTGTATGCTTAATAAATAAATAAATATTTTTTTAAAAAAAGAATGCAGCAGAGGGCTTTCTCGAAAGGAGCAAAGCATGTTTTCTGTCTCCCAGTGAGCTATGGGTGGCCTGCACAGTAGAAGAGCTTAGTGCTCATCATGGCTGAGCTTGTATGGGCACAACATAGTTCTCCCAGTTTCAGTTCTGTTCTTGAAACTGAGCGAAGGGGGAACATTTTATTACGGTATGTTGACTTCATTCCTGCACTGCCCTTTCTTCTCTGTGTCCCAGTCAAGCACCAAATTCCCTCAGAATGGGGATTATGGATGTCTGAGCCTCATGCAGGGATGAGGAAGGACTCCTGAGTCACCACATAGTCAATCCCAGCCCCCGGGGGTAACGTCGAAGATGAGCACCAAGCACATCCATGGGGCATAGGAAAGGGTCCATAGCCAAAATGTCTTGACCAAGGTCATGCAGAGAAGAGGCAACCCAACTACAACTGAAAGCAGGTTTTTGCATCTATTCTTGCTGGTTCATCCGGTCTCCCAGCCACAGTGGAGAGAGAGCCGACTGCCCAGCTGAGAGGCAGACTAGAAGTTAGTTCCACTTAGTACTGCAAAGAGTACCCCACAGACAGGCAAAGCTGCTGCCTAGTGTTATCTGAGGGTGTGTATTGGCTGGAGCAGTTCTGCTCCAGTCCCGTAGATCTTCATACTTCATGGTAGATGGCTGCTCTCCAGGAGAGATCTCGGGTGTCTATGACCTCTGTTTTATTTAAATGTTACCAGTGAGCTTCGATGCAACAGTCTTCCAACTGTGCCTTGTTCCTGAGTGCTGATACAGTTTGAGGGTCAGAAGACATAAAGAAACCTCAGCAGAGTGCACCCTCTCTCAGGATCCTTCAGCCTCCTAAGGGTTTTCTGTTTGCTGACTCCCGTCCACCTACAGGTCTAGGCTTTGGAGACTCAAGTCCTACCCACTTCTCCAGCACTAGGTGTATCGTGAGGGCTCTGGAAACCTGGCAAAATGGATAAAGGAGGGGCTGAGGTTGCACAGAGGAAGCCCAGAAAGGGTCCCTGTGAGCTGAATCACATTTTGGGTGATTCACACTGGGTCTGGCTAGACCTGGGTCCCTGGTGAGATAAAGGCAGGGCCCAAACCTCAAGAGTCAAGGAAGCCTCAGGAAAGGTGTGGATTCTGCCAGTGAACCCCCGCACACCCCAAATCTTAGGGAGATCTGCTCTCACCGTGGCTCCAAAACATCTCCTCACCAAACAAAAGTGGGAATATGTCAGCCTCATCCTCATTGTTGACATCCTAGGTTGTCAGCATCATTTGATCAAGATCTAATCCTCTTAAAAAGTAGGCAGTGGTCTCCTGGATGACCCGAGCTCGGGTTCTAGAATCCACTTTAGGAGGTTCACAACTGTCTATGACTTCCCTCCAGGAGGACCTGATGCATTTCACCTCTGTGAGCACCCGCACAGACACAAACAGAGATGCATACACTCACACAACTACACACAATTAAAAATAAAGTCAATCTTTTATAAAAGGAAACAAGAATTGTGCAGACCTGTTAAGATGCACACACTCCTTGGGGAGTTCAGCTGGGGCCCTCCCATCAGCACTCTGTCCTGTCACACCAGCTCTCATTCTAGACTACTCCCTGGGATGCAGCGTGATGACCAGGTTTGATGTTCCCAGGGTCTCCTGTCAGGTCTGAGGGAACTCAGATGAAAGGCTTGCAAAGCTTCCTGCAGCATCTTAGAGAGAAGAAAACAACTGGGCTGAAACACAGGCAGATGCTTTCTTGGCTTTTGATGGAACTATAATTGTCTGTTTTTTTTTTTTTTTTTGATTTAAACATCACACGTTCCCAAATGTTCTAGAATCTTCTTGGTTGTTTTTTCTAACAAGTGTCATTTGTTGCCACTATTACAGTCTTGTTTTTAGAAAGGGAAATACCTCCAGACTTGTGAAGCATGCACCAAGTAGTAGCTGCACACCAAACTTTGTGAGTACAAAGCCACTGGGTTTTGTCAGTGTCCTGCTAATAGACTAGATTACAGGATAACCCATGAGTAAATGCTAAATGCCACTTAACCACCGGTTCCTGTGTTAGAAGTTGATCTGGGAACCCAAGAAAATGACCGCACAATCCAAAGTATTTTAGCCAGGCGAAGTTTTACTTCTGCTGACAGGCACACACCCTGGAGTCTTAATGGGTTATTCCTAATACAGAAGTGCCCTATGCCTCGGTCGGAGTGGTCAGAGTTGCCCTCACATTCCTTTTCCCTTTTATTATGTATAGGTGTTTGTCTTCCTTTATGTCTGTGTACCACATTTGTACCTGGTGCCCGTGGAGGCCAGAGGAGGGTTCTGATCTTCTAGAACTGAGCAGTTGGTTTTGAGCTGCCATGTGGGTGCTGGGAATTGAACCTCGACCCTCTAACAGAGTAGCTAGTGCTCTTAACACTTAGCCATTTCTCCAGGCCCTGGCCTCACATTCTTACCCAGGTGGCTAATCGGAACAGGGCAGCTGATAAGCAAAGGGCAGTTTTCGAGAAGGGTGTGACTGTGAGCATCTCGTACTCTGATCTCGAGACATGCTGACGCTGGGGGGATTTGAATGACTGCCAAGAAGCTTCTTCTATTATTTAAAATATTTTATTGTATTTAACCCTTTGATAGAGAAGCCAGTCCTTTCCTCACAGCCACAGAACAGGCATGGCTGAGGTTGGAGCATGCACGAATTTTGTCTCTTGCAGTTTGTTCTCCCCTAACTAAGCAACGCTGCCCCTTGAGTTGTGTTAGGCAGAACTTGGATAGCATTGGGCCACTTGGAAACACAGTTGGCAGGGCTTCTGACTCTACAGGTGTAGGATGAGACTTGACGCTTGGTGTTTCTGACAGGTCCCCAGGGTTCTGAGGTAGTGAGGTGGGGGTCTCCCTTTAAGAGCATCCTAGTCTACACACCTCTCAGCTCAATTACAAACACCAAGATGGAAAGAAGACTGAGCAACCCATGTTTTTAACTGATCTTTAATTAAGAAACTTGCAAATCTTTATGAACTTCCAGAGCTCTGATCCCATGTCACCTTCCCAGGGTTCCACCCAGGGCTCTCGGCCTGGGGCACCTTGTCCAGCATCCTTGCAGGCCTCCTGTCTGAAAAGCCCACAGCAAAACTTCTTTGATCTTGATAGCAATTATGTATTTCACTTTGGAAATGATGCTAATCTTTGTTGGATATTTTGATCCAGGAACATGGCACAGGCTTTGTGCGCTTAAGTCTTCTCAGACTTCTATCACATGTTGCTCATTTTCTGCAGACTGCACCAACGGCTCTTATTACGTTTCTGTCTAGCATTTCTGTCACTCTAGTGGGACTTTAAAGAGTAACGCTTTCTTTGGAAAATTTTGACTTCTACATGTTTTGTTGTTAGAAACAGCAAAAAGTATGTGTGTGTATGTGTGTGTATGTGTGTGTGTAGTCTCTATTTTCAGATGTTATGATTATTTACATTAGAATCTAAAAAATGTATCTGCGATAGGTGAATTTATGGATACCATACATATAATATTTATTGCATGCCTTTACACATTAATAACTGTGCTGTCTGAACACAGCGGCCATTTTATCTGTTTCCAATCTGTGTACCCTTTTCCTGATTTACTGCAGCGCCTATTTTCTAGCAGGCTGTTGAATAATATTGAAAGTAAACATTTTAGGGGGAAAGCGTTCAGCCTCTCACCACTAAAAGCATAAGACGAACCAGCTGTTTTCTTTAGATGTAGTTAGAGTATTGAAGATGCTCCCCTCCCTCCCTGCATAAACAAAGGAAGAAAAGAGACAATTACACCTCAAACCAAAAAATGGAAAGACACAGGGAACACTTTCAAGAATAGAAATATTTGACCATAAAACAAAAAATAATTTGAAATGATTTAATTCATACAACAGTTACTCTCTAACGGCAAAGGCATAGGAAATATCCGAAATTAGCAATGTCGGTGAATATATGTCTCAGTAGTTAGAGGAGAAGGAAACAACAAAGCAAGTTAGGAAATGCCTCCATATCAAAGTTAGGACAGAAATTAATGAAGCAGAAAATGCATAATTAGTAAAGAAAATGAACAGAACTGACGGATTCCTAAAACTATAAGCCAACAGCTAGAGACTGGGCAAGAAAGGAGCAAGCAACACCCAAATTATCAAACCTGAAATGAGCCAAGAGGCATTGCTGCCAGAAATAACAGGACCACAAGAAAATGACGTGAAGCATTTTATGCCCCCAAATTGCAAAACTTACACAAATTAGGCAAACTGACAAAAATATATAAAACAATAAATACTGTACAAGAGGACCAAAAAAATCAGAATAGGTTTCAGTCAGGGAAATAATCATTCCTAACAAAATTGCAGCAATCCAAAAGCAACCCTTTGGACAGCCAGATGGTTGAGAGTTCACGGGTACAGCTTCCCTGCCATATAGAGAAGGCACAGTCTTGAAGCACAAACCCTGGTCCTCCAGCTTTTAGATGAACCCTGGCAATACCAGTTAGCATGCCAATGTGCATAGAGGGACTCTCAAGGGCCCCAGCCCTGAATGAAGAGCTACAGACAATTAATGACTGCTCTGAGAGGGAGAACTGGTCTTCTGGAGGGATGAACCCCTGATGGTTTAGCCAATGCCAAGTGCTCATCCCTAAAAGCATACACATATAACAAGCAATATTAAATAGACCCATTAAATAGTGTGTGTGGAGAGAGAGAGAGAGAGAGAGAGAGAGAGAGAGAGAGAGAGAGAGAGAGAGAGAGAGAGAAGCAGGAAGAGAAGGGAAAGGTGACATTCCAGCTGAGACCCAGAGTGGCTCCACCCACATTCAGGGTAGGTCCTCCTTCCCCAATCAATCCTCTCTGGCAAGGCTCCCAAGAACACCACACACGCCTACCTCTTAGGTGATTTTAAAAATTGTGCAGCTGAGAAAAGCCAATATCCATCACAAAAACAACTAGTGAGACAAAGCGGAAGCCCTGTTGGGGTGACTGTGTTTGTTGTGGGAAACAGAAACACCCAATAGCTGAATCTGTAGGTTTTATTTTTTTTGTGTGGTTTCAAAAGCTCATACTGTTTTTTATTTATTTATTTATTTAAGATTTCTGCCTCCTCCCCTCCACCGCCTCCCTCCCTTTCCCTCCCCCTCCCCCAATCAAGTCCCCCTCCCTCATCAACCCAAAGAGCAGTCCTGGTTCCCTGCCTTGTGGGAAGTCCAAGGACCTCCCACCTCCTTCCAGGTCTAGTAAGGTGAGCATCCAAACTGCCTAGGTTCCCACAAAGCCAATACGTGCAGTAGGATCAAAACCCAGTGATCCTGTAGATGGTTTTAGATTGGGAAAGAATGCCAGAAAGAAAAGCCTGGAGTGGCTTGGAATTGTAGGCATCAGGACAGTCTAACATGGAGGTGTGAGGCCCTTCAGAGTGGTTCTGTGAGGAAAGATAAAGGGATGGAAGGAAAGATATGAAGGCGGGGCAGAGAGATTTTCAGGCAAAAATCCAGCAGATACAACAATCCCAAGTCTAGAACAGAAAGGGAAAAAATGGAATACGCCACCATGCCGGGAGTGGGATAAATAAAATCAAGAGAGGCTGCAGGCTGATCTGTGGGGTGTCATAACCACCTTGGGGAATTGCGACTTTATTCAGGGTGTCCTGGGAAGTTCCTGGGGTGTCTGACTGGTGCGTTGCTCTGTTAGGCTAAGCCGTGTAAAATCGCCACTTCTTCACTGGCAGTTTCAGACGGCTCAACCCTCCTCGTAGAGAACAGTACATTTTCCACTGGTGTTTACGTGGGGGATTCTGTTTACAACGCTGGAGCAGAACACATTATTTTTAACAAGGTGCCAAGCAAGTCTCAAATTATATTTGAAATCAACCTAGTGATATGTCAGAACCAAGTGAAGCCGTCAATTTGAAAAGTCACATTAAATACATATTGCCAAGAGGGTTGTGGGTCTTAGAACGGATGGAAGGGCTGCCACGTGGCCACAAACTCCCAAACGTCGTCACTGCCAGTGTTTCATTCTGAGGGTGGAATGGTTCAAGCATCTTCTATTTAAAATGTAGCCCTCTGGCCTCTTGTGTTTACATTGCACCATTTTATGATTTTTTTGAGGTTATAATACTATATTTCACTTTAAAAACTTGAGACATTTGGATTGATGAGAAATCGGCTGATTTTTTTCCATTTAAAAATGATAAGAAATCCATTCTTGATTCTTTTATTGTCCAGTACTAGGACTTGAACCCAGGGCCTCACTCATGGTAGGTAAGCACTCTGCCACTGAGCTATGTCCCCAGCACCCCACTTTATCTGTTACCTTTGAGACAGCATCTCCCCAGTCTGGCCTTGACTGACTCACTCTGGAACCCAAGTAGACCTTCAGTTTGCAATCCTCCTGCATCAGCCTCCTAGGTAGCTTGGATTCTAAGTCCGTGTCACTGAGTTCATCTTGGGATGGTGTTTTCATAGAGAATGAGTGGTTTTCAGAGCAGGTCTCCGCTGTTAAACAGAGGCGCTGATATATCCCAGGTGAGCCAGGGGATGGGAAGCATAGCTCTACACCAGAAAGGCATAGCTGTATAGTCGAGGAGGGATCTGTGGGTGATGCGAGGAGCTTTGCAAACATTGCCAGTTAAAGAAGGATGCTTAAAAGAAATCCCACACTAGCTCAGAACTGAGTATAATAGAGGGTTATTTATTTAGGGGTAGACACATAGATCACAATCCTCTGCTGGAACGGGGAATAACAACCGAATCCCACAGCCAGAAAAGAGGCCCTGCTTTACATAGGCATAAATAGTATGAGGCCACGCCCAAGTGGGTGGGTAACTTAAAGGCTATTGGCAGTAGGAATTCCTACAGCAGCCAGTGAAAGTTCACAGGAGAGAAGCCCTGAAGGAAAGATGAGAGAAATGGGGCGAGTTTTTCACCTGTCTCTCCCTTGCTGTCACGTGCAAATTAGGAATAAGGACATTGACATGGAGGAGTAGCAACGCTAACCAGGGTCCACTATGCAAGGAACGCAAAGACCCCTGGCCTCCAGACAAGACGCTGGGAACCATCAGAGCGGTCTGATATGCAGGAGACACTAGTCTGTGAGGGTCACCATCTCATCCCTTCCCACCTTTGTACTCAGAGAGCTCCCTCTCAGGAGAAAGCAAGGTACAGATTTCTTTTGGAATTAGGTCCAGGAGGAGCACAGCTACCCCGACCTGCATGCCCACACACTTTCTTATTTTTTTGTTTTTACTTTAGAGACAGGGTTTCGCCATGTAACCCTGGCTACCTTGGAACTCACTGTGTAGACCAGCTTCCATCTCCTGAGTGGAATGCTGGGATTAAGATGTGCCCACCATGCCTAGCCTCACTTCCCTTTTAGCAAGCCCCCTCTCCTTCTTGCTTACTTATCCTATGTCAGCTGCAAAGAGCCTCTGGAAGCCCGGGGGCTCTAAGTTAAAACCCTAAGATCACTGCAGCACAGGGACATCTGCCAAAGGTCCCCAGTTAGTCGTGGACACCATAGACAGTGGGGGCTGTGCACTTGTAGACACCTTAGCCTCTTTGCAAAGTTCCTTATGCTCTAGCTGCTTTGGTTTGGAGAGCATGCTCCCCACCCTCCACCCCCCATGCAGAACGTGGCTGACCAGCTCCAGCTGACTTCCTAAGACAGGAGACAGGAACCAGCTTCCTGTAGAGATTAATGACAGCCATCGTGTCTAAGTGACGACTTTGTGGTTCAAGTCAAATTCAAGCAAGCAAACCTGTTTGTTATTGTGAAGGTTATTAAAAATGTTATTAAAGATGCCTGTGTATCAAGCTCAAAGCAGGCTTTATAAGCTTCTCGTACATGTACAATGCGAGCTGACAGACAGCCTGACATCCCATTATTGGATTTCTGTCACAGACAAGACTATTTTTAGGTCTTTCCATGCAGGACTTTAGATAGCCAGGAATCACTGGGTCTGAGGGCAGTGGGTAAGGCCTCCCCTCCATCTGAACCCTAAGAGGAGGTGTTGGGATGTGAGCTGACCCAAGACAGCACCCAGGGCTTCATTCTTGCTGACGACGTGTAGTAATGATACGGGGCTGGGGGAGCCTTTGAGACCCGGGATTGCTCTGGCTGCTGCCGTTTCTTGGTGGCCATCCCCAGTGCCCCCTCCAGGCCTCAGGAAGAAAACTATGGAAAGATGTGTTGCAGATGGCTCGGGGGCCTTCCCATTGATGAACATCTGAATTCCTTGCAGTGGTCTCCTGTCCCTCCCACACTCTGCCTGTTATTAAAAGCATTCTTTCTGTGGCACTATCACTGGATCTCAGCCCTGGGCAAGGGAGAGGTAGGTTTGGTTGCTCACTGAGTAAGTGGGACAGCTGGACTTAGGTTTTATCTTTGGCTTTTTCTCTGGAAGCCCTTCTCTGGTTCCCCCCTGGGCTTTTGCCATGCCTCTTAGCAAGCTGGCTTTGGGTTCATAAGCAACGCCCGGGTTGGTGATGGGGAGCATGGCGCGTGTGACCTAGTGACCTAGGACTTTCAGGCCTTTCTTGGCCTTGGGGTGTGTCTGCTGGAAATGTGTGGATACCAGTGGCTGTGTCCATGTCTAACGGCCATGAGTGTGGAAGGATGATCTGTGTCTTTAAGAGCAGGTAAAATGCAGAGATGGGACAGATCTGACTGATGCAGGAGAGTATCCATGTGCTGTCCCCATAGAGAGTCCAGCTCTAGAGACTCCAAGGAGACCTGCATCCTAGAGGGCTTACTCAGCTCTAACACGGACTTACCAGCAGCTCAGGAAATGGCAGTTGTATAAGAATCCACTCCATTCCAGGGGGCAGGTGATAACCTGGAAGATAGCAGGCAGGACATAGACAGGTGCAGATGGTCCCGGAAATGGTGACAGAGTGGGGGATGATGCCAAGCAAGGCTTCTCCTTTTCCCAGTTGCGCTCACTGCCAGGTGACCCCTGCCTCCCAAGCTGAGCAGGAAAACTGTGGGGAGATGCTAGGGAAGTCGCTCACACTGGTGCAAGCCTGTGGCTTCTGTGTGAAGAATGCATCAAGCGGGGCGGGTTCCTGTAGACAGCGACAGGGACAGCACGCTCTGCACCTGACACAGACCTTTCCCCCACTCCTTCTCTCTGCACTAGGCCAGCCTGAACCATTGTTATAGCAGAATGCAAAGCAGTCACACAACTCATCAGAGAAAGCTTCCTCCAGAGCACGCATGAGCCCCAGCCCGTGGTTCCCAGCCTCAGCACTATGGTCATGGTCAGAGGCAGGCAGTTCTCTGTGATGGAAGCGGAGCTCACAGATTGCATGACCCATGCCAGGCTACGGCTGTCGAATGGAACGGAATCATCTCAGTCAAACTGAGTAGGAGCCATTTCCATCTGGTTTCTGTACCAAGAAAAACACATGCCATTCGTTGTCCATTTCAAGATAGTCAGAAGAGGCTATTTCTGCTTCTCACACAGAAACGCAGACGTTCACAGTGACAGACATGCAAATGCCCTGATTTGATCATTGTACGTTGTCAAATGTCACACTGTAGCCTGTGAGTGAAGTTACAGTTTAGCAAAAAATATACGCTTTTCCTAAACAGTTCGTCTGTTTCCCTGTCAACTGTGAGCTAAGACATGGTCCATGTTTCTCTGTGCTCTGGGTTCTGGGGAGGCTTCATGCATTTTATGTTCAAGCAGAAAAGACCTTTGGGCATGAATTATGGGTGGTTTGTCTACCTCTTTTTCTTAAATTTCTTTTTAATTTTTAAAAATGATTTTATGAGTGTTCTGCCTGCATGTATGGCTGTGTGCTGTGTGTGCAATACCCACAGAAGCCAGAAGAGGGCACCAGATTCCTGGACCGGGAATTACAGTTGTTAATGGTCATGTGGGTGCTGGGAATTGAGCAGAGGGTCTCTTAACTGCTGAGTCACCTCTCCAGCCCCCACTTTCTTAAGTTTCTCATTTGTTCTTTGTTTTTTTTTTTTAATTTTTAATTTTGTGCTGTGAATTTTATGTCATTTGTTCCTTAGGCGCAAAGTGGGGAAAATTAATATATTTAAAAATAATAATCAACTAGTAACTATGACAATGGCTCAGCTGAGAAGAACACTTGTTGTGTAAGCATGAGAGCCTGAGCTCAATCCCCAGAAACAGCGTAAAAACTCCAGATGTGGTGCTACACACTTGTAATCTCAGCACTGGGGAGTGGAGAGTGGGGATCCCTGGGACTTGCTGTCTAGCCTAACCAGCAAGCTTCAAAATAATGAAAGCCCGAGATAGATAGCACCTGAGGAACAACACCTAAGACTCTAGTTTTCTAAAACTCTAGTTTTCATACATATGTGCACACATAGTGACAAACATTGCATTCTTCACACGGGCCAGCTCAGGAGTCAGGCCAGGATTAGCAATGGCCTTACACCTCCTGGTTCTCTCCCTGCTCAGAGGAGAGCCTAATCCTCCAGACTTCTGAGAAGATCAGGGTCACTGTGTGAGAGCACACTCTCTCATCTGGCGGCCCCATCATTGCCATGACAAGATGCAGCACTGGGATGAGGGCATAATTGCCGTTCTAGTGCGAGGAGCAGCAAGAAGGACAATGACACAGAGCCACAGGATAGCACAAAGCAGAGACTGATACAAGGTCACTCTCTGTTCTCAGCAGAAACTTTGAGTCTCCTTGGGGGAAGCAGGGTCTGTGGCCTGGAGCAAAATACAGATCTGTAGCCAGAAACGGCCCGAGCTTGAATTATTGCTTAAGTGATGCTCTCTTTGTATTTCAACTGTCTCCTTCAGAATTTGTCCCTGTCTGCATGTTTCCCACAGAAAACTAGCATCGCTTCTCCTAAGGATTCTGATAGAATGTTTAATGAGATCCCTTTGACGGCCCAGCAGTGAGTGGACAGCACAAGGTCTGGGGCGCACTGGCCACTAATGTGATGTTCCACGGTCCATCATCTCCTAGAATACAAATTGAATTTACAGGGAAAACATCATCTCCTTTTTAGGCTTCTAAGGTCTTCCCCACAGTAGCAGATACACAAGAACACACACACACACAGAGTCAGGTGGCTCTTCCAGTTCTGCTTGGTGTGAACATGTTCCTGAAACTCTTGTGTTAAAAGTTTAATTCTCAAAGTCATATGTGGATGGTATTCACAAGCCGGGCCTTAAATGTTAAATGAGTTTGTGGAAACAGTCACTGTGATGGTACTAGTGGCTTTACAAGAAGAGGGAACATGATAGCTGTTGACCATCCCTAAACCTATTGGCTAGGGGACATGATAGCTGTTAACCATCCCTAAACCTATTGGCTTAGGGTAGTCTATCACGCCTCATGCCCTGAGGCCATCTCTGAACTTAAGCATTTCCACATTGTATGTTCTGGCTGCTCTATCCTTGTGTTTAAAAATGAGTTCAATAAGTTTTCTTTAGGTTCAAAGATAAAATTAAATTCCATGCCAAGACCAAAAGTCTTTAGAAACACCAAGATACTTCCTGCTCACATTCTGTGGGCAGCTGGGCCTCCCTGAGTTCTTCTACTCTCTGTGGGGTTCGCGGGAGCTTCCTCACACCCAGGGCGGCTCATACATGGCTGGTCTTGGTGCTAGCTGTCAGTGGGAACCTGGCTGTGATCACTGGCTAGTGAATATTAGGTTAGGGTCTGGCCAGATTCCAAGCGCCAGGAGCCAAAGCTGCCAGTTACCTTAAATGCCTGGACTTGAGTCATAGATTATCACTGTGCTCAGGGGTTCTGGGAATGATCTCCCTCTGGGGAGCAGCAGTATGTGCAGAGGATGTGGGGATTTCTGGGGAGGAGGACTCCTCTTTGGAGCTGGGGACCACCAATCCCGACAGAGTGTGTCAATCAGTTTCCCACTGCTGTGACAATATGTCTGCACAGATCAGCTTTAAAGAAGAAGTTATTAGTCCAGCGTTTCAGAGACCAGTCTGTGGTTTCAACGCTGTTTTAGTAACATAACATTCCTTCCATTAGGCTACACCTCCTAAAGTTCCACCATTTTCCAGTCATGCCTCAGGCTGGCCACCAAGCCTCCAACACATGGGCCTTTGGGGAACCTCCCAGTTACATGCTATACTAGTGTGGGGGGTTAAAGCCTGGCTAAAGCCAGCTGTGTTTGCATAGGAGAGTCCAGCCAGTTAAGAGGCTGTCTGTCTGCCAGACGGGGATTAATGTTGGGTCTCAAACTAGCCTTGGTGAAGAAATGAAGTGACCTAACAATGCAGAGGCAGTGTGGGATTGGAAAACCTTCTGTCTGCTGAGTTCCCATAGCAATGTGCCTTACACAGTATTTGCATCCTTCTGGGCCCCAGCCTGCTTAACTATAAAATGGAGTCAGACCTAAGGCCATTAGAGATGCCTCCGGCCCTAACCTGCATCCCTCTGTGTTCCTAGGTACTCCTTCCAGGATGAAGAAGACATGTTCATGGTGGTGGACCTGCTGCTGGGCGGGGACCTGCGCTACCACCTGCAGCAGAATGTGCACTTCACAGAGGGCGCTGTGAAGCTGTACATCTGTGAGCTGGCCCTGGCTCTGGAGTACCTGCAGAGGTACCACATCATCCACAGGTAATACTGCGGGTAGGAGGAAGGGATGCTGACGGGAAGCAATGGTAGAAGAAACTTGTCCTGGTGTTGCTTAGATGCTGCAGTGTGTTGGGGACAGCAAAAGGCTGAATAGCTTTGCTACTGCCTTTACATTCCCAGCAGACGGCAGACCACCATGTTGCCTGAGTGGAGATGGACCATGGCGTTGCCTGTCCACCATTCTGTAGCTGTCTTGGTTTCTCTATCCCAAGGTGTTTGTGACTGAGCCTGGAGGAGAGATTGTGACATCAGTGGTTTCCTGGGACACCTCAGAATCTAGCTCTGAATCCTTAGGTCCCTCTCACTCCATATCAGTTCCTAGCTGGGATGTATCACAGAAGGGACTGTCAGACACCCAGGAAGACCACTCCAAACAATCAAATGGAAAAAAGGATGAATAAATGGGCTCTAGGGGCATCGGATCAACAGGGACGTGGCATTGCCCTCGTTGGGAGTCAGAGCGATGAGTCCACTCTTTCTGTCCTTTGCCATCAGTGCTGCGTCTTGCAGAGACTTTCTCCCTCTCGGGCAGTCAGTGCTGGTCTTGGACTTCAGGTAAAAGCTTGGCATTTTTGCCTCTGTGGGGGACCTTAATCTTCCTGCCTGTCCCCAGTCCCCTCTCAGTGAAGATGTGAGTTTGTCTGCAGCAGCGGCAGTTTCAGGAGGGGCTCAGGAAAGTAGTGGTTGGATTCGTGATATCTTCTTAGGACCATAGGGAGGAACTGGAGGGAGGGCTTTAAATGTGGTCACCTGTGGTCACACTGTGTCCCTGAGATCCTTTTCTTATCTAAAAAGTCTTAGTTAAAAACCTGGCAAAGGCAAGGACTTGGAATTCTTGTTCATGAAGGCAGATTACACACATACCCCGCCGCCCACAGGACCCCCACCCTAACTCATTCACACACATCTCTCTACCCTCTACATTTTCTTGATTTCAAAATCCCAATTAAATGATAGGAAGGAAGGGTTTTTTGTTGTTTTGTTTTTTAAATGACAAATTCATAAGGATGGAGAAAACTGAATGAGGCCATCACAAGACACTAGGGAACCCGGAATGTGTGGATGGGTAAATGCCACAGGACAGCAGACTTTAAAAAAAAAAAAAATAGCTGTAATTCTCAGGAAGCCAAAACTGCTAGACACTACAAAATCCCCACAATGCTCAGCAATACACAGCAGTTTCTGTGGAAGGAGGAAAGGGGGTAAAGGCTAAAATAAAAGGCAGTGGCTGGTGACCTCCAGGAAGTACTGAGGATCAGGGGCGGCCTTGGTGTTGCCCAGCTGCCCCCACTCCTGGCAGGCAGCAAACTGAAGGAGAGTCTCAAGAAGAGAGTAGCAGGGAGGAGCTGGGTTGATGCACAGGGCCCTAGCTAGGTGCAATCCTGTTGTTATAAGGCTGCAGGCTCACATAGATGTACACCAAATGCTGAAAAAGAATTCTGCCTGTCCAGTGGGGACAGCCAGGTGCTGCTCTTCATTCCCCAAGCAGGAAACACCAGAGACTTCGGTGGGAATGGATTGAGCCAGGAAGAGAGACAGTGAGCTCAGAGGTTGCCTAGGACACCTTAGAGTCCGTAAGCCCCACCCAGTGCTTATTAGCTCCCCACTGGCTCTTAACAAGGAAGGGCTATCAGGTGGCTGGGGAAATCTTCCAGCTTTACAGTCTGAAAGTCAAATGGAAGTCCCCTGAGATGACTGACTAGATAAAGATGCTTTCTGCTAACACGACAAACTGAGTTCAATTCCAGGGACCCACAGGGTATAAGGAGAAAACCAACTCTCACACACACATGCCTATGTATGCATATATAGACATGTACATAAAAAAATTGCCATGTTTTGTGACATATACCTTTGATCCCACTCAGGAGGCAGAAACAAACAAATCTCTGAGTTCAAGGCCAACCTGGTTAATATAGCTAGCCAGGGCTTAGCCACCCAGGGCAACAAATTGAGACCCAGCTCCAAATATTACTAATTAAAACTAATACTAATGCTACTTCATCAAGGAAACAGGAAAGATGAGTGAAATAAGTCTAATTGTACTTTTTTGTTGTTGTTGTTGTTGTTGTTTTGAGACAGAGTTTCTTTGTAGCTTTGGAGCCTATCCTGGAGCGAGCTCTTATAGACCAGGCTGGCCTCAAACTCACAGAGATCACAGAGGCCTGCCTCTGCCTCCCAAGTGCTGGGATTAAAGGCGTGTGCTACCACTGCCTTTTTAATAAAAACCCAGAGTCAGATATTAGGAGATAAAAGCTGAGAGATCAGGGAACCAGTGCAGCCACTAGAGAGACCTTTTACCTCTACCGAATCCTCAGACTGAAGGGGCGAGCCTGTCTCTACAAGTCCTTAGACTGCATCCCCAGACTGCATCTGTCTCTACCAAACCTCAGACTGCATCTGAACTCCTGTCTCCTCCTCCCTTATATTCCTCTCTCCACCCAGCCTTATTATTCCTGTCTCTACTTCCCTAGTGCTGGGATTAAAGATGTGAACCACCACCACATGGCTCTGTTTCTCTTTGATACTGGATCAGTCTAATGTACGACAGGGTAGCTTTGAACTTTGTCCCTCTGTCCCTCTGTCTCTATCTCCAGAATGCTGGGATTGAAGGTGTAAGCCGCCACTCCCTGGCCTCTGTGGCTAATGAATGGCTTATCTCTATACTCTGATCTTCAGGTAAGCTTTATTTGTTAGATTACAAACAAAATATCACTACATTTCCCCTTTTTGTCTAAAACAAAACTATTGTAAGAAAAACTATATACAATAAGTATAATAACTATAAACAATATATACATATGTCAACAGTGTCTAGTTCATTTGCATTTGACACACTGAGTGAAAATACTCCATTATTTATCCCACCTTGGTGAGTCCAAAGTCTTGTACTAATTTACTTTCTATTATAACTTGCATTACCATCCAAATTGTCTTTTGATGTCTTTCAATCTTATATATTTTATACCTCTTTAGGGGGTTTCTTTTCTGAATCTGGTAAACAAGGGAAATTATAACTATCTAGTCTTCAACTCCCTCAGAGACCCAGGAAGGAAACAATATTAACTGAGTAGGCAGGAAGTGCAAGCAAGTGACTTCCAAAATCTGAGAAATGACATAAACAGCAGGCTGCCGGGACAGTCACCCAAGGTTCTTCTGCAATGTTGGTGCATCCATCTTTGGCCTACAGGTCTAGAATATTCAACAGACTTTTCAATGAAGCAGGATATTTGAAGGACTGTCCTACCTTGTCTTGGCAAGGTTCTGCAGTCTCTTTCTTTTCTGTTCTGCTTGTTTGATTTGGACAGTATACTGTCAGCAGTCAAAGTAAGGGCATTCTCTTGACCAGTGGCTAACTTCTGCCACAAAGAACATAAAGTCCATATGGAGTTTCTTCAATGCCCATTTTCTTCTTTGAAATGAATTAGTGCTGCCAGGAGCAGACATGTCTTATTGTCATAAATAAAAGAACTTATGCTATTAAAACATCTTAAGTGCCATATTATGTATATCTCAGAAGTGTTTAAAGATGACCTGTCTATTTAAAATATATGCTTGACCTTGAAAGCACACCTAATATGACTACAACTTTGATTGCAATAGGTAATTACTAACTTGAATTTCATTATTATCTTAAGTAGTTGTTAAAAAATAACTTGTAAGGCCAGGCAGTGATGGTACATGCCTTTAATCCCAGTACTCAGGAGACAGAGGTAGGCAAATCTCCTCTGTGAGTTTGAGGCCAGCCTGGTCTACATGAGCTAGTTCTAAGACAGGCACCAAAGCGACACAGAGAAACCCTATTCCAAAAAGCCATAAATAAATAAATAAATAAATAACTTTCAAGGACTAGAAATTTGCATTACATTTTTAAATGAGCTGAATAGATACAATACCTTGAACAAGAACAGAAATGTATGTACAGTGTGTTCTAATAAAATTAATCTCAAATTTGTATCAATATACAAAATTTGTATACAATATACAAAAGTCCAATCCAGTGTAAAACATTTAAAACTAGTAGTTACTTTTTAAAAGTAGATTCAATAATCTACCTTTTTATCTTATCTATATTCTTTTTTTATTCTTTTCATAGTAAGTTCAAAAATCTACCCTTTTATCCTATCGTATCTGTATCTTCTTTTTTCTTTTCAAGACAAGAACCCTGAATCTAATCTCCTTTGTTTAGCTTTTTTCTTGACCGTTACCAATAACAACTTGTAGCCAAACCCCCTAAGCAATGATGAATATCCATAACCTTATGAAAGACCAAAACCCACTTACTGCACCTCTTGGGAATGTGGGCATTGTATTCCTTTTTTTTTTTTTGATTTATTAGATTTTTTTAAAAAAAATACCAATCCAAATTCCCATTCCTTCCCCACCTCCCATTCCCTCCACATACCCTCCCTCCCCACCCCCATCTAATCCTAAGAGAGGGTAAGGCACATTGCTTTGTGGACGGTCCAAGACCCTCCCTACTATATTTAGGCTGAGCAAGGAATGCATTGAAAGAGAATAGGATCTCAAAAAGCTGATATATGCAGTAGAGATAAATCCCAGTGCCACTGCCAGTGGCCCCTTAGTCTGCCCCAGCCATGCAACTGTCAACCACATTCAGAGGGACTAGTTTGGTCCTATGCTTGTTCCTTCTTAGTCCAGCTGGAGTTGGTGAGCTCCCATTAGCTCAGGTAAACTGTTTCAGTCGATGTCCCCATCATGGTCTTGACGTCTTTGCTCGTATTCTCACTCCTTCCACTCTTCAACTGGACTTTGGGAGCTCAGTCCAGTGCTCCACTGTGGGTCTCTGCCTCTGTTTCCATCAGTTGCTGGATGAAGGTTCTGTAGTGATATTTAAGATATTCGTCAGTCTGACTACAGGGCAAGTCAAGATTGGGCCCCTCTCCTCTGTTGCTTAGGGTCTGAGATGGGGCCATCCTTATGGATTCCTGGGAATTTCTCTAGAGCCAGGTTTCTGCTAACCCTATAATGGCTCCCTCAACCAATGTATCTCTTTCCTTGTTCTCATCTCTGTCCTTCCTCCACCTCAACTATCCCATTCCTTCAAGTTCTCCTCAATCCTCCCCTTCTTTCCTTGTCTTCCCCTTTTACCCTTCCTTCTCCCCTTACCCCCATGCTCCCAATTTTGTTAGGTGATCTTATCTGTTTGTAATTTCCAAGTGGGTCTATATATTTTTTCTTTGGTTCACCTTATTACTTAGCTTCTCTAGGATCATGATCTATAGGCTCAATGTGCTTTGTTTATAGCTAGTATCCACTTATGAATGAGTATATACCATATTCATCTTTTTGGGTCTGAGTTACCTCACTCAGGATAGTGTTTTCTAATTCCATCCATTTGCATAAAAATTCATGATGTCGTTTTTTATCTCTGAGTAGTACTCTAATGTGTAAATTGCCAGATTTTCTTTTTCCATTCTTCAGTTGAGGGGCATCTAGGTTGTTTCCAGGTTCTGGCTATTAAAAATAATGCTGCTAGCCGGGCGGTGGTGGCGCACGCCTTTAATCCCAGCACTCGGGAGGCAGAGGCAGGCGGATCTCTGTGAGTTCGAGGCCATCCTGGTCTACAAGAGCTAGTTCCAGCACAGGAACCAAAAAGCTACGGAGAAACCCTGTCTCGAAAATCAAAAAAACTAATAATAATAAAAAATAAATAATGCTGCTATGAACATAGTTGAACAAATGCTTTTGTAGTATAATTGAGCATCTTTTGGGTATATGTCCAAGAGTGGTATTGCTGGATCCTGAGGTAGGTTGATTCCTAATTTTCTGAGAAACCACCATACTGATTTCCAAAGCAGTTGTACAAGTTTTCATTCTCACGAGCAATGGATGAGCGTTTCCCTTCTCCAGCATAAGCTATCATTTGTGGTTTTGATCTTAGCCATTCTGAGAGATGTAAGATGGTATCTCAGGGTATCTTAAATTTACTTCCTACTATCTGGGGCTAATGGACTCTTTAGGTGATCCTGAAAAGAAAAATGTGAGTTAACTGACAAATCACGGGAGAGGTAATTGTATCATTTGTTGTCCAGTCTCTGCATAATGGGAAAGTGCAGGGCTTTCCTCAAGTCCCAGATAGAGTTGTCTGCGAGGCTGAATCATTTCTGCTAGCCACCTTGAAGTTGTTCTGAGGAGTTTGTAGTCCAAAGCTCTCTTTAGGTAGTGTTGTTCAGCTTACTGGTGTTATCATAGTCCTGGAGGAATCCCTGTTGTGTGTTACCATCCTCCTTTTGGAGACTTCAAAGGTCTCTGTTAGATGTGGTCCTGATTCAGTGCAGAAAACTGATAGAGACTCAAACCCAAAATCATATACAAGAAGGTAGATGAAGCCTTATTCTAGAATTAGTTAGTACTCTATATGATCATCAATATCAAGAAAAAAGTTTAAAATATATGTATATTAATCTTATAAATTTTGAGATAATATTTAAATCTTAAGAAATGCTATTAAAGAGTCTAAATAAGATCAAAGGATTACGAGATTAGTGGCAATAAAATAGTCCCTTAATTTTGGTTTTTCTTCTGTCCAATATCAGGAGGCTCCTCTGACACGAGACAGAGATTTTGGATTTTATTTTAACAAGCATGCTTGAGTTTAGAGAAAGAGAGAGACACACACTCCAACTCCAAAGTCAGCTTTAATCTTTAAAGGGACTGGCACTACAGAAAGACCAATTTCATTTTATGTCTGTAGAGAACAGAAGGGACAAACATTTGGGAAGATTTATAAAATTTTATAATTTTATAATTGAAAATGTGATATACCAATAGGCTAATTTACTCTTTTTCTTGGGACTTTTTTCTGAATGATTTGTCCTTTTTCTTCAGATGTCTCATTAGTTCAGTGGTCTTTGGATGCCTTAGCTGAATGCCTTTATTCTCCTGACAAAACAGAAACAAAATCCTGCCCCAACTTTGGGGAGGTTCAAAATCTAGTCTTTATAAATTTTGATTTATGATTTCTCCTAATTTTTTTTCTCCTAAAGCTCTTCTATCATCCAGAGCAGTAGGGTTTTTATTTGCTTATTTTTTAACAATTGGAATTAGGTTCTTTAATTGCTCTGAGAAGGAGTTTCCTCCAAGATGACAGAAAATGACTGAACCAATCCTGAACTGCAAGAGGCCCTTCAAAGGCATCTCTTAATGGCAAAGAGTTACCTTGAACGCACCTTGTTGATCTACATTCATTAGTCCAATGCCTACTACCTTTGCCACACCATCTGCATAATCCAGAAGGGAAAGGTATTCTGTTTGGATTATGCTTAGAAAAAAACATTATTTCTAGGAACACCCTGTTTACAATTCCTTTTAAGGTGACCCTGTTTGCCACAGATAAAATACTTGCCATTTTGGTATTTCTTCAAACCTCTGGAAATCACCTCTCTTATCCAAACATCATCATGGTCATGAGATTCAATATTCATTGTATGTCAGATCCATTCCTTCATGGGTGCTAGTTTTGCCTTTAAAGGCCTAGTTATCCTTTGGCATTGAGAATTAGCTTTTCCAAAAGCCAGAGATTCAATTACTATTTGTCTAGCTTCTGAATTTGGTATCATTCTATTTACTGCTGTTGTCAGTCTTTGTAAGAAACCCATGAAGGTTTCTTTTTGGCTCTGCATGACTTGAGTAAATGACTCAATCTTCTTTCCTACTTCTTCAATTCTGTCCCAAGCAGTCAAAGCTACTGCACAGCACAAAGCCAGGATGTGGCCATAATACAGGGATTGCCATTTTATATTAGCATAACCTTCTTCTCCAAGAAGTTGATCTTGAGAGATTTCCACATCTGTATCTCTACTCCATTGTTCAATGGTCTTAGCCTCTTCTTTCTACCAGCTCCTCCATTTTACTTGTGAACCAGGCTCCAAAACTTCTGCAACCAAGTTTCTCCAGTATTTAGGTGTAATTTTATTACAAGTTGACCATGAGTTTAACATCTACTTCACAAATGATAAGTGCATGCCATATGAGTCTATCATTTCTTTGAATCTCCTTAAATCTAACATTGCCATAGGAATCCAATTAGTTCTTACAGAGTCTTGGGGATATCTATCATTTGGCAATTACTAAATGTTAACTGTATCTATTAAGGTTGGTTGTTTGAAAACCTTATATTGCAATGTTGCAATTGACTTTCCATTGATGTCCTCTGTCTGGAATTGAATATCTCTATGATCTGTTATTATTAAGTTTTTCTAAGGCCTGTATCTTGGCACTCATATCAAACAACTTTTTTAGAGATAAACCGAGAATTATGAAGATTAACAACATTACATAATTCCCAGTAAAGTTGTTTAGCCCTTCTTCTACTTGTTCCATTCTAAAATCATGCAGAGACCTTACTCTCCCTATCATAATTGCATTTCCCATTTTTTAATGTGGGGGAAAAGCTCTCTCTTAACTAATTCTTCCCTTTATGAATTCCCAATTTTCTCACCAAACTATGATGGTAAAGATGTGAGACTAATTGCTGATGCGTAAAACAGTAGCAGCCAGATGGATTGCCATCCTTACTAGGATTTCACACCTAGACTGACAGCAGCCCAAGAAGGTGGTCCAGGGAGAGCCCACCAGGAGAGAAAAAAGGAAAATCTAGCCAGCAGGGAGGTGACTCTGGCCATGTAATAGCTCCAGCCAGCCTATGCCAGTGCCTGTAAAGCCACAGGCAAGTGGCTTTTTCATGAATTTGTATCCCAAAAGTTGGGCATCAAATTGAATTAGAATTGAACACAAATTTTAATAAAAACCCAGAGTCAGATATTCGGGGGTGACAGCCAAGAGATCAGAGAAGCAGTGCAGCCACTAGAGAGACCTTTTACCTCCACCAGTGCTCAGACTGAAGGGGCGATCCTGTCTCTACAAATCCTCAGACTGAACCCTCAGACTGCATCTGAGCTCCTGTCTCTCCCCTCCCTTATATTTCTCTCCATCCAGCCAAATCATTCCTATCTTCACCTCCTTAGTGCTGAGATTAAAGGAATGTGACTTCCCAAGTACTGTGATTAAAGGTGCGAGCCATCACCACGTGTTTCTGTTTCTCTTCGAGACTGGATCGATCTAATGTAGAACAGGGTGACCTTGAACTCACAGAGCTCCCTCTTTCTCTATCTCCGGAGAGCTGGGATTGAAGGTGTGTGCTACCACTGCCTGGCCTCTGTGGCTAAAGAGTGGCTGAGCTCTGCACTCTGATCTCTAGACAAGCTTTATTTGTTAGATTGTAAAGTATCCCTACAGATGAGTGTGTCTGAAGAGCTGAGAAGAGAGCCCTTCAAAAGTGCATCCTTGGTCATAGAAGGCAGCAGAGCCTGAAGTGAAAACATTGATGGCAAAGAGCTTATCCGCAGCGCTGAGTTCAGTGCTGCAGTTACAATCTCAGATAAAGGATGGAGCAGGAGGCAGTGGACAGGACAGCTGCTGTGTTTAACAAAGTCCGAGGACAATTTGTCTTTTTTTTTTTTTTAAAGTTTTCATGTACACCTTCATGCAATAGCAAAAGCGGAGGTGAGGGAGAAGGAAGGAGTTGGACGGGGGAGGGGAAGTTAGAAGAGAAGATGGAACAGAAGATGGAGGACTAGCAGAGTATTAGAGATTGGTCACCCAGGGTTGTGGTACAAGAATTTCACCATGTTAGCTTCTGTTGTAGACCCTCTGGGTCTGGGGTCTGGGTCTGAGCACACCACTTTTGATAAAAAGATGCTCGGGTGGGCATACCTCTGTTGACTGAGCCACCTTTGATGATAGCAAGAGGAATTCTTTGTGTTTCAGAGACAGAAGCTCACTGTGTGGTACAAACTAGTCTTGAACACGTGATCCTTCATCCTCCTGCTTGCCCAACCACTCTTTGCTCAAGGAAAGAGCTCGGGTCTCCTTCTTCTTCTTCTTCTTCTTCTTCTTCTTCTTCTTCTTCTTCTTCTTCTTCTTCTTCTTCTTCTTCTTCTTCTTCTTCTTTTTTGTTTTTGTTTTTGTTTTTCGAGACAGGGTTTCTCTGCGGTTTTGGAGCCTGTCCTGGAACTAGCTCTTGTAGACCAGGCTCGGGTCTTCTTAAAACTGTTCCTTGTGCTCATTGTATGGAGTAAATGATCTCTTCCCCGAATCTGTGCAGTCTCAGGGCCATTGAGGACTTAGATCCTGATGTCTCGGTGTAGGCCAGGATAGACCAGGAGCAGGTAAGACGGAGACAGAATGTCGCATCACAGCCCTATCGAGCATCACGAAGACCCCAGCTGCTCCCAAGAGAGCGAAGCAGCAGCCATGCCTTTGAGCGCCCACAATGGCTCTGCTTGTACCTTAAGGAGTGCTCTCCCTAAGAGACCCCTGGGGATAGAAGATGAACAGAACTTTAAGATCCCAGGAGGAGATATTCAGTATTATTCTAGCATAAGTCCTGGAGCACAGTGGCTATTTGATAAAAGCATACACTTTGAGTGAATGACCTAAGGAGACCCAAGGAATTGACATTGTTTGCTCAGGCAGAGGATTTTCTCCCGGGCAGACTCCTCAGTAAACTAAATACTAGGGTCACATCCAGTCAGTCAGTCAGCATTTAACAGCACTTTCTGTGTGCCAGATAGTGAATTGGAAATGAGAGAGGGGGAGTTGGTTGGGGGAGGGGGAGGAAAATGGGAGGTGGTGGTGGGGAGGAGACAGAAATCTTTAATAAATAAATAAATTAATTAATTAATTTAAAAAAGCAGGAATGATAGGAACTCTAAAAAACAAAAACCAAAAAAAAAAGGAAATGCACACACTCATAAACACGTGGCCTCCTTCTGTACTGAGACAACCCTGAGTGTTTCACTGAGCACGGACTAGGCTCAGAGCCATTTCGGGTGGTTCAGAAGTGTTCTGTTGAAGCCAGCTCATGATCCTAAAGAACACCAGTAGCAATGGTAAGATTTGGCCCTGGGGATCAAGCGCACTTCAGAGAAGGGAGGACACCTTCAGTGTGCTTTACCTACTTGGGAAAGAGGGCATCTGCTGGTGCAAAGCATTCCAGGGAAATGTTCTCTGAGCAGCCTGAATGTGCTTGCTGATGGTGGCAGAAGTCATTGCAGGCTAGCTCTGAAAAGACTTTAGGCCCTGTTAAGAATCAAGCACCTTTTGCATATTCATTAGCTTTAACCTGCAAATTCCACATACTAGGATGGAGTCTTAAGGTTCCCGTCCTGCTTGCTTCAAACCTATGGCTGTCATCACAACACCTCTTAAGATAGCCAATAATTGATAATGTTCCTAGGGGAACATTGCCTAGTACTGTGCACATCCTTTGAAGAGACTATGAGATTAGGGTTCACGGGCAGATGATGTTTAATCTTTTTATACAACTCAGAGAAGATTACAGCTTATCAATTGTTTGGCTACGTAAAGAAAAAGCCTGCCTATTAAAGGCGAATGCCCTGGGAACCGCTTCCTGGAGCATCAGGATTGCAGGGAGATTTTGTGTGGTTCACCTGCTCAGCCTCTTCTATTTTGAACGTCACTTTAACGTGTTGCCATCTCTCTGACGGAGCAAATGGGCCCTCATGACCAAGGAGAAGGGCAGACTTTAGACAGACAGCCCCGCTGGCATGTGTGTGGCCTTGGCTTAGCCAGTGAGGACTGCCCAGCCTCTCCGTGTCTCCATTTTGCTGTCTTTGAAATGGGCCCCCAAGAGGGCAGGATGCAGTGTTTAATGCGGACCGCATGTCACATTTTGTATAGCTTGTCCTGAGCCCTCACTAAGGTCAGTGATAAACAGGAGAATCCTCCTATTCGGTGTCTCTGGCTGTCAGGGGAACCACACCAGGAGTGTCCCTCACCCCTAGTCAGAATGCATAATGAATAAAACAAATGACAAATAGCGTGGCATGAGGCTGGGATCAGAAAAGAGAGAGGAAGAAAATGAGGAAACTGTTATCCACTCTGGGTGGGGATGTAATCTAGTCCAGTCATTATGAATTCCAGGGCAAACAAAGCCTCCTCAAAAACTAGAATTAGAAATGCCATGGGTTCAGCATTACGGTGCCCGGGCACACCATAGAGGTACTTAAAACCCCAAGTTTATTGTTGTGCTTTTCACAGGAGCCAAAAAATGAAACCAGCCTAGATGTCCATCACCGGGAATGAGGATAGAGAAGTGGAACTGATTCAACTGTAAAACAAAACTGGCATCACAGGAGAGTGGAACAATGGGAAATTATCATGCAGAATTGGAAGACAGGGTTTCAGGGTCCTCTCAGGTTTTATATAGATACAAGACAGCATCCATGTGTATATACTGTGGAAGTAGAAGCAAAAGTGTCTAGCAAAACAAAAGAGACCAGGGAGGGAGAAAAGAGAAAAAGGAGGAGGAGTGGGGAATGAGAAGATTATATTAGGTTCAAAAATATTCTTATGAAAACCACCCATACATGCTATGAATACATCCTGTAAGAAACAACAATGATACAATAATTCATCAACACTAAACAAAGCTGGCATGGCCTGTTTTTATAGCCTTAGTAGCTCACCTCTCCCAAAATTGTACTGAAATCAAGTGTCCAATCATGACAATGAAGACCTCCCCCTAGGTATTCCTGATTATCTGTGGTTTGGGGTCATATCAACTTAAAATAAAACATATATATATAAAAGAAGGTCATGTGGACTGTCATTTAGGATGAGATTCCAATTGTCTCTTGGGGGTAACTTATTTCAAAGAGCAGGTGTGGTGCCTTTGTTCCAGGCCAGCACGCTGAAGATTTATGGCTTTGTGAAGACTGAGAAGTGAGATACATGAGAATCCAATTTATTCTTAGAAGGGTTGTACCGTCCCCTGGGTACAAATTGCATCTGCAACTGGGTAGGAAGTGTTTATGTTAGATAATAAATTTTCTAAATAGGGCAGGTCTCAACTTCTCGACAAAGGATGTGGGTGAAATCAGGGAGCAGAATGTGGGAGCAGAGAACAGATCTCTGCAAAAGCCCAATGAATTAGAGGCTAATTCACAGAAGATGTTCTGAAGGAAGACAAAGGACGAGGTGGCCACAAAGCAGGTCAGCGTTTTCTGAAATGTCACCGTGCTGCAAGAACACAATTTCTAAAGCTTTATTGCTATGATCGCCCCACAGATGAGTCCTTCCCAAAGTGGACTCTTCTGCATCTTCACCCTTGCCATCCATCTCACCATGATGGGGAAATCTCAAAACTTCAAACTTCAGACAGAGACAACTAGACTCCTCCCCTGAGAAAATATGCACTTGAGAAAATACAGCTTTTAAGGAATAATTTCAGAGGTTACCAAAATAATTGCCATATTGAAGCTCTTACCACCACGTGCCAGAACACACATCTGTGTGTATACAAGTGTATATACACTTGTGGCAGCGTGTGTGCAATCTGATGCAGTATTTCACACCTCCACGTTAAAAGTGAGCAGAGTGCAAGGATGAGGTGATGTGGGTCGTAAGAGATGAGGGGGTCAATGTGCTCTCAACAGTCTAGGATGTGGGGTGTTATGTATGCATACCACTTGCCTAGGCTGATGGAAAAGCCAGTCTCAGAACTGTGGGGAACATTTTGACTAGTAGCAGATGCTTCCCAGAAGGGAGAAGTGGTCCAACAAGAGTGTTGGCAGGTCCTTGGACCAGGGCATGTTTTTTTACTTGTACTTCAAGCCACCTTATGCAGAACCATGGCTTCAGGGTGACCAAGGGTGGACCTCAGCTTGTAACAATTGTCAGAAGGGTTGTTGGAGTCATTTTCCAAATCAGAAGGAGACTGAGATGAGGGAAGTGGAATCTGGTAAATATTTTTATTTTTAAGGCTTGGCAACTCCTAAGATGGAGCTTGACATTAATTCCCTTGTGCTGGACATGGCATCCTGACCAATGCCAGAAAGGCTAAAGAGTTCATCCACACATACCTTTCTTTGTCCACACATACATTCATCCCTCTATCCATCTATTCATCTTATTTATGCACCTGTTCATCCATGTATTCATCTATGCATCCATCCATCTATCCATCACCCATCCATGTACTAATCTACCTATCCACATATTAATCTATCTATTCATCTACTAATCTATTCATCCATCTATAGGCAGAGGCTGCCTGTTCATTTCCTGGCTATCCAGACTCCCGAAATAATCACACAGAAACTATATTATTTAAATTACTGCTTGGACATTCATTTAAGCATATTGCTAGCTAGCTTTTATATCTTTGATTAACCCATCTCTATTAATTTATATTTTACCTTGAGGCTTGTGGCCTACCATGAGTAAGCTAGCAGTGTGCGTCTTTCTCCTTTGGCTGCTCCATGGTGCCTCCTTGACTCTGCCTACTCTCTCCCAGCATTCAGTTTAGTTTTCCTGCCTACCTCTATTCTTTTAAGCCACTAGCCAAAACAATTTATTAACCAATAATAGCAACACATAGACAAAAGGACTTCCCACACCATCCATCCACTCATCTCTCTATTTATCTGTTTATCCATCCGCTCATTTACCTACCCACATATTTATCCATATACCTATACATCCATCCATCCATTTATCCATCTATTTATCTACTCATACAGGCATCCCTCTATCTACTTATTCATTCATCCATCTATCCATCTACCCATCTATCCACTCATGAATCTATTTGTCTACTTACTAGTGGCTTACCAGAACCCTATCCCATGCCAGGCTAACAATATAGAAGTGAAAAATGATTATATTCCTGCCTCCTTGGTGAATATACTCTTGTAGAAGGGAAGAGAGATAATGTATGTTTATATTATCTCAAATGGCAATACTTGCTAAGAAATTCATAGTGATGGAAGACTCATAGATGGAGGTCTGATTTGTTTACAGAAAGCTTTCAGAACATTGAGATGGGGACACATGGCTGAGAGCTGGAGGAGTGAGAGATGAGGTACATCACTCGGGGAATAATGTTTCTGGACAGCATTGTGGGGGTTCTGTGATGGAAGTTTGCCTAGTATGCCTCAGTAACAACAAAAACAGCAGAATGACTGAAGCAGTGGGTGCAAACAGAGAGTAGAACGGGCCAGGCGGCATGGGGGAGGTGAGCGAGATAGTAGCAGAATTTATCACCTCAGCTTCTAGCCTGAAAGCAGAAAGCTGTTGCTAGGTTTCCACAGAGGAGTGCTGTGATTAGATCTATGCTTGCAATATGGTTTCATGCTGGCTGCTTCTCACAGGCTTATTCAGACTGCTGTGTGAAAGATGGCAGAAGGAGAGGGACATCCCTTCCACCTTGGAGAAGAGAAGGCAAAGGGTCCTGCTGGAGATCAGAAGAACCTTCCTGGGGAACCACAGATAGCCTATTCCCAATACTTCTTGGCCAAATATGCCACAATTCAGTTATCTGGAAAAAAAAGACTTGAAGGGGACACCGTGAGGTGCTTAATCTAAGGCCACATTGCTTGGTGACAGAAGTGGGGTAGCCATACCAGTCTTTAGACCAGCCATGTCCAGTGTACGAATATTGAATAGGACGACAACGAAAGCATGGTGATTCTCTAAAATAGGAAATGGTGTGGGTGGGGATCTCACTGATGCAGGAAGCCCAGGGGTTTGGAGAAGTTCATTTGGTGTTTCCATAATGGCTAGAGAGTGGAGATGCATAGGACTTCAGTTAGATCTCTAGAGCCCACATATAAAAGCTCACACTTACAATTCCCATTTTGGGGAGATTGAACTGAACCTTACTTGCCAGCCAGCCTAGCCAAATCAGAGTCCCAGCTCCCAGTGAGAGACCCAGTCTTAAAACTCAAGGTTAGAGGTCAGGGAGATAAGTCAGTGGGTAAAGCACTTGTGCACAAATCATGAATACTGACTACAGATGACCAATACCCATGTAAAAAGTCATGTAAGTGTGGTAGCCTGCCTGTAGTTCTAGGGACCAGGAGGCAAAGACAGGATCACCAGAAGAAGTTGGCTTGCTAGATCAACCAATGCCTTGATTAGAGAAAGAGAGGAGAGAGAGAGAGCAAGAAAGACATGCAATGTCAATCTTGTCATCCACATGCATGAACATACATGTGCACCCACAAACATGAGAATATGCCCTGCTTGGTTCTATGATTGTCTCTGGTAAGGGACTAAGAATCCATGCCTTTGGTGGTGGGTGTGTCTCTTCAGAGATTCAAGGCAGACTGTGGTAGTTTGAATGTAATTGTCCCGTAAGCTCACAAGGAATGGCACTATTAGGAGGTGTGGCTCTGCTGGAGTAGGTACGGACTTATTGGAGGAAGTGTGTCACTGGGGTGGGGGGCACTTTGAGGTTTTCTATGCTCAAGATACCTCAGTGTCATAGTCCACTTCCTGTTGCCTTCTGATCAAGTTGTGGCCAGCACCATGTCTGCCTTATCCCACCATGCTTCCCGCCAGGATGATAAGGAACTGAACCTCTGAAACTGTCAGCCACACACCCCCAATTAAATGTTTTCCTTCATAGGTCATGGTGTCTCTTCATAGCAAAAGAAACCCTAGCTAAGATACGGACTGTGCTTTAGTGGAACACAAAGCCTTGGTGCTAGAATCATGACCTTAGCTAGCCGCAAAGCCTACCCTGAGATTTTTGAGGCCAAGAGAAAATGATGTGCTTTTCAGGATTATGAAAATGAAATATGTCACGGTAGCACTCCTCTCTCTGGCAAAGAATTATGGAAGTAGAAGCGATTCTAAGCTTCCTTTGTAACTGTCCTTTTGTTACAATATTGATGTGCTTAATTGTGGCAGATGTTAACTGTGGGTTTTGCTGTGTGAGATTTGTCCCTTTGAGGTGTTTGACCTGTTATTTAACATAGAAGAATTCAATTTTTCTAGCTAATTAGATAATCACCATTTCTAAGGAGCCAAACTGCCTCCTGGTATATATACAGGCAATGTGACATTTTCCCAAAGAATCTCTCCTCCTCTCTCTATGCCCGTGGAGCAAGCAGAGGCCCTTTCTCTAGTCACATGAATTAACAGGACAGATCAACTCAGCCCTTGCTCCACACATCCTCCTGACTCAAAACCAAACTCGAACACTTCGAGTCCTAGAAAATGTCGCTTGCACACACCCCCCCCCCCCCCCGTGTTCATGAAACAAAACTGAAATGCCTCGTCCCTGTCTCTCAAAGGATGTCAGGATGACCTCTTAGTTTCCTTCTTACCTCCTGATCCCATTAAACTATCAAAGAACAATTTGCTGTGGTTGTTTGATGAATTCAAGAGAGCAGGAACTTGACTGAAACAAATGTAATAAAAGAGCCTGTTGTTTAAAAAAAAAAAAAAAAAAGGAAAAGGAAAAGAAAGAAAAGAAAAGAAAAAGGCGACCTAAAGCATTCACTGACCCTTCTGAGAAACGGTGATGAAATGGAGCAGTGCCAAGATTGGAGCATAAAGTCATACACAAGCAGCTTGAGTTCTTAATCTAAACGACACTTAAAAATTATTTCAAATCTAGCCCTCCAGGTTCTCCCAGAGTTGTAGGATTGTCCTTATAAATGTGAGCCCCATAGCTCCACCTCCCGAAAGACCCAGAGAAAGAGGTCAAGAAACCACAGTGAGCATAAAAACAGGCCTCCAGTCTCCACCACGCACGCACCCTTAAGTGTCCCCTTGTTTGAGAGTTCTCATAGCCACTTCCATCGAATCTTCCCGGAAAGGAAAATACAACTTTCAAAAGGTAGCCTCCCCAAACTCTCCTGAGGGATATCCTCCCCCTCCCTCTGTGTACCAGGCCTTGCATGCTTCTAGAAAAATTACATATTTACACATGTGACTCCTACCTCAGGCCACAAGTAGAACTATTTGTGCTTTCTATTTGCCAGGATAAAACCACTGCACACAGTAATTTCTGGATATTTTTAGAAATGAGCTCATTTTGGTGAGGAAAAAAAAAAACCCTCTAGGTTTTTTCTAAATGAAACCCTGAATACAGCTTACTTGTATTTTACAACCCCTTAGCTTCCCCACTCGCTGGGTTCACGTGCATGGTTAAGAAGCCCATGCCCACTGTGCCATGGGGAAAGGGGCTGCGGGGCAGGAGCGACTTCTATGTGTGACAAATCTTGGTTCACGCATGAAGATGCACGTTCCTGTGGCGAGCAGCAATAAGTGGAACTTATCAAGATTTCCTGTGGCAGATTGAAGAGTTAAGAGGGGCTTATCATCGATGTGGACACTATTACTCATTTTCCGATAGGGATCAATTAGTGACTCACTGGAGCTTGAGTGTTTGCTCGCCCGTCTCTGAGGTGAGCTGCCGAGACTCAAGCTGTTGAGATGGGGACTTTCCCGGGCAGCTCTAGAGGCAGCTGACTCAGCCCTGCACCCTCACCAATTTGTTTGCAGAAAGTGTGGGAGGGCAGCTGCTATGGGCAGTCTCTTAATGTGTCCCCCTGCCTAGGTTTACTTCTGTGGGATGTGTGTGTAGGGGCTGGGGAGATGTCTTCATCCGCCAAGCACTTGGTGCATAAGCATGAGGACCAGAGCTCAGATCCTCAGACCTACATAAAAAGCAGGCATTGCCTAGAAAGCCAGCACCAGGGGAGGGAACACAGAAAGATCCCTGGGGCTCATTGGTCAGCCAATATAGTCCCATCAGTGAGGGACCCTGTCCCAAAGAAGTAGATGGGTGACTATGGAAGATACCCTAGTGACAGTCTTTGGCCTATGCATGTATGTCTTCACGTGTGCCTGTGTGTCCATGCACACACACACACACACAATATACACAAAAAAAAAGATGTGTGTTCACAGGCCACATTCATTTCCTGAATTACTTATCAGTGGAAAGCAAGTGTGATGGCCGGGACTGAGAGACCCACTGCAGGGAACAGGTCCTGATGAGCCACACTCTAGCCCTTCTCCCTGAGGAAACCTGTCTCAATTCCTTCCATCCGGATCTACTTCCCTTCCCTAGTCCTCAGAGTTTCTGTGAAGATTAATAAGAGAAAGGAAACACACTGGTACTGAGATGCAGGTGTGCCCCAGCACAGCTCGGCCCATCTGACCCCCCTCCCCCTATCCTGGAGAGTAACAAGGAAGACAGAAGAGTGAAATATTCCTCAATGGGCTGGAGCAGGGCTCTGCCACTTGCTCTCCATGTTACAGGAGCAAGCCTATTGATCTCTTGGGCTCTTGTTTTCTTCCTTATAAAGTGGAATGTGTGTAGAACACATTCCCAGGTAACAGGCCACGAGGTGAGATGACACATGAAAGAAAGACAGGGCCTCTGAAGATCAAGCAACATGCTAGTGTGGGGAGAAGCACGGTGACCCGGTCATCTGACCCCATGTGGTAGCTGCCCTAGCAGTGATGTATCTGGCCTCCCGGAAGCCTCTATGATGTCCTGTAACAAACAGGAACACTTGAAATTTTTGCAGATGACATGGGTCATCTTGTCTTTGTTTAAGTTGATATCAGGTTCCTTGTCTGCAAAGCTTGAGAAGCAAATGCAATTCAACAGTATTGTTGGTGGCCTTGAAGGTAGCTGCCAATCACATGCCCACTGTACCCCAAGGGTCTATGCCTGTGACCCTCACCTGGCCCTGTCAGGCCTGCTCCTCCAAACCACTCCTGTGTGCATCTGTGCATGTTGTAGACCTGGGAGGATGAGGATAAGAGCTGACTGGGAGAGCTTAAGACTACACTTCCCCGAGCCAGCATTCCATACTTCCCCTAGCCAGTGGTACACACTTCCCCTAGCCAGTGGTACACACTTTCCCTTCACGCAACATCTAGTTGTTAATTTCAGGAGAAAAAATAAGTGACCCTTCTCCCCCTGGAAAGCACTCCTCTTCTCCTGGGAGTGAAGCTGACATAGAAATGTAACATGATGAGACCATGAAGATGCTTTCATCCAAGTGGTGTGAGAGGCCATTTGCCCTCAAGAGCAGGAAATGCCACAGGCTCCTGGAGCAGAGCTCTTTGTATGGCATTTGATTTGCTGAAAGGAAGGGTAAAGATGCCAAAACTGAGTGCCCTCCAAGGGCAAAACAGAAACCCAATGGGGAGGGTCAGAGTGACGAGGAAACTGGCTTACGTGGTGAAGGATCTAGAGACAGCCATCTGGTTGGACAACAGCCTCTGCCCTACTCCACCCATCTCAAGAGAAGCTGGGGGGTCCTAGTGGGAGATGGTGGGAATGCGATGACCAAGGCAGAGCAGCAGCCTATGGGGCTGGCAGCTTCTGCTAACCTGGTATTGACACTAAGGCAACACAGTGCAGCTGCCAAACTTGAGTGGCTACAAGCCAACTTTTAAGTAGGAAATGTGACCTTGGCTAACACGTTACATAATCTTTTCCACTGGGACATGTAAATTAAATAGCTTTTGCTTCCATCCCACCCATGCCCTGGTGCCTGGCCTGCCACCTTGGAGTAGTGGGCCCCTGGGGAGTAATAGGGCCAGAATAGGGTCTGTCTTCTCCTGTTGTGGAACAATGGTCACATACCCTGTAAAGTCTTGTCAGTTGTACTGGTTTAATAAAATGCTTATTGGCCAGTAGCCAGGCAGGAAGTATAGGTGGGGTGACCAGAATTCTGGGAAGAGGAAAGGCTCATTCTGCAGTTATAACCCAGACACAGAGGATGCAAGATGAGAATGCCTTACTGATAAAAGGTACCAAGCCACATGGCTAACATAGACAAGAATTATGGGTTAATGCAGGATGTAAGAGTTGATAAGAAGCCTGAGCTAATAGGGCAACCAGTTTATATTTAATGTAGGTCTCTGTGTGTTTCTTTGGGACTGCATGGCTGCAGGTCCGAGTGGGACAGAAACCTCTGACAACACTCCAGAACTCATATTGGAGCTTAGCACCAAAAGTAACAGGGTTGAAAGACAATGACATCTTGCACATTTTTGGGCCTTGAGGGCTCCTTCACATAGAGGAATTAACATCACTCAGAGTTGGGTTAATTCTCACAGGGTAAGCTCTCACTCTTGGGGGACTGAGCTGGTTACCTGCAGAGATTGGGATGTTATAGAGCAATGTTGGCAGACGTTTCTGTCCCGCCCAGTCCCATAGCTGTTTAGTCCCAAATAAACACACAGAGGTCTACATTAATTATAAAATGATTGGCCTATTAGCTCAGTCTTCTTATTAACTCTTATAACTTATATTAGCTCATAATTCTTCTCTGTGTTAGCCACATGGCTTGGTACCTTTTTTTGGCGAGACAGTCACATCTTGCTTGCTCTGTGTCTGACTTCCTCTGTGTCTGGATGATGACTGCAGACTGAAACTTTTTTCTTCCCAGAATTCTCATTGCCCTGCCTCTACTTCCTGCCTGGCTACTGGCCAATCAGCATTTATTTAAAATACAAATGACAGGGTACAGACCATTCTCCCACAACTGAGTACTGAGTGAGGCTGCAATTCTTGCCCTTCCATGACCCTTCATGTTGTAATGAAGCGGGAGGCTCCTACCAAGTATGGCCACCTGATCCTGCACTTGAATCTCCCAGAACACGAGGACAACCTTATCTCCCAAATAAATGACCTAGCCTCAAGTATCCTGTCACAGCAATGATTTAAGACAGGTAGATTCTGCTCATTCCGGGAGAATTTGATAACTACAAGTCCAGTCTAGTCTACTTTAAACTTTAAGTCTTTTAGAATCCAGAGCATTTCCCATATGCAGTGAGGGACAGTCTATGAGTGAGACCTGTTTACATACACAGTTATGAATGAAAATATCTAGGCACAGAGGGATGGCAGCATGTCCTATACTATGGGGTATATGCCCAAGCAGTCTTGGTGATTGGTGGTCCCATCTCTCTCCAAGAACAAAAGGGTTCATAGGAGAGTTACTGTGTGTAGTAGCTTTTTCCCTTTCTACCACTTTCAGTTCTAAAGACAGCCAGCATTTGCTGTTGGCACACACTTGATGGGGACAGAGCATCAGCTCAACTAAGAGGTGTCACATGCCCCATGGGAGAGTCTCCCATCTAGACATTGCCTTTAACTGAGATGGAGATGGGGTCTCCCCAGTATATGTCTCTGCTATGGCAGACATACTAAGCTGTCCCCACAGCTGCCCTTCCCAGGGTCTGTAGAACTGAACTCTAGTGAGGCACATGACTGTTTAGAATCAATTCTCAATCTGACTCTGTGTTAGCTATGGCCATGGGACTGGCTCCAGCCATGGAGTGTGCACAGACCTGTCGAGAGAAAACTCTAGAACTTTCTCAACCCCACTGGCACACGGCTGCTTCTTAACTTTGCCTCTTGCAGCTTGGATGGAGATATGTGTAGGTGTGGTGTCTCCATCTTCAGGCTTGTGTATAAAGAAACACCCTGAGAATGTAGCGAATATCTGTCCCCACACCTCAGGATTCCTAGATGTTCTGCCAGCCCCTAAAGAGCTCTCCCCGGATGCCTATAAATATATGTCCTTTAGTTCAGCCACTGCTATCTAAAGGTCAAACCTAACTCCCTCTCACCTACCTGTATCTCCCATTCTCATTTTTAATTTGGTTGTTTAGAATATCAGGAGACAGGAAACAGGCACTTCACTGGGACAGGATGTCCTACATCTGCTCTCACAGGCAGCTCTCACATGGCTTCAGAAGGAAGGGACATCTCTTTCCATCCTCCACACTGGCCAATCAGACTTGGTGACTCTTGATGTGGGTTCTCGTTGTCTCTTAAAAGAGGGTGATGGGGGGCGCTGGAGAGATGGCTCAGAGGTTGGGAGCACTGGCTGCTCTTCCGGAGGTCCTGAGTTCAATTCCCAGCAACCACACGGTGAAGGAATAATGCTTGTTGGATCATTCACTCCTGGGCTCATGTTCAGAGAGCTTTCTTGAACAGCCCAGGCCCACTTGCTGGGGCTGGTGCCACCTATAGTGGTCTGGGCCCTCCTGTATCAATTGGCAATGAAGACAACCCTCTACAGACATGCCAGTCTGGACAATTTAAATTTCCTCTTCCAAGGTGACTCTCAGCAGGGTCAAGTTAATAGGACTAACCCAGGACACACTGGCACTCCCTTGGTCCTGTCTTCATGTAGCTAGACCATGGATGTGTTGGTTAATTTTGCCAAGGCTGAGCATTCTTTCCTCAGGAGCTCTGAAGTATTCAGTAGCCCAAGATTCCTGGTTCCTCCCTGCCTTTAATGCTTTCTCTCTTGTGAGATGTTGTCACTGCTATTTGAACTGCCATCCTCCCAAGAAAAGTGTCATTAATATTTCACCATACATGGGTCTCAAAGTTTCCAAATGTTTGAAAAGGAGATGATAGCCCCACTCCCCTAGTGGCCTGCTAAATAAGATTTCGGTTGCATCTCTGCCCTTACAGTCATGACCGTACAATAAACACATGTACTGAGCCCATGGCCTCAGCATGAGCAAAGGGAGTCTCAGTCCCTCAGACCAAAGTCCTGCTTCTCTTCTTCAGCCACTCATTTCATAATTCAGATTGATTTATGCAAGTGATTCCAAACTACAAGAAGAGACACTAAGATTTGCTTGCTCGCTTGTTTCATTTTACCATGGGCCCAGTAAAGCTTCTAGATTGGCATGAGTGAACCAGAGCCCCTGAGAAGCAGAGGTCCCAGATCTGGATGGGGAGCCTCATCTCATTCACACCCGAGGTCAGAAAAGGTTGCCTAATTTGAACTCTAAATCAAGCACATCACTCATGCAACCAAAAGCTGTGATTGGGGTCAGCCTAGAGCCTCGGCAGCCTTTCTGGCATGAAAAAAACTTTAGAGCTGTGATTCTTTTGTGTGGAGACAGTCCTGACATCAGAAAGGAGCAAGAAGTCCAGCTTTTAACCATTCACATGCAGAACTATGGATCTGTGTTAGCCAGGACTTGGGGTGTCTCTAAACAGGCCTGGAAGTGTGGTCCATGTCTCCATTGTGAATCTCCCTCTTCTTTCCTTCCTTGCTTGTTTGCTTACCAGTTGGTCAACTCTACCAGGACATCTCCTAGTGACATATACCCAACACAGCATGTACAGCATGTACAGCACCATCCTTCCTCCCCTCCACTGGGCCTCACTCAAGCTTCCCATTCCCAAGAAGGGAATGCCATCAAGTGGTTTCCAGGACCTGAACTGCCATGACTGTCCACTTCCTTGTCTTCTCCTCTTGTCCTGTGGGGTTCCTGGGAAGACCTCTGTTATCCACCCTATTCCTCCCTGTCAACCTCTTCTTAAACCTGTGGCTCTGAACTCTTCCCACCCCATAATGATCATCCTTCTTTAACCTGAGAGTGTCGGCTCCTGCTTGGATTCTTGTTTGTCCCTATAGTCATAATTACCAGATGGACTCAGCCCTCATCATCTCTGCCCTATTTCCAGTGAGTCGGTGGCTGCATAAATTAGGGTTTTATTGCTGTGAAGAGACACCATGACCATGACAACTCTTATAAATGAAAGCATTTAATTGGGGCTGGCTTACAGTTCGGCAGTCTAGTTCATTATCATCATGGCGGGAAGCATGACCGTATGCAGGCAGGCATGGTGCTGGAGAGGTAGCCGGGAGTTCTACATCTAGATTGGCAGGCAGCAGGAAGAGAAGAGTGAGCCACTAGGCCTGGCTTGAACTTCTGAGACATCAAATCCCAGCCCCTGTGGGACAATTACTCCAAAAGGCCACACCTCCAATAATGACACCCCCTATGAATCTATGGGGCCATTTGTATTCAAACCACTATGGTGACCGTACTGTATCCTCAAATTATCATCTGTCTGAGACCTCAAACTATTACCTCATATGGAAATAGGATCTCTGCTGATGTAATTCAGACAGAAATGAAATGAGATCATGCTAGGTAAGGTGAACCCTAACTCCAGTAAACAGGACCTTAAGAAAGAGAAAAGGCCATCCCAGGCAGGGAAGGAAGAAGCAGGCATGAAAAGGGTGCTGCCGCAAGTTTCGCATCTCTAGGAGCCACCCAAAGCTGGCTGAGGCAGGAAGGACTCTCCCTTAGAGTCCGCAAATGGAGCATAGGCCCACAGACACCTGGAGATTGAACTCTAGCCACCCAGTTGTGGTAACTTGTGGCACCAGTGAATTCTCTGTTCTTAAAATTCTTGCCACATCTGCATATTTCCTGGTACTGATGGCTCAGTATTCTCTGATAGTCCTAAAGCTTTTTGCTATGACACATTAGTTCCAGAAACGCAGTCAATCTGCTCTTCAGAGAAGCAGCTCTGTGTGTGATGAATAGCGGATGGCTGTTTTAGTCTGTTCAGACGGCCATAGCAAAGCACCTTAGACCAGGTAGCTTATGAACAGCAGCAATGCATGGCTCACGGTTCTTGAGTCTGGAGAGATCAAGGTCAGGGCTAGCAGGACCAGCATTTTCCCACAGATGCTGTGTCTCTGGGTCCTCACCAAGAGAGAAGGTTCCTCCAACTTCTTCAGCGAAAGTACTAATTCCTCAGTGAGGGGGAGCACGCAGGACCCAGTCACTTCCTGAGTACCACCCGCACCTTTTTACTGCACTTAGACCTGGGTTTTTTAATGTGAATGGGGGGCACTAGTATCCAGATCACAAACATAGATGAGGTCAAATCAACATAGTGTTAGTCAGGCTGGCAAGATGGCTTAGTAGGTAAAGGCACTTGCCACTAAGCCTGACAACCTGAGTTGGATTCCTGGGATCCTGGGTGTGGAAAGGGAGGATAGAGTTGCTACAAGCTGTCCTTTATCCTTCACACATGATACACACACACACACACACACACACACACACACACACACACATGCACAATGTTATTAAAAATAAAGCACAGCGCTAGTTATTTCTAGATACCACTGCTCACCAAATGAGCTTCTCCTTTTCTTTGTCAGAAAGACTGACAAGTGTCTGAGATCAAAGAGATCAATATCTGAAGCAATGGTGTCCCCTCCTCTGTCTAATCAGGATGAAATGTGGACTTCTAGAGAATATTTTTTTTCTCAAGCACAACCTAGTGAGACTGAATGAGGTGCGTATTTCTTGAGGTCTACACCCACCCTCTTGGCCCCCACCATCCTCCATGAAACTTTCAACCACTTCACACCCATGCTTAACCTGGCCCAAGCACCTCTTCCAGCCTCATTGCTTACAATGAGCCCATCTATCTTTTCTCCCACTGGGTGACATTAATCCCAGGACTTGCCATGCTGGCATTTGGCCATTGAGCTGTATCTCTGGCCCACTTTGAGATTTTTATTTTGATCATATTGTCCAGGCTGGCCTTGAACTCGCAATCCCCCTTCCTCAACATCTTCAGGAGCTGTGTTATGGGCCTATGTCACACTTCCACCTGGCACTCTCTGGTGTTTCCAAAGCACCCTCTTGTCCCACCACTGTCCCTCTGCACACAAGGTTTCGTGGCAGCTCCCCTAACCCTCTCTCCCTTGAAGACAGACACAATGCTTAATTAGCCTACTATATAGATAAGGAAACTGAGTCTCAGACAGGCTATGAGACCCAGGGCTAGTTGTTTTCATGTAGAATCCAAAGGTGGCTTCCAACACTGACAGTCCGAGACTCTGCAACGCTCATACATTTTAGCAGCATGATCTACCGGGCAAAATTGTCAGCACCTGGGCCTTAAAAATAGCAACCCTGTGGAATCAATTCATTTAGAGAGTGCCATGCAGATTCTGCCTGCAAACCCTGGCTCCCTTGTAAAATAAGACAGAGATCCCTTTTCCCATGGTACCACTCTGCAGGGGGCCATGGGCAGGTGGGGATGAGGGATGATGGTGGTGTTTGCATGCTGCCCTCCTAATGAGCTGCATTTGTCCTGCCTGTCTGTTCTTCTACCACCCGAGCAGACTCATTCATGAGCCACCAAGGGAATACCTCCTCCCGCTCTGTGCCGGTCAAACTGAGTGCGCTTGAACCATAGTGTCCGAGGGCCTCCGAAGCTAAAACACAGCCTCCAGAAAAAGCAGATATGGCCACCATGGACCTATGTTTTAATGAGCTTGCATCTCATGCTGGGAATGTGGGAGTAGAGATAAGATTTTCCCTAATCACTTTTTTTCCTGAATGAGCCCTGGGTGCAATTGTGAGGCAATTCAGCTAACTATGTTTGCCCTGGCGTAGTAGGCTTTCTGATGCTGCAAGGATACCTTGTGCTGGGTGATTTATACAAATGAGATCCGTGGTTCCCAATGTGCCAATACTAGGGAGGGGGTTTGTGTTACATTATAACACAACACAAGTATTGCATGAGAAGGCTGAGCAAGCTGCAGGCTTGGATCTCTCCTGTGCTCTAGGGGAGCCGCCCTCATTACTTCAGGTCAAAACCTCTCTTACAGATCCTTTCAACATGAGCTGGGGATGAAGGAACATATTCAAATCACAGCACCCTGTAAGCGGAGCAGGGCGCTCACTCCCCACCGAGACTGGAAGAAAATGCAGGTTTGGGGCCTTGCCTACAGAGTGGGAGTCTGGGACTAGCACAGGAAGCTGAAGCTCCTGATGCTGCTGACCTTTAGCCACCTGGGAAGTCTTGAGGCCGCCAATCCAGCTCAGGTCCAAGCCTTCTAGGTGGGCACACGCATTCATCAGCTCTACCACAGAACCAACTGTGATTTTTGAGCTCTCTGGTGCTGTCCTTGGTCCTGGAGACAAACCCACAAGAAACCACGGGCTCTCATGGAGCTAATTAGTAAGCAAGCCTCTCAAGTTGGGTGGTGGGGACATGGGAAGAAATAAAGGCTGGAAGTGACAAGGGACTGGGGAGCTGAGATCAGTAAAGGGAAAAGGGGGGAATCCATGCATTTGAGACTAGTCCTTCCTGGTAAGGGTACCTCAAAGTGAAGGCCACAGGGTAAAACTCGGCTCAGCTATGCAGCCTGGGACAGACAGATGGACGCAGATAGACAGATCTAGGTTACTGGGCTGCAAGGCAAGGAGTGATTTCTGTAAGTTTAGCGCATCTGACATAATAGTTCCAGGTAGGACCAACCCTACATGTGATGACCCCACAGGAAAGTTCCTCCTGCCCGGTGTGCCTATTGTTCCATTCCTGGTTAGGTAAACGAATCCCTGCCAGTATATTGAAGTTGCCCCATCTTCAGTTCTGCCACCTGCCTCATAGTCTTGCCTCGGAGCCCAGGCTGTGCCAGATAGCCCCGGTCAGTAGTAAGCACACAGTCTAGGCTCAGGCAAGTGTATTTGTCCAGGCTCCCATAGTCTCAGTCTCATAACACTCTACTGCTCAGAACTCTCTTCATTAAATGGCACATTGTATTTCTCATTTCCTCATCAAGCAGCTCACGAGAGGGTGGCTGCTGTGTTGTGAGGACACAGAGGGTGCCCAAGGAGACGCTGCTCTGCAGTGGGAGCAAGGGGACCCGTTGTTCGGTTGGCTGTGGAGTGTGAGGAGGAGGGAATGAAGGTCGATTGCAGGACTCTGGGGATCTAAGATGCTGAGGGTTGAAGTGAGAAAGTAGGCATGAAGGGGGAAGCAAGATCTTGAAGGGGCACATGCTAATGTTGGATGGTGATTTAGGGTGACAATAATTATGGTGGCTGTGTTTTTCTCCTGAGGTATCCCTACCTCGAGGTGAGGAAGCCAGTTCTAACTGAATCTTGGATTCTGGTGGGGAGATCAGGAGAGAGTTAAGAGTTTGGGAGGGGAGAATGGACCTGGGACATGGAATCAAGATAGGGGACAATCAGTTGAGGATGAGGACATGGTGGACAAGACTGGAGGAATGCAAGGCCATGTTCATGGAGATTTGCACTGAGCATACTGAACTGAAGTGATCTGCCTAAGCGCAAAACCTTTACGTTACCCACCCATCCACTCCCACTGTTGCTTACCTGCTTTTGCAGGGGGGGGCTTCCTTCTGAAGAGCTCTGGGTCTGGTGTAGCAGACTACCTCAGGCACAGACCACTTCAGCTCAGTATGCTCGGTGCAAATAGAAAAAGAGCAATGTGACCTTGGGAGTGGGGTCTGTGAAAGCTCTGGGATCTAGGGATGCCTCGGATCACAGGACGGTGGCTCTCTAATCATGCCTGTGGAGATAAATGCTTACCTGTCTCGTCCATGAAGGGAGCCATCGCTTCTAACGCAAGTTTGCACATCTGAGAGCCAAATCTCCAGAGGTGTGCTTGGAAGAATGGAGGCAAGTACACCTGCTCAGTCGCCCTGGTCACTCCAGGCCTGTGGTGGACAAAGCTCTTGAACTGAATTAATTAGCATTACCATCTTGGTGGCTTCTCTTGGCATAGCTGAAGAAGCCACCCCCCCCCCCAAGCAGGGCTTTGCAAAGCCATTGGGTCACAGTCTAAATGTGAGAGACGATAAATACAAAGTATCCTGAATTAAAAGAATAAAGAGCAGTAAGCATGTATCTCAGTTTCCCACTGAGAGCCCTCCAGCCCTCACCCAGTCGACAGTGTGAACCTGAGAATGACCAGAGAGTGACAGCCAATCAGTATTTAGAATATACAGAGAGGTTAAAAAACAAACAACCCAATCAAAAACTGGGCTATCGATCTGAACAGAATTCTCAATAGAAGAAATTTAAAAAAAGAAATGACTGAGGACTATCTTTAAAAGTGTTCAACGCCTTAGCAATTAGGGAAATGCAAATTAAAACCCCTCTAGGCTTTTCAATTGCCTCCATCACTGACTGAGATCACCAGTGTAGAATATTAAGAAGTCCCAGCAAAGGGCAGAGGCAGGAACAGTCTCCTGGCCCTCCTTGGCCATCTATCTGTGCTGTTTTTAAAAATAGCACACGCAGCTGACATTTTACAACGTTCCTGAGCAGGGGTTGGGGTTCATTCCGGGGCAAGCCCAGGTTTGATAGCCTCCCAGGCATACATTCTATTGGAGTGTCATCTTGCCTGGCTCAGAAATGATGAGTCCATCCTGAGCAGATATTGTAGCAACCACCCCATCCACACCACGCTTCTCGTGTCCTTTGTGGCCACACAGCAGCTCGTTTTCAGCAGGGAGATGCTCCAGAGTTGAGATGCAATCATTGTGAAAAATAGACTGGAAGCACCGAATGGGCCTCTGGTAGGATGTTCTGTCCAGAAAAGACACTGTTAAATCCCAAGAGCCCTACCCCCAGGCTACCACCTCTTCCGACCAGCTTGATCCATGCCTTGCCCAGAAAATCACACCCAGACAAAGTCTAACTCACTTTCTAAAAGTTGGAGGACCTGCCCTGGAGTTCTCCCAAGCTCCTTCGAAACGCTCCTGTGGTGCTATCTCCTGCCTGTTTTAGCACTCAGTCCGGGAGGCACCCTGAGCCCTGGGCCAGTGCTCCTGGAAGCCACAGTGAGGCAAGAAACCAAGGCCTAGGGAAGAGCGTCCAGGATCGCATGGCTAGTGTAGCATGTCCATACAAGTAATTTCCACTAACTTGGAGATTTTCAGCCAGCCTGATTTATATTCCATACTGCAGGCCCAGCTCTTCTGAGTCCTCTATTTAGAGGTTCAGAATTACCAGTTGGGTATACCCTGGGGTCCTCTCCCAAGCTACCTGGATTATGGCCAGCAAGGCCTCTTATGGAGTTGGGAGTTTCAGCTAGAATTGTGGGCCGGAATTCTCCTCCTCCTCCTCCTCCTCCTCCTCCTCCTCCTCCTCCTTCTCCTCCTCCTCCTCTTCCTCCTCCTCCTCCTCTTCTTCTATTTCATCTTCTTTTAAAATAACACATGGAATCCAATTAGAGCTGCCCACATGAGCGTGACTGTGAGGCCATCCACTGGGCATGGGAATCATTCCAGGGGCCACTTCCCACAAAGAAGAATGGCTCTCCCTTTCTCAGCACCCACCAACTTCCTATCAATCCTCTGCTTGGGGCATGACATTGGGAGCCCCTTCCCCTCCGCGTTCCAGTTTTTAAATGGCTTGATGGTATACAAGCTGCCCAAGTGTAGTATGTCTGAAGACACAATGAGGAAAGTAGTGGGTTTCGTTCTGACACCTCCATAGATGCTTGTGTCACCTTCCTGACGCATTTATTTCCCCCTTGAGAGATCTTGCTGGGAGCCACTCTGGGTGGGGACCTAGTGTTTGCTGACCTAATTTTCAGACACTGACACTGGAACCTCTGGCTCCTGTTTTAATTTCGTCATCAAGTTCATCCTTCCCTTAGGGCTCCCTTGTCTTCTCCACACACAATCTCTTTGGCCTCGTGGATGTCCTGTTTACCTAGTGCTCATCAAAATTCGTGGGTTTTAAAAGTCCTAATGAGAATCAAAATGGAAAGAGATGCTATGCATCTCCCTCCTCCCCTGGAAGAGACTGTCTGGCGTCAGCAGTTACCCTGCACATCTCTGCAGGTAAAGCTAATATTTGATCACCTCAGGGCCAGTTACTCTATTTCCAAGAAAGCTGTCATTGGTTGTCTCACCAAGGCTGTTACATTAACTCCATAAATGTAACTCCATAAACTACATAAAAAGGTATGTGTCTCTGAAATCTATGGTTTTGCTGCTACAGCAAGTTGGGGGGCTGAAGCTTGTTGTCACAGGCCTACACTTCCATCCCCAGGACACTCAAGTTTCATGTGTGCCCAGGAGTAACTGGTACCGTGCTGGGTTCCCAGATGCACAGATCAGAGAACAATGCCCTGTCCTTACAAAGTGCTTCTTGGTTTGGAGAGGCCCTTTGCTAGCATGACAGCATCAAATATCAAAAAGAACTTTCTAGAAACCTATTCCTTTCTAGATTGTGCTCTGTGTGGTTTAGTTTCCTGAGAAGTTCAGCAGACCCATCCCATGAGGGCCAGATGGTAAATTCTTCAGTCCTTCTTAGATATTAACATTGCTGTTAGTGCACGCATGCGTGCACGTGTATGTGTGTGTGTGCACGTGTGTATATGTGTGTGCGTGTGTGTGTGTGAGTCAGGGGCCCAAGGTTGGTGTCAAGTGCCTCTCTTGATCACTCTACTTTTTTTTAGTTCAGAATCTCTCCCTCAATCTGGAGCTCATAGATTTAGTTAGACTGGCCAGTGAGCTCCAAATCTACCTGTGCCCACCACTCCCTAGTGCTAGGGTTGCAGACACCAGCAGGGCGCCCAGGTTTTATGTGAGTGCTAGGGTTTCTACTTCAGGTCTTCATGCTTGCACAGCAGGCACCTCACAGACTGAGCCATCTGCCCAGTCTCTTTTGGCCGTTTTTATGGTGTTTTATCTGGCGTCTCTTCTTGTGCGCACAAAGCAACACAGTGGGATCTCCAGGCAAGAAGGCTGAAGGTTAGCAGGGCGGAGAAGTACCTCTGCCTGCTGACACATGGTGCACATTTAATCTACCATCTTTATTATGACAAGAAGAATAATGATTTCAACACACAGGGTGACAGCTTGTTCTGAACATTGCAACCAGCATTGAAAGGCCCAGCTTTAAGAATGTACCAGAATAAAATAGTCAGGCAATCTGCTCAGGAGTCCAGAAAGAAACTCTGACTCCTCAAGGATCCAGTTGTCATACTTACTTTAGCCCTCTGAGGGGAGGTAAGGAGAGAGACAGAACCCTAGAGTCCCCTCTATCCTCTGACCTGAACTTGTGATGACCCCCAGGCCGGCTGGGAGCTCACCCTCTGCCTGTGTTTCTCTTACAGAGACATCAAACCAGACAACATCTTGCTGGATGAGCATGGTGAGTCAAGGTCCCCTCCCCCATTCCCTAGGGTCCCAATGCTGCCTGGGGCATGGGAGCAGAACGACGGGTGGGGGAGTGGACCTCAGGTGCTGGAGGAACCACTCACTCTGTTCCAGTCCTGACAAAGGTAAGTTGAGTTGAACTATTAGCAGGTGTCTCCTCTGAAGTCATTGCTGTGTATAAGCCTGCTTGAGATGTCAGGGTACAGGTTACAGGTACTATGAGATTATAGTAACATCCTAAACTTGTGCAGAAGTGCAGAGGGTCTGAGGGCAGTGAGGTGCTGGGGGCAGTGCCCATCCTTCCCTGCCCCCTTTCTCTGTTCAGGCATACCAAAAGTCAGGTCATAGAAGCAGGTGAAACGAAGCTGAGAAGAGGTGTGCTTGCCTCGACCGGGTCCCCTGGAAGCAGAGTCTTCCGGAAAGAGAGGCCCACGTGGTAGCTACTGAGCCATGACCACTGATGCCATGCTGTTGGAGAGGACCTCTATGTTTAAACATTTGTCCTGGGGCAGAATCCGGGCAGGACCACCCACCAACTCACTGGAGCTCTTAGGGCTTTCATTCATGAGAACTGCTTTAGAAACTAGCAGGGAAATCCGAGACTGTTGATTGGTCCATAGCTCTGCTATGATCCCTACAGCCATGCTCGGTCCTCCCAAAGCTGCTGCACAGAGCCAGGAGATGAGTAGGAGGGCCAAGGGGAGTTACTAAGTGAAGGCGGGGTGCTGATGGCAGTGGTTGAGGGAGCAGTAGAAAGCACCCTGAAGAACAGCTGAGAAGAGGCTTTATCGTCCAGTCCCACTTGAAGGGTTGGGTCTCTTAGGGCCTTGTTCCCCGATTCAGTGGCTTGAGGTTCATCCTGAGGAGCATGAGAGTCACTGGAGAATAAATACCAAGTGGAGTTGGAGAGACCAAAGCTACTGCATGGCAAATGGAGCAGTGGGAACAGATTAGCCCCATGGGACCCCAGCATGAGCAGCAAGGGACCTGTCCGTCAGAGCCTGACAGGCTGACTTGATGTGGCTGCCGAACTATGCACAGGGATCTGGAAGCTTCCATCACAGACTTCCGAGATGGCCAGCAGATGCAGGCACTGTCTTCTCCCTGGGTCCTAACTCATCACTCTGTGTATAACTGTGTCCTATTCTCACGATGACACCAGACAGACTGCATTAGGACCCAACTCACTGGCTTTGCTCTGAGCATTTCAAACATCAAATCTCCAAATCTACTTTGTCTTCAACTACACAGGCTTGTGATTTAACATATGAACTTAAAGAGTACCACTCAGTTCATCACATCAGACAAAAAATGGGGATGGGAGCCCTGTATGCCTGCAGGTCTACCTTAAGTCGCTGGCTCCATCATTCTTAGAGGCTGCAGGTGCTTGAACTGAAGGTTCTATTTAGCTCCCAGGATTCAGAGGAAATTACTTAGGGTCTCTTGGTTTCCACAATTAACTCAGTGGCAACCTAAGATCTTTCCAGCCAAAGTAGGGGTATGATACCCAACATTCCCAGAATACTGCGTGGATCTAGAAGAAGCCAAGAGGTAATTCGGAGGTGGCTTTGATTGACAATTTTACAACTTCTACCCAAATCTCTGGGTTTAGTTTTCAAGTCTGCATCTGCATATAAAAATCACACAAGGGACCGAGGAGATGGCACAGGAGATAAAGCTCTTGCCAGGCGAAAACAAGAGCTCCATCCCCAGGACCCACATAAAAATGCTAGGAGAGGTGGTGCACACTTGCTATGCACAGAGCTGGTGCTGTGAGCTGGAGACAGGTGGACCCCTGGGGCTTGCTGGCCAGCCAGCCTAGGCTAATAGGCAGCTAGATACCAGTGTCTGTTTATCAAAAACACAAGGTAGATGGTGCCTGAACAGCAACCCGTGAGGCTTTCTTCTGATGTCTACACTCATACAGATACATAGGCATGCATAACGGTGTATATATGGTCACCTGCACATGCACAAACACATACACCCATAGGCACACATGCTCATGCACACACATAAACACACACACACACACACACACACACACACCTAAAGGTTCATGTCCCCACAGTTGACTAGGGATTTTTCTGGGACCTCACAGCAAATGAAAGTACCTGGGTCCTGAAGCCTCGGAAACCCAAAATGATGTTCCTCTCACCTCACAGGACAGGTCACCCCTTTTTGAAAAGCACATTAGGGAGCAACTTGTGAAACAGGGAACCCTGTGTTGCTATTCATCTCATTAGGTGCCACCTTGGAGACATGGGAGCTGCATTTCAATGAGGTTTTTAAAAAATCAGTAGATACACACATGAATATTTTATCGATGATGCTCAGATCTGCTCATTCCCCACATTCCAAAGCTCCCAGCAGCTTCCCTGCTCCCTCCTGGTCTCACAGGGTAGGCTTCAGGTCTCAAGATAAGAGCTGAGGTTTGGAATCTGAACCAGCAGCCAAGAACAACCATGAGGGTTGGAGAACAGAGCTAAAGGAAGAGAGACATCTGGCAAGAAAAGGTGATGGTGGGCTTGCTTAGTGACCAAGAACTCCTACCAGTGGGGACTGGGCAGATGTGGCACAAAGAGGAAGGGGTGTGTCCGTGCTCCTTTATGCAATCAAGTTGAGTATCACTCTACCACATCTCTTTAAAAGCCCAACTAAGGAACAGTCAGCCGGCTTCTGGGTCTTGGGGATGGAAGTGCTGCAGGCTGGGCAGGGCTAGCATGGCTGTGAATCTGAAGTCTAGGATGGTTGCATGCCACTATATAATAAAAGTGGCCGGTTGCTCCTAGGACTAAGGCTCTCTGTCAGCTGACCCACAATAATAACCTTGGTTGACTGGCTACCTGGGTGACTCAGCTTTGCTTCTTTGTCTCGAACTCTGGAGGGCTCATTCCCCATGGCCTTCTCAAGGCTATTTCAGAAGCAAGGAGAAGGAGAGTTGAGCCCAGACACGCTCAGGTCACACTGACACTGTCTCAGTGCACGTCATTTCTTTAACTAGCTTGGGTTTTACACACACCCTGTACAGAGAGGCAGCCTGCCGCGGATAGGTTCTCTTAAAAGTCCCGCATTACTTCACACACAACTGTGCGATGGGAAGAAGCCAAACCCCACCGAATAGGAAGCCCTAGCAGGCAAAGGCATGCTGCAGGAACAATCTTCTTTCACCGGGAGCCGAATGAAGCTTTGATAAGCCCGTGCGTGGATTTTGAAGGGCTTTCTTACTTTCCTGCGGTAAATCGTTGTGATCTCCATACGGATAAGTGGCCAGAACACATGAAATCTGTGCAGTGCCCAAGATAGCAGATCTGTGTGGAAGATCAGCAGCCATCCTCCTGCTCCACAGCCCATGCAGAGAGCCTAAAAGCACACCTATTTTTAGCAGCGAGCATTGGGGAGCAGGGGCATCCAGAGCCACGGGCAAGGCTGCTGCCTCTGGTTCTTATCTCTTTGGACTTCCAGTCGCTTCATCTAAAAAGCAACACTGAGCTCTGTCTTGGGCAGGGGGTGGATCCTGAGAGCCAGCTGGCATGAGGGAGATATTCAGGATTGGCATGCCCCGAATCCCAACCGAATGTCTGTGGGAGGTGGCCATGGTACCATCCCTTCCATTCTAATAAATGGCCTATTCCTCCACTCTCTGTCTCAGCACCTCTTCCAGGGGTTCCTTGGAGGCTCAGCACCCACTGACATGGAATCCAGAGGCAGACCTAGAAGGATCCATGTTTTCAACCCATGGCCGAGAACACTGTCAATCTCTAGGAATGCTGTGCCATCTCTGCAAGCCCAACAAAGACAGGCAGCAGGATGCGCTTGCTGGGCCTGGCACAAAGTTACTCAGCATGATTTATTTTCCAGGCAGGCCCTGGGAATGGAAATGAACAAGGCAGGATTTCTGTTCTCAAAGAGAGGAACAAGGTGACATCCAGAGTGGTGGACAGGAAGATGGAATGAGAATAGAGGGGAGCAGGGTACCCCTAAGAGAGTCCTAGTCCAGGCTTGGCTGGAGTGAATAGTGTTCTACCTTCAAGTCACGTGATCAGGTTCTGGTCGTAGTATTTTAGATGGGGACTTTCGAAGGTGATTGGGTTTAGATACAGGAAAGACCTGTGGTGGTTTGATTGATTGCACAGGACCCTTGCAGGCTCATAGATTTGAATGCTTAGTCATCAAGGAGTGGCACTATCTGAGAAAGATTAGGAGGTGTGGGCTCACTGGAGACAGTGTGTCACTGGAGGTAAACGTTGAGGTTTCAAAAGTCCATGCCAGGCCCAGTTCATCTCTCTCTGCCTGTGGATCAGGATGTCGCTCTCAACCACTTCTCCAAGGCCATGCCCGACTTCCTGCCACCATGAAGACAATGGAGTAAGTCTCTGAAACTGTAAGCCAGTCCCCAGTTAAGTGCTTTCTCTTATGAGAGTTTCCATGGCCATGGTGTCTCTTCACAGCAACTAATAGGACTGTGTTTATATAAGTGAATGCAGGGACTAGAATTATCTCTGTGTCTCCTCAAAGCAAGCAAGGAGCTATCTTTAAATCAAGAAAGGGACTATGTTTAGCCTGCCTCTGTACTATAACATAATCCCTTAGACTAAATAGTTTACAAATCATAGAGGGTTACCACAGCTCTGAAGGATGGAAACTCAAGATTGGAGACCAACAGAGGTAGTATTTAGTGACGGCTTCTCTGTACCCTGTTGCTGTGCCCTCCACTGGCAGAAGGAAGATGTGAAAAGGGGGTGACTAGTGTAACAACCCTCTCATAATGGCATTCAGCCCACTCACAGGGGCTACCTTGTCCTAATCACCCCTAAAGGCACCACCTCAAATACACAAGGGATTTGTGTTTTGGAGGTGCTGTGGTTTGAACCCAGAATGTCCTCTGCAGGTTCCTGTGTTTGAGCTCTTGGTTCCCAGTGGGTTGTGCCCTTTGGGAAGGTTGTGGAACCTTCGGGAGGTAGAGAATTATGAGAGGAAGTGTGGCGCTCGGGCGGGCCTTGAGGTTTCATGCCTGGCCCCACTTTCTGTTCCATCTGGGCTTCTGACTGTGGATGCACTATGAAAAGCCCCGGTCTTCTGTTCCCTCCACCATGCCTTCCCCATTGTGATGGGTCATAGCCTCCTTAACTGTGAGCCAAACTCAAATCTGTAAATGGAGACTGCTTGCTCATTTCTGGCCTCCCAGACCCAAATAATCATACAGAAACTGTATTAATTACAACACTGCTTGACCTATTAGCTCAGGTTTCTTGTTAACTAACTCTTACATCTTGAATTAACCCATTTCTATTAATCCATGTATCACCATGAAGCTGTGACTTACCAGAAAGTTTCAGGGTATCTCTCTCCTTTGGCATCTACATGACATCTCTCTGACTCTCCCTAGTCTCTATATATATCTTTGTTTGGATTTCCCATCTGGCTTTACTCTGCTAACCCATTGGCCAAAAGACCTTTATTCTTTAACAAATAAAAGTAACACATCCCACACCACAAATCTTCCTCTCTAAGTTGCTTCTTCCTAGGCATTTGCTCATAGCGACAAGAAAAATAACTAAGACACAGGAGCACACACATCTAAACCATATTAGCAGCCATTACCCTATACCCAACTATGCTGGCACTTGACCTCAGACTTCCAGAAATACAAGGATTACACACAGTTACCTACTGTGGTGTTATGCCACAGTAGGAGAAATGGACCAAGTCATGGAGAAAGCACCCCCAGATTAGTGAGCTTTCCTTTGGACTCAAGTCTATCAGTAGCAGAACTCATGGGCCAGGTTTGGAAGAAGAAAAGGAAGTGCTCCAGGCAGAGGAGGATATAGTAGCAAGTCTTCCAAGCAGAGGAAGGAGCAGCAGGAAGTCCTCCAGACAGAGGAGGGAGCAGCAGAAAGTCCTTCATGCAGAGGAAGAGCAACTCATTCTACATGGTGTCAAAAGCTGGGAGGCGAGATGGCTCTCTGTACTTTTAGAGAAAGAAGCAAAGTATGTCAGAATATAGGATGTGCAAATAAGGCTGGGAGGATTGTTCATTGGCTAACAATACCCTCATTGGAGTCATGCTAACAGGTCCTCCAATGCCCTGGTCTCCTTTAAGTTCTAGGTATTTTCAGTTATGGAAACGAGTTGCCCGATGCTCAGTTACTCTGTGCACATAGTCCATACAGTTCATCCTAGGAAAATTTGCTCAACACTAATTTTCACACCTAAGCTCAACCACCAGAGGATGCACAACGGGAAGTCATGACTCATTGATTAGCACACTGGGACAGCAGCAGTGAAAGTCTGCTCTGTGTTGCCCATTGCGCACAAGCTACGGGGCATCTGCTTCCAGGCTGTCCCGAGTCCTCCCACCACACTGAAGAAGTAAATCAGGCCCAGCTGACTGGGCTCTGAGTTGGCACTGGGAGGGTAACATAGCACTCCATTCCACTTATACGTGCATCTGCTGTGCTGTGGGGCCCCAAGAGATCTCATCAGTAAAGGTGCTTGCATGCAAGCCTGGTGACCTGGGTTTGGGCCCAGGGACCCATGTAAAGGTCAAAGGAAAGAACCAACTCCACATAGTTGACCTCTGCAAGTGCATTGTGGTATACGCGCCCACACATACAGCATACATATATAGTGATAATAATTATAAATATTTTAAACTAAAGCATAAGGGATATTTATGTCCTTGTCCAGGAGACTTGGAGGCGAGCTGAGGTTGGCTCAGCTGGTGTGTAACCCTGTGTAGCCTACACTGAAAAGGGATTTCATTTTTCCAACTGTTTCCCACTTTCCTCGCATTTGTTCTTGTCCGCATCATCCACACATGGCAGGGGCCCAAAGTAGCATTCTAAATCCAGCCAGGTTCAACACAGCCTACCCCTGCCCTGTCTTTCCTGAGACGTTTCCATCTCATTAACATCAACAAAAACTTTAAAGAAAATGAGCTGACGGGTGTGATCCCAAACACAACACATGTGTTATGGTAGGCTGTAGATACAGCTAGGGAGACAGAGGCAAGAGGAAACAGCTACAAGTTGGGAGGAGGGCTGCACCCAAGTCGTTTTAGAACAAGTTTAGTGACTCCAGAGGTTTCTTCCAGGCAGGGAGCTGTGTGCTGACTGTGGCCTGGGGAGGTCCTTCTGGAAGTTCCCTGGTACAAAGTTGTGTCGTAAGAAGGTTGTGTCTGAGGTTGTGTTTATCCTTGGCCTTTGCTGGAAAGATGTCCTAGTAGGAGGGCCCTAAACAACAATCTTGTTTTGGCAGAATTATTACCGAGGCTCTTGCTTATCAAGCCAATATGCCCAAGGACAGGATCAACTCTACTTTTTCTGGGTTTGGCAGAGGCAAGTCTGTTTTGATCCTGACTATTTTAACACTCCTTTCCACCCTCCTGCCTCCTTGCTGGCCCCTCATGATTCCTTCTGCCAACAACATCCTTACTTCAGAGATTTAACTGCCTGTCCCCTTCTCCTTCAGGCTACGCCACACAATCAGTTTCATTTTTTAACTACCCGTATTACTTACTCTTCTTGTTGTTATCACAAAATACCTGGCAAAAGCAACTTAAGAAAAGATGAATTTATTTTGCCCCACAGTGTGAGGTATACAGTCCATCATGGCAGGGAGGTCAAGGTGGCAGGGATGTGAGGCAGCTGGGCACATGGTGCCCACAGCCAAGAGAGAGAGAAAGAGAAAGAGAAAGAAGAGAGAGAGAGAGAGAGAGAGAGAGAGAGAGAGAGAGAGAGAGAGAGAGACTCCTGAATGAGTCCAGATCCCGTCAGGTTGCCCATCAGTCTCAGCCATCACACTGAGTTTTAAGGAGAGATGTCCTCATAAACTCACAGCCTTGCACGCCTGGCCCTCAGGGGTACTGCTGTTTTGAGAGGAAATGAATGCTTTAGGAAATATGGGCTCTCTGGAAGAAGTAAGATCATTGGGGGTGAGTTTTGAGGGTTTGCAGTCCTCCTTCCTGCTCTCTCTCTCTCTCTCTCTCTCTCTCTCTCTCTCTCTCTCTCTCTCTCTGTGTGTGTTTCCTGTGTACAGTGGGGGTGTGACCAACCAGTTCCCTTCTCCTGCAGTCAGCCATGCCTTCCTCAGTGGACTTTGGTCTGTAAGCCAAATGCACTGGTCCTAATCACAGGAGAAGAGGAGCCACTACTACATCACCCCAACCCAAGCTTAAGGGTATCTCAGCCCCACAGAAAAAGGAATCTGGGCTTATGCAAAGCAAGGGAGCTGTCCGAGCCAGAGTCAGTGGCTGCATCAACTGGGATGGCAGCCCTCACTTGTGACACAGAGCCAGACATCCACGGTCCCAAAGCAGGAAAGGCCGCAAGGTTTGTTTTGTTTTGTTTGGAGTTGTCTTTTTTTATCCCACACAGCGGATGCACAGCGGTGTGGAGGATGTGGACCTGGCTGTGGGCCCATCTGTCTGCTTTTTCCCCGTGTTCAGTTTGACCATCCTGCTGGCACTGGCTGGCAGCTTCTGCAGTCTTAGGGAGCTGACTCCCTCTGTGACACAGGAAAAAGAAACCAGAGAATATCATCAGTGGTAACTCCTGAAAAGGAAATACTTTATTCCAGAACCTTCCAGAAAACCCTTCCCTAAATCTCTGTTAGTTCCAAATGGATTATAGACTCAGGTCCCGCGGATGGGGGTAGGGGTATTGAATGATTGGCTCTAGCCACAGCCACTTGCCTTTCTCCTAGAGGATACAGAGATATGATGCCCAGACTTGGGTTTTCAACCTCCAAAGCTATGTATGGGTTTGTAAGTTACCCAGCCTCAGATATGTGGTTCCAGCAACACAGAGGATAAGGGATTGTGGGCATCCTAAGTCGGCTTGCATGTTCTGACTTGTGGAAAGACCTGTGGAACGTGAATAAGTCAAAAGCCACTTTCAGGATGACTCATGGCAATCACTTCATTGGTATAAGAACACACTAAAGTCCTGAGTTACATGGATATGTGTTTATATAAGCAAAGGGAGAAAGGGTGGAGAAGCTAGCCAATTCAGTGTGGCATTTGGATCACAGAAATAGGAAAGTGTGTAAAGGACAATCAAGGGCTGTGGAGGTGCATGGTGTGGTTGTCGTAAGAGGTCACTTGTTTGTTTCCCGGCTGCCCAGACTCCCGAAATAACCACATAGAAACTGTATTAAACTCTAGCTTCTTATTGGCTAACTCTTACATATTAATTTAACCCATTTCTATTAACCTGTGTATCACCACGAGGTCGTGGCCTACCAGCAAGGTTTCAGCATGTCTGTCTCCAGCGCCTCTCCGTGGCTTCTCTTAGACTCCACCCTCTTTCTCCCAGCATTCGGTTTAGTTTTCCCCACCTACCACTCTCTATTCTGCTCCGTGCAGGCCCAAGACAGTTTCTTTATTAACCAATGGTATTTACAGCATACAGAGGGGAGTCCCACATCAGGTGGTAAGGTGAATTTGAATCCCCAAAACCTACATGAAACATTTGTGGCCCCAGGGTCATCCCAGTGCCAGGCAGGCAGAGACAGAGGGGTGGTGGGAGCTTGCTGGTTAGCCAGTCTAACCAGTCTAGTCAGGGTCAAGAGACTGCCTCTATGAATAAAACAAGACAAATACAAGAAGACTCCCAATGTTGAACCCTGGTTTTTAGATACACATGCACACTCGTGTGTGCCACCTTACACATGTGTACAAACATATACAACGCACACATGCCACACACACACACACAAAGGAAACTCACAAACGTCCTGCATTCTTTGACTTATTGCTCTAATGAGCTGGCAATACTGTCAGAATATAAATACTCAAGTTTTTAAAGAGCAGAAGAAATGGAAGAAAGATGACTAAAAGTCTCATTCAAAGGCTCCAGAACCTTCTCTGTGGCTGTAGGTATGCCAGGCACGGAGCTACTCAGGTGGGGGAACACAGCAAAGGAAGATGCCTCCCTTACAATGCTCAGGAAGGTGAACTTGCCTGCCTGTCAGTGATAGGGATGAGGAGACAGGAGGGCACTGTTTCCCGATCTTGGCTGGGAGACATGATGTCACCGAAGAATAAGCACAGGTCATCCCAGCTAGGATCAACCTGGTGAAGTCAGCCTCATCCTTGAGAATCCGTTAAGTCCTATCTCTCACGGGGAAGTTGGAGTGCTTGTGCTAATAGCCCAGCTCTGCTGCTGGCAGCTGTGTGGTGTGAGTACCGTGTTGGGGCCTGGGGCCACCACAGCTTTTTCTGTCCACTGTGGTTGACCACATTGGGCATGCCTCTCACATCCACATCCCCTGGGACTCCTTGCGCCTGCTCCAGCAGCTGACCTTCGTGTGCCTACCAAGCCAGCTCTGCTTGTGCCCTTCCCTGTGTGCAAATGCAAAAAGAGCCATTCACACGGCGTGGTGACAGAGAAAAGTAACTATGCTCAGATTTTCCCTCGGAGCTAGTTTCTTCACATGCCAAATGCCCCAGAGAACAGGTGCTGACCCCGGAGGATTCTCTGCCTTTCCTCTTCCTTTCCCGTTCCCTTGGCCTACATCCCACGTCCCTGCTTCCTCCCCATTTCTCTTAATCTCTTTCTTCTCTCATTTCTTAAACATTTATATCATAGCTTTAGTCTTTTCAAATCACACCAGCTACCATAACATCATGTCGGCTCAAAGGCTATCTATCCCTTCTACCTCTGGTCCATCAGGTTCAAAGCCCAGAGACCACAGTAAACCACAGCCATGCCCTCCCCACCACAGTCCCTCCCAGATGTCCTGAGTGACAGCCAGGCTGACCTTCCATCTCCAGATCAGTGTGTCCTAATTCCTCCATGCATGAGTCATCCAGCCCCGCACCACAAGCCTACCCACACATGACATGCGCAGTGATGAACCCTCACTCTAAACCTGAATGCAGAATAGAATGCTGTGAGAAGCAGATACTACCTAAGGATGGGCATGCGTCCTGGTGTCTGCTTCCTGTGCCTACCATGTAAACCACAGACTGCAGCCTCTGGTCACACGTGGGAGAGCAAAGATGTCCCCAGCGCTGGCTAACTTTGTTTTCTCTCTGCAGGGCACGTGCACATCACGGACTTCAACATCGCCACAGTCGTGAAAGGAGCAGAGAAGGCTTCCTCCATGGCCGGCACCAAACCCTACATGGGTGAGCATCTTACACCTGCACATGGGCTTGGGCCTCAGTTTCCCTCTTCTGCCTCCTCAGTGGCCACTCGTTCACTTCCTGCTTCCTACTCAGGGCTCCACTTGCCCCAGAAGCATTCCTGCTCTCTGCACCAAGCAGGCATTTCCATACTGCCTCCCCTGCTCAGCAACCCCTCCTTCCGTGGTTTTCAGAAAACCTTCTTCTGCAACAGGAACAAAACTTTGCTTTCCTTTCCCAATAGAATCCAGTAGCATCGCCGGAATGTCACTGGGCCTCAGTATTAGTCGTTCTGCATCTGTATTCCTGGGCACATGTGTGTCTGTCTTTGCTTGATCTCCAGTTTTTTTTTTTTCTTGGAGATTCTTGTGGAAGTGTTGTGTATTATTTCAGGTTGCTGCGTGAAGGACACCCGTAGGATCTTCTCTGCTGATCTTCAGAATTTGCCGATTTCTTTTTGGTGTCTCTTCATGTCTCGCTTTAAAAATTGTTTTTTTTAAATATTTGAGTGTGCTCATGCATGCCAGAGCCTGGGTGTGGAGGTCAGAGAACAACTTCCCAGTCTGTTCTTTCCTTCCACTCTGTAAGTTCTATGGCTTGCACTTGAGTCATCGGGTTTGGCATCAAGGCTCTTTGCTTGCTGAGCCGTCTCGCCACCCAGTCCTGCCTTTCTATGAGAGATGGGGAAAGGAACCGAGGCTGAGGAACAGCCGGTGTCAAGGCCCAGAGAAGTAAAACAGCACTGCAAGCTGGGAGAGCCTGAGAGGCGGAGACAGACGGGGCAGATCAAAGCCGCAGGTGACCTGGAAGGCACGTCAGGGGCTAGGGATGATGGAGACAGGCTCACTGAAAGCCTGGCTCCCCCGTGGGTAAACTGAGTAAGGGGTGGCTCCCAGTATCTAACAAAATGCACATCAAAAGCCTCTTGAGATAAGCTTAAGGAAATGCTGACTGGCAAGCCACCAGCCGGTCTTAGCTTCCTGCCATGGATAACAGTATGGTAGGTGCAGTGTGTGTGCCTCAGCGAGTGTCTGGGGTAGGTTTCTCTTGCTGTGACAAAGCATCATAACCAATGCAACTTATGAAAATAAAGTATTTCATTTGGGACTCACGGTTGAAGAGGATTAGATTCCATGAGCATCATGGCAGTGAGGATGCCAGCAGGCAGGCAGGCAGTAGTCGAAAGCGCACACCTTGATCCACAAGCACAAGGCAGAGAGAGAACTAACTGCAAACGGTATGGACTTTTGAAACCTCAAAGCCTACCCAGTGACATACCTCCCTCCAACAAGGTCACACCTCCTAATGCTTTCCAGTTCTACCAAGTGGGAACCAAGCATCCAAATACATGAACCAAATTGTGTGTGTGTGTGTAGGTGGGGGGGGGGGCGGTGATTCTCATTCAAACCAGCACAGTGGGTATTGGTGGGGATCTCATGGCACAACTGTGGAAAGTACACAATGTTGTACCTGAAAGGTGACCAGCACCAGTGTCTAGAAGCTGTCATTGCTGTTAGCAGTGTTATTACCTACATGGTTTCCTGGGCTAAGGGCTATGGCCAGGACCTATGCTAAGTGCTTGAGGCCAGAGCTGAGCCCACATTTTCCTGCTTTTGGAGCTCAACGTTGAGTGGCAGAAGCAGGCCCTACAGACATCTCAGCCTATCACTGGTGAGAATACTGGGAGACATAAGGCTACCACACACTTGGTCCTTGCCTCCTGCTGATTCCTGGCCCTAAGAAGATGGTGGTGAAAAAATCTGGGTTTTGTGGGAGGTCACTGCAGCCATGCGTGCACTCTCTCAGGAGAAATGACTCATTTTAAGGAGAGTGCAGGTGGCTACTCTGTGTGCCAGAGAAGGTTGCGGATACTAGGTAGCAATGGGGTATTGTCCCCATCTTAAAGTAACTGCATTTAAACTCTTTGTATATATGTATGTGTATGTCTTAGAAAGCTTTTACTGTAGTAGGTTTCCATGTGGCTTATTTTTATTATGTGTAGAGTGAGTATGTATGTATATGTAGTGTGTATGTATAGTGTGTGTGTGTGTGTGTGTGTGTGTGTACAGGTACCCGAAGAAGGCATGAGATCCGTGGAATGGGAGTTACAGGTGGTTGTGAGCTTCCAGGTGTAGATGCTTCAGTCCTTTGAGCAGCAGCAAGTACTCTGAGCAGCTGAGTCAATTCTCCAGCCTCCTTAAGAACCAGATTCTTAATCAGTGCTTAGTCATTAACAGTTAAAGAAAGACAATTGATTCTTGTGTTTATGTTGTATCTTGTGACTGTGATACACTCACCTCTCGAGTTTTGGCAGTTCTTCTACCGTGAATTCTTTGGGATTTCTGCTTATGCACTCATGTTTGAAGATAGGGCTTTTCTCCCACATGGCCACTGAGTGTGCTTTCAAGAATGTGTGTGTGCTCACAGCGCCTGTCAGCTGGGAAGCTTTGCCTTGACCCTGACCTTAGCCGGATGCTGTCTCCTGTTCCTCCCCCTACTGTGATGCCCACCCAAGGATTCGTATTTTTCTTTCTCAGCGTAAAGAATTACCATCGATTCCAAGTGGGTTTTTTCATTCATAAATGCATATTTAATTGTGCCAAAGAGATTTTCTAGATCTTTTGAGATAATCTGGTTTCTCTTCTGTATTCTACTGAAGGTCATTGGTGGATTTTGCAGCATGAACATCCCAGCCTTCCCAGAAGCAGTCTTGTTGGTAATGTTGTGCTAGTCTCCTTACGCAGGGCTGGAATCCATGTGCTAATATTTTGTTTACAATATTTGCATCTCATTTATGAAGAGTCTTAATCTATCTTTTCATTCCCGTATGACAACTCCGTGTGGTTTGAATCGCAGAGTATTCCTGGCAGCATAAGTTGGAGAGAAATCACTTCCTTTCGCTCTTGCTTTTTGGGGCAGGGGGTACAGAAGGAAGAGTGTGTGGAATTGTTACTCATTTGTGAAGTTGATAAAATTGAAAATATATGATTGAACCCAGTATTATTTCCTATGAAGAAAACTTTGCAACTATAAATATGATTTCTAAAAATTAGCAAATATTCTATGATAACAATAGTTTAAGCCGGGCGGTGGTGGCGCACGCCTTTAATCCCAGCACTCGGGAGGCAGAGGCAGGCGGATCTCTGTGAGTTCGAGACCAGCCTGGTCTACAGAGCTAGTTCCAGGACAGGAACCAAAGCCACAGAGAAACCCTGTCTCGAAAAACCAAAAGAAAAAAAATAGTTTATATTTTTCAGAGAATTCATGTATTGTGTCTAACTTCAGTTTCTTGGGCATCCACACATGAGAAACATCCCCTCACCTGTTTAGTGGTGTGGGTTCTGCAGAGACAGCTCTTCTTTCATTCTAAAATTGGTATTTTGTACTTTCTCTCTGTTTTGTGGTTGTTGTTGTTGTTTTTTTTTTTGCTATTCTGATTATAGGCTAATAAAATCATTGATTTTTTTAAGTGCCAGTTTTTATCTTAATTGTCTTTTCTATTATTTTCCTATTTTCTGTCACATCAATTTTCCTCTTATCTTTATTACCTCCTCTTCTTACATCAGTTGCCTTGTTGATCTTAGTCCAGTTGCAGACTGTGGGGTTCAAATAACTGACTTGAGACTCATCTTCCTTGCAACATGAGAATTACATATGGGAAACAAACTCTAGTTCTATCCGAGGCCCCATAATTTTTGACATATTATGGTACATTCTTTTATGAACATTTCCAACAAAATTTAGGAATTTTACATATGATCTTAATGTTGATGTCCAGCTTCAGTCTCTAAGGATCAAATACTCTGTATAGCATGACCATGGGTATGACTCAATTGAAGGTCATCATCTTAGCCTTTTCTTCTCTCATCCCATTTGATTTCCATCCCTTTGTAGCCTCACTCTTACCTTAGTGTTTACACTTTAAATAGCAAGTACAGAGAGTACCCTAGCTTTACAACACTCAACAGAGATTGTTTTGAAATTTGGCATATGAATCTCATAAAAGGGGACTGGAGAGACGGCTCAGTGGTTAGGACTGCATACTGCCCTTCCTGAAGAGCTGAGTCAGTCCCAGCACCCACAGTAGACAAACCACAACCACCTGTAACTCCAATTCCAAGGGATCTGATGCCCTCTTCTGGCCTTTGGAGGCACTGCCCTCGGGTGCACATACCCACACAGAGACACACATACATAATTCATAAATAAAAATAAACCCTTTAAAGAAATCTCACAAGAACATATTAGCAAATCCTCCCACCCATCCTGTTTCACTTGCTCTAAACATTGCCATTCGTCGGTATTGTCTTTGCTTCTGATTGTCAATGGCATTGTACAGTCATCAAAATGAAGAGTAAATTTTCTTTCTGCCTTCCATGTTCTCTGTTGCCAGTATTTATTATTTCTTTGTGTAGTTTTCTATCTGATATCATGTACTTTGAAGAAATTCTTATGATCAATCTTAATGAAAATCTACAGGCAATAAATTCTTCCTTCAAAAAGTATTTATTGCAAAGTTATTATACTTTGAAGAGATAGCTTAAAAGGATATCCTGAGTACCCAGTGCCAGATTAACAGCTTTTCTTCTCTTGAAGAATTAACTGTGGTACCCCATCTCTGCTGACGGCCATAATTTGCCTCCTATCTTCCTTGCTCTGAAAGTATTATGTCTGTCTTTCTTGAGCTGCATCTGAGACTTTCCTCCAATCATTGGCCATTGGTCATCCCTGTAATATACTGGAAGTGTGAGTTTTGTTTACATTGTGTCTATTTATTCCGATGTTCTCTGCGGTTCTTGAATACCTGATTTGATGACTCATCATTTTGGGAAAACTCTTTTTTTTAATCTATTTATTTTATCTATGCATGTGTGTGTCATATGAAGCAATGGTTCCTCTCCTAACCTCCATATGACCCCATGGTCCCCTCTCTGTCCTGGTCCTCCTCCTCCTCTTCTTCTTCTTCTTCTTCTTCTTCTTCTTCTTCTTCTTCTTCTTCTTCTTCTTCTTCTTCTTCTTCTTCTTCTTCTTCTTCTTCTTTTGATTTTTCGAGCCAGGGTTTCTCCATAGCTTTTGGTTCCTGTCCTGGATCTAGCTCTTGTAGATCAGGCTGACCTCGAACTCACAGAGATCCACCTGTCTCTGCCTCCCGAGTGCTGGGATTAAAGGCGCGCGCCTCCATCGCCCGGCTCCTGGTCCTCTTCTTGAGAGCCGTGAAGTCTATAGAGAAGAACTAGTAAGTGAATGTGACTCCACTTTTATCTGGACAAACCACAGGCCTCTCCCTGGTATCCACTCATGACCTTGGCTGAGGCTATCTCACCCTCTTCCTTCAGCCCTGTCTTCCTCCAGGGGCACACTTAGGGCCAGTAGTAGTCAAATCTCTTTGTCTGCCACAATGTACCTTCCTTCTGACCATGAGTTAGTGGGGTTCAAGGAAACTTGGGCTTAGGTAACTTAATCATTAATCTTCATTGTTAAGCTAACTGAGTTTAGAATCACCGTGGAAATATACCTCTTGGTGTCTTTGGGGGTGTTTCCAGAAAGGTTTAGCTGAGGAGGTAAGACCACTGTAAATGATGGTGACATCATTCCAAAGAAATAGGGAAGTTGAATACCAGCATTCATCTCTTCTTCCTGACGGTGGATGCAATGTGATAGCTATTGCACAGGCCTGCCACCAGCCTTCCCTGCAGCGATGGACTGTGCCCTCAAACTGTGAGCCACAACAAACCCTTCCTTCTTAAGCGGCTTTTGTTAGGCTTTTTGTCAAAGCAATTAGAAGGGTAACTAACACAAAAAAAAAAGGTGTCCAGCTTTTCCCAGTTAGCCTCTCTCCTAGTTTTGTTTGTTGTGTTAAATACCCAGGCAAAAGCAACTTTAAGGAAAAAGGAATTGTCTCACAATTCCAAATTATAGTATATCATTACAGGCAAGCCAAGACAGAAACTTGAAGCAGCTAGTCACACCCACACTCAAGAGCAGAGAGAATGAACATGTGATGCTTGTCAGTGTGCCTCACCTCTCTACTTTATGCAGTCCAGTATCCCATATCTAGGGGATGGTGCCACCCACAGTGGGCAGGTCTTCTTACCTCTATTCATGAAGTCAAGACCATCAGATCCCCCATAGTCTCGCTACTCTAGAAAACATTTCACAGAGACCCTCTTCCCAGGTGATTTTTAGATTCTGTCAAGCTATTAAAATTTATCATCATGGGTGAGATGTGATATGCCAATTTTGGTGCTACAACAGTGCAGAACTATTTGAGGTGTTTGTGAGAACTCTCATGGGAAAGAGAGGTATTGGTGGGGTGGAGGAATGGGATGGAGGAGCCCTAAATAACTTCACTAAGAAGTCATCCTTCAACCTGATCCTGAAAGATGTGTCAGCATTGCTCAGCAGGAGGCACACAGAGCACAGCAAGGATATGGAGCTATACTCGCCAGGCCAGAATACTTAGACGGGGAGTTGGTTGACAGAAAGCATCTAAGAGAGCAGAATAAGCAAGGAAAAACTTAGTGAGGCAAGAATAGATCACACAGGGTCTGCGTCCCATGGTACAATTTAGGGCTCTGTAGCAAGTTCACCAGAAGATGCCAGACAGCGTCATTTGTCTCAGAGATCCCAGAACCCTTTAAGTAGCAGTCTGCAGGATGAGCATCCCTAATCTAGAAAGCTAAAACCCAAATTCAAAATGGATTAAGTGATGACATAATACTACGAACGAAAACTTCTACGTCTGACCACATGTGACAGGTCACAGTGAAAAGGCCAAGTGCCATAGAACTTTGTAAAATTACTTCCATGCTATGTACATCAGGCTATGGGAAATGTGAATTAATTTCATTTTGACACATGCACCTACCCTGGAGATGCCTCACTACAGATGTGCAAACATCCTAAAGTCTGAAGCCAAAGCACATCTGATCCCAGGCATTTGAATGCAGGGCATTTGATCCATATGTAAATGAATGTCTCTGTAGGAGATGCTGTTTAGAAGTCTGTGCCCTGCTTCACGCATTAACTGTTAAATGTGTTGGTGTGTCTCTGCTCTTCCCATTTGAACTACCACAAGCCAGGGAGCTGGAGAGCTGGCTCGGCAAGAGCACATCCTGCTCTTCCAGCGGATCCACATTTACCTTTTATCCACTCTGCTGGAAGAATCTGACCCATTAAACATGAAGTGCTTTTCCAGCACCGTTCATGATTCATTTCTGCCTCTGATCTGAGCCTCTCTATTTCTTCCTTAGCCAATTAGCCTTTCCCTCCCCTTCCTCCTCCTACACAGCCTGTGAAATCCTAATGGTCTACATCTGAGAAATGTCTTACACTTTCACAAAAGCAGTTTCCTGTAGCTATGAATGCTACCCACAACTCCATAAAAACCCAATAACCTGTGGCGGTAGTTCCATATTATTGCAAATTAATACATAAGTGAGTGACACCTGGGTTCATTGGCCAGCTAGGAGCTGAACAAAATTAAATGACCCTTGAAGAGTCCGGGGAGTGCCCAGGCCCACTGCTTTTCTCTGCTTTCCACAGTTATTGGCTGACTTTAATGCAAAGAACTATGACCAAGTACTTGAATTATCTTGAGACCATCTATAGTATGTGCCTGGGTGAGCTGGGTTCCCATTCATTGCTCACGCAAAGACAGTCAGCGGTCTTGAAAGACAGCTCACGTTTATTGGGAACCTGCTTTTGCGCCAACCCTGAAAGGAAGCATGTCCCATGTTATTTCATTGTGGTGTGGGGACCGTCATTAATCCATGGAGCCTGAGACTTACTCAGAGGCTACATGTTTGACCGATGACCACCAGACAGCGAAAGGAGACACTGAGATCCAAAGCCAGGTTCCATGACTTGGCTCCTTTGCCACCGTGAGACGCCGAGCGCTCATCTTTATGGTGCTCGGGGGACCTGAGACGGATTTAGTCATTCCCCTACCTCAGCTAGCTCAGGGACAGTGAGGAAGGTAAACACAGATTCTGTGCGTCCCTTTCCCGGAATCACTGTGGGAACTGGGTGAGGCTCAGGAAAGAATTCAGAGCACGGATTGACTTACTGAGCTTTTAAACACAGGAAGAAGGGGACTGTCGAGTACAAAGGACTTGATTATTATTCTTCAGGAGAAGAAAAAGTTAGCCTGGGTCTTTAAATATGAATGAGAACTAGTAAGGATGACACATGGGGTAAAGATTAGCAGACAGGAATTCAGGGTTGTGTGTCTGGCAGGTGCAAGGCCCTGGGTGCAATCTCCAGCAAGATAAAACTGCAAAGAATATAAGGCAACCAATAGGTAGACAGATGTCTCAAAGCAGGCCCCAGTGTATACTCTAATGCAACGGCTCCAGTGTGGAGAGTGGCTAGAAAGGGGGCTGAGGGTGACTGGGGCCTATTTTAAGGGTGTTTTGTGCTAAGGATTCTAAAATGTATTGCACAGTAAGTAGACAATTTTGTAACAATTTAAAGCAGGTGATTTGAACATGAGTGCTAACACAAGGACAATACTGGAGGACGTTTATTGAGCGCTTACTGTATATGCAGTGACCATCATAAATCCACTCTCTTTCTCAGTAATGCTACATAGAAGACACTGTTATCCCTTTTGACAGGCAAGGAAGCGAAATCACAAATGTGAGGTTTAGTAGCTCGCTCACGGCCATTGTGTCCGGAAGTGTGGGAAGCGAGCTGGGTGACTACTTTGTTTGTATGAGCACTCTGTTCACTTATGTACCCAGAAAGATTTCTCTGGGCACATGAAGGTAAAGCCAAGGGAACAGAGATGATAAAATATCAACACAGAAATTAGAGAGGCCAAAGAAGAAAGTTCTAGAAGGGAAAAGTGAAGAGACTTGGGGCTAAAAGAGGGGGTCAAGTCTACTGTGGCGCCAGGTTCCTGACTGTGCAGGTGAGCAAACCCTTGGCCTCAGCTGCAACCCAAGAGAAGGGCCAGTGTGGAAGGGAAGAGTCTGGCTGGGCAGGCTGATGTGAAGGACTGGGAGACCCATGGTGGAGGTGCGTAGGGGTGGGGCTTCCAGAGTCTGCGATGCCAAGCTGGAGACACTGCCACGGCAAGCCATGAGGAGGAGGCCTTTTCTGGTCCCAGGTGGACCAGATGACACTAACTCCCAGACCTTGGCTTCTCCGTGGAACATTTAGGAGAGAATAGAAACAATCTCGAATGTCCCCTCCTGGCTGAAAGGCAGTGTGACTCTGTGTTCACAGTCCGGAAGGGCACAATTACCTGAAGCGACAGACTCGGGCACTGTCAGCTGGCAGGCTACATGCTAAATAGCTTTTCACACTCCAGTGCACACCAAAACCTTCAGCAGCATCCACGGCGCTGAACAGCAAGAGAGGGAGGGGAATGTGGGAGGTGACTGTAGTGCTCCGTATTTTTAGCGAAACGAGGAAGTAAACTCAGGGTGGTCAGCCTGGGTGGCACATCCTACCAGGTGTGTATTTGCATTTCTGGGGGGAAAAAAAGACAAAATTCTTTCGCCAGACTCCATGTGTCCTTGTTTTTCTGGAAGCCCAATTGTGTGATGGCCTGATGCCCTTTGGCATGGAAACTCATTTCATTTGAAAACCTGCCTTGGAAGGAATGTTTGGCTGCCAGTCGAGGCAGTTAGTGGATGGTGAGGCTGATCTTGCTATGTAACTGGAACATGCTGGAGGTGGGGGCCGCTGAAGGTCCCACGGTGTCCAAGTCTCTTCCATGTATTCATAGTGGACTTACAGGAGTCCGCAGAGTGGACAGTAGGCACCCAGCATTGTGATGGATCCACGGGGGACAACGCAAAGCAAACAGCACTGCTGGTAATGTGACCAAAGCCCGAAGTTTCTTGTGTATTCCTTCAACACACAAGCTGCTATATTGCAATAGCAGCCTATACAGCGTGGGGACACTGACAAGTGTTTATTAATGTGCATGTTAGTGGTAGGGCCACATGTTTTTGTTTTAGGTTATACAGAAGCCCTCATTTACTCAAATGTAACATTAGTGGATCTAGAAAATCTTGGTTTGGGGGCTAAGAGAGTAAAGACACTTGCCACCAAGTCTGACAGCCAGAGTTCAGACCCCTGCACGCACAAGGTAGGAGGAGAAAACTGACTCCCGCAAGCTGTTCTCTGATCTCCACATATTTACTCTGGCACCATAGTGCACACATATACTAAGTAAATAAATAAATAGATGTAATTTTAAAATTTCAAAACCAAGTCTTGCTTTGGGGTTCAAGTTCACTTAGCAGATTTAATATAGTGATTTGGAGATACTTAGGAATATAAAAATATACACAGTATGATGATGCATGGGTATGCGAGCTTGAGTTTTACATTATGTGTTTTTATTGGTAAGGGGAAATCTCACTCACATGCTTCAGCCCAGCACAGGTGAATCAACTTTGTGCAATGTATTCATGCTATATAAGCTATCTTCCCATCAGTTGCTTAGACATCTAAGTTATTGGTAGACTACCACCATGTGGTAGTGCTTGTGTTAAGGCGACCCTGACATGCTACTCTGTTCTTCCTCCGTCTCCCATTACCTCACTGTGTGTCTCACACCATCGAAAGGAATAGAGGAGGTGCAGTAAGATACGTTCAGAGAGAGAGACGCATTCACATAATTCTCAGAACAATGCATCACTGTGATCTATTTTATCACTAGCTACCACTGTTAGTCTCTTACTGGACCTGATTTATCAATGAGACCTTATCCTCGTAGGTAGCTATGGAGGTGGGGAACAAATAGCATGTATTGGTAGTATTAAGGCCTCCACTGATTTCTGCACAGCCTGGAATCTGCACGAGCAGATTGCGGAATTGGAGCTGCATCTAGTATGGCTCCCTACACCGGTACCCTATAGCGCCCTAAGAAATAAAAACAAAATAGTACCAGGATCCTGTGGAGATACCGCCAATTCATGCAATTGAATTGGGTTCCTTTGAAATTGCTGGAGCACATTGGCATTCGAAGGGCTCTGGGAAGCCAAGCAGGAATGAATGCAGCTAGACCTCATGATTCCAAGACAGGTCTTTTCTCCCTGGGCATTGGCTAGCCTTCCAAGAGTTGGCAGCACCATAGGGGAGCATGTATGCAGCAGTTGGCATGGCAGTAAGATGTTTGGTACCAGCACATTGCTGTGGTCTGTCTGTATCATATGGCAGAAAGTGGGAAGCACTCAGCTTTAAGGACAGATAGAAGCAGGAGGCTCTGGGAATGGAGCTGGGTGCAGGAGGCAGGAGGCAATGCATGAGCAAAGATGAGGAATGAGCCAACCACTGAGTTGCCTCTTCCTCCCAGGAGCTGTCTTTAAGCTGGACCAGAGCTATAGAGACAAGTGAGACCTAGCTGTGTAGTTTATGTACTTTACATAGTGTGTAAAGTACCCATCATAGAGAGAAAGATGCGGGGAGAGCCAGAGCCCTGATCCCCAGGCAACTCAGTCCCTCCTGGCAGTCAGTCTCCAATATGGAGTGTGTATGTGGGGGCGGGGGGTTGGATTCAAGAACCTGAGACCCATTTGGTCCCAGCTCTGACAAGCTAAACGGCAATCTTGACAAGTACCTCACCATGTTGTGGCTTCTTGTGGCTGTACAACAAATTTTCATGAGCCTGAGTTAAAGGCACAGAGAAACTGCACCTTGACGTTCCAGACCTGGAACTGAGATAGCAAGGCGTGGCGGAGCCATGCTTGTTTGGAAGGCTCTGGAGAGGATCCCCCTACCTTCCACAGACCCAGGTAGCTCCAGGTGTCCTTGGGCTTGCGATGCCTCGCTCGATGCTCTACCTCCATCTTCACAGGGTCATCCTGTGTCTTCAATCACCCCTCATCTCTCTTTAAAAAAAGACATTAGCCATTGAATTTAGAATCAAATCTAAACTTACGATGCTTTTATCATGAGACTCCTCATTATATCTGCAAAGACTACTTCATAATGTGATGGCCTTCACAAGCACTGGGGTGGGGCTTCGGGACCTGCCATTCAGCCCACTGCACCCCTCTTGCTTCAGCTTCCTCGTCACAGAGGGCCGTCTGCACCTGTCTCCCTAAGCGTTGAAAGGATTCAATTTACACAGAAGCCTTCAGAGCACCGGGCAGTCACAGCGCTGTCATTCTTCGAGCAACTCCCACCTGACCCCTGAATCCAAGCACTGTGATGCTGAACTCCTGAAGCAGCTGTGCAGGGATGATGACAACAACGTTTCTGTTCTGTCATCGGCCACATGAGTGCAGAAGTGGGGACTCTGCCTCCCTGTACCTGCAAACATCTGTCCCCTACCAGTCACAGCAGCTTGGCTGCATCCATGGCCTGGAGCTTCTACACTGAGTACCTGGTGCGCTGAAGGAGTAGGGGTATGACAGGGACTAGTGAGAAGCATCGAGGAACACTTGGTGCCTCCTGTATCCAGGGCACATCCACGAAGCTGCCACCAGACCGTAGTGTCTAGCTCCAGGGCTGCATAGACAAACAGCACGAACGCTTTCTCTCCCAGATCCTCCAGGACAGGAAGGAGACAGACAAGTAGATAGATTGTAGTATAGGGAAGTAAATTCTCGTGGGTTCTGTCTAGCTCAATGGCTGCCTTGATGATGGGATTGAGAAGTAACAAGTGAGTCACTGATTTTGGAATCTGGCTGATCTAGGGATGGGTAAGAAAGGACATACAAAAATAAGACTGAAAATTTGAAGCCTTAAGTATTTGAAGAAAGCTAACCCATAGGACTGGGGAGGGTGGGATTTAGGGTGGTCTCTATAGCTCTGTTGTGACTGGATTGGTAGTGGGGCTGATCACGCCAGATAAAAGGGAGGTTTGGGTAGCAGACTGCCATTTATAAGGTTTTAGGTTTAGAGAGTGCGCAGTGTGAGCCAGGTGTCCTGCCATCTAGTTATTCCAGCTTCATTTGAGCTACTGTGATAAAAACACCCTGACAGAAAGCAACTTTGGGGAGAAAGGGCTTATTTGAGCTTGTAACTCTGGGTTACAGTCTCACAATGGCAGGAGCTTGAGACAGTTGGCCACCTCACACCCTCAGGCAAGAGCAGAGAAGCGAATGTTGGAATGCTCGCTTGCTTGTGCTTAGAATAGTTCCTTCGCTCATACCATGCGGGACTTTGCCTAGGGAATGGTGCCATCACAGTTGGCAGGATCTTCCCACATCAATTAGTCAGAATAATGCCCATGGGACATTCCAATATGAATAATCCCTCCCTGAGACTCTCTTCCCAGATGAATCTAGCTAGGTTGTGTCCAGTTCACAGAGATAATCGAGAAACCATAATCACTATCCACATTGGACGAAACAGGCAAGGATGCTAAGTGATGTGTTAAACTCTGCTCCAACACAGCCAGTTGGGTCTTCAGTGAAGAAAAAAAAAAGAAAGGTAGGAAGGAAGGGAGAGAGGGAAGAAAAGAAAACAAAAGAAAAGAAAGGAAAAAAAAAGAAGAACAAGGCACCGTTTACTCAGACACTTAATTCCATCGTTCTCCAGTATGGTAGAGTGTAATCCTATACTGAAAGAACATTGCTCAAACAGGGATTTGGTCAAAGTAGGAAGCACTACTCAGCTTTCTGTGTCTCACCTGTGTGACCTCCCTTACACCTGTAGCTCTCTCTGAACCTTATCTGCTTCATATTAAAGGTGCCAAATGTCCCCAGAGACTGTGGTTTCAAGGAAAGGGAAGCTTATGGTTGAGAACACTCCGTAAAAATGCAGAGTGGATGAGAAACAGACAGAAGCCAGCTGGGATCTGATGGCTTGTCAGATTTAAGCTCCAGATTCAGAGTGGTGCTATCGTAGGGAGCATCCAGCTGCCCTGCCCTGATCCAGAGTCTCTTCACTGTCCCGAGTGCTACACGAGGTCCTGACAGCTGCAGTCATATGTGTTGCTCCCCAGAACAGATGGGGAACTCAAATTCACACACCATCAAATTAGCCATGCTGACCGTGACATCCTGGAGTGGGTAGCATCTCCACACCGCTCTGCAACTTTCTCTTCTATCCCACTTCAAAAATATTTCCTTTGCCAGGAACATAAACCCATATGCCTTCAGCAGCTGCCACATCCCATCTTTGCCACCAGAAGTCCACTCTGTCTGCTCTCTTTCTGACTCCCTGCCTAGACCGTTCCTGAGTTTGATTGCAGGCTCAGGATTCTCCTACCTGGTTACCTGGTCCATGTTGATATAGAGGCAGAACAGCAATCTTCTCAACCCGTGTGCTTCTCAACCCGTCTTACTTTCCCACTGTAGGTGTGAGCTATGCTAGGGTCTCCCAACATGACTTATGCCCATACACATCTCTGGCTCTTACCATGGGGACATACACTCAGCCCTTTTCTGCTCTGCTCCCAAGCCTGCTGTGACTCCCCAGAGCCAGCTGCTGGTAACAGTGGAGGAAGTACCAGCCATACAACTAAGGAGTTGTGTGACTGATAATCTCTCTGTCTTGTCATTACAGCCCCAGAAGTCTTCCAGGTGTATGTGGATGGAGGGCCCGGGTACTCATATCCCGTGGATTGGTGGTCCCTGGGTGTCACGGCCTATGAGCTGCTACGAGGCTGGGTAAGTCTTGTGGAATATTAGGTGGGGAGGAGGCATTAATCTGCAAGGTGAGATGCCAGGAAGAGGTGCTGGACCAGGAGCCTAGCCACCCCTCAGGAGCTCTTGCCCAGCCCCTCATTCTTCTGATAGGGAAAGAGATCCTTCCGCTCACACTCTCCCAGAAAAGGAAGTCACAGAAGATCTGTGGAGGAATCAACCAGGATGAAGCACCCTAGCCTCCCTCCTACTTTCAAACTTCCTCTCCAGAGCTCACAGTTGCATCGGAGCCCAATTTCCACACTTGACTGGGTGTTTTCTCTGTTGTTTCTCTTTTATCGCCTCCCCCCATACCTTTTCCAAATACGTAACTCAGGAATCTCTAAGGACGATCTGGGACTATTGGTGCATGTTTTTACTTTTGACTCGTTTGTACTGAATTGTTTAAAATGATGGCGCCGTTGAATAACCAAAAGCTCATACTTTCATACTTTTATTTAAGCTGAAACTCTTGTGACTAAACTGATTTTGGAGCGTGTTTTCTTTGCACAAGCATCACTGGGAAATTGCATCATCTCAACTCCTGGGCCCGCAGTCTCCTTAGCCAGGGAACAGAGATAACATTCTGTGGTGCTGGTGTTAGCGGACATTTGCCTCTGGACTTTGGCACTCTCCCTGCTTAACTGTTTCTGGGGCTCCAGTGACCAGAAGGAAACTCATTAATCCCACTGTCTGCAAGTCTCACAGGGTTTGCATCCGTTTACATATGTGCATATTCATCATACTAAGAGGGCAGCCTCCAGGAAGGCAGGATCTTTTATTTATTAAAAAATTGTTTTCATTTATTTTACATCGCGACTGAAATTTCCCCTCCCTCCTCTCCTCCTATTCCCCTCCCATTTCCCTTGTCCCCCTCTCCCACCCCAGCAATCCACTCCTCTTCTGTTTCTCTTCAGAAAGGGGCAGGCCTCCCATAGGTATCAACAAAGCATGACACATCAAGTTGCTGTAGGACTGAGCTCCTCCCCTTGTATCAAGCCTGGGCAAGGCAACCCAGTATGGAAAATAGGTTCCCAAAAGCCAGCCCAAGCATAAGGGACAGTCTCTGCTCCCACTGCTAGGAGTTCCACAAGTAGACCAAGCTGCACAGTCGTCACACAGAAATAGAGGACCTAGGTCAGTCCCGGAGAGGCTCCCTAGCTGTTGGTGTAGAGTTATTTCTATAGATTCCCTTATGATGGCTTAAAGACAAGATCTTACTTCCGTGTGTGGGAGAATCCTTTCTGTAGGAAATGAATGAATAGGGAATGAATGAATGCTTCTTGAATGAATGAGTGACGAGAGCTGCCTGGAACTGACTCTAATTTAGCCAACTTTTTTTTTTCTACTCTTGAACTCAGTTACTTCCCATGAATTCCTCAAAAACTTAATTACAGTGCACGGCATTTTCAGAATGCAGGGAAAATGAGAACGCGTTTGCTTCCTTGGGCACCAAATGAAAGACTCAGCGTGACACAGGTTCACTTATTTCTGGCAGGTGCTTTTCAGTTCTGCAGCCATCAGGGGACATGAGCGTTCCAAACCCCGGCTGAACCGGGGTGCTGCCATTTTGTGCAATCCATCATGCAGGTGACCTTGGTGCCCAGTGGCCTTCTGCAGGAGGAAGCCTGCCAGCAGAAACGATGCTGGCTATTATTCCTCAAAGGGCCAGAACAGTTGCCAGTAGGAAAGAAAAAAGCAAGGATAAAAGAAAGCCTGCTCCTTCAAAATTAAGTTCCTCGTTTCTCATTCTTGTGAGTTTTCTATTCAGAGACCACTTTCAGAGGAAGAGAGAGAGAGAGAGAGGAGTCGTCAGAGAGTCACAGGGCTAGTCCAGGACTTTGGTACAGGGACGATGGGACAATGTAACAACCAGAAAGTGGACCTATTAGGAGCTGGGTGACCTTTCCCCCAACTGTCTTTGCACGGCAGAATTGTCCACCCAAGGGCCAGTGAGCTATGATGTGGCTTGCTTTCTCGTTTTTATACTAGAGAGCACTAACTTAGTTAAATGGATGTCCCAATGGCCCCTCGCCTTCCTCACCTTACTTATAGACAGTGGACTCAGAAGTCATCCTTCCTTCTGGCCATTTGCTCCCCAGTGCTGACAGAGTTCTAACAGAACTGGGGCTCCTTGCTTCCCAAAGACAAAAGAAAGCTGCAGTGGGCTTTCCCATGAGCTCGAGGATCTTAGAGTCACCAGGAAAGACAGATGGGGAGGGAGGATGCCACTAGCATGGTTTATTGGTCAATGTCTCAGAAATGCTCTAGTTCTGACAAACACAGCCTTCTCTCTCATGAAGAGCACCACGTAAGACGAACAGAGGGACCTGGTCACCCGTGCAGGCATGGAGAACTTAATTATAGTCTGGGAAAGAGACACAGGGGACATTGCTTCTCTTGTAGCCCAGAGCAGAATATCAGCTCTTATCCCTGCAAACCTGCCTTGGAAAAAAAAAAAAAAAAAAAAAAAAAAAAAAAAAAAAAAAAAAAAAAAAAAAAAAAAAAAAAAAAAACACCAAGGCCAGCCCCATTCTGGTTGCTCTTCCCATAGAGCAAGGCTCTGTCAGCCTGGAGCTTTAGTGATGGGCCAGGCAGAGTGGAGTGTGAGGGAAGGGAGGGCATTAGGAGATTCTGCCCCCTGACCCCATCCCCACAGAAGAGACTTAGTGACCTGCACTGCGGACGCTATCCCTCCTACCTGGATGCCACCCTGACAGATGCTCCTTTGGGATCCAGGGGGCTCCTCACCTGCAGAAAGAAGTCACTTTACACAGCTGGAACTAACAGGGTGTTTTCCTTCTCATTCGATGGAGAGCTGCTTTCTTGCAACAAGAAGAGACTCTGAGAGGAACCTCACTGGCTCATGGGGGATCCCACTGGTGACCTTAAGCAGGGCTTCTGAGCAGGCAGAGTGCTCAGATCCTCTGTCAACCCCCATCAATCATACAATAACAGTCGTATCTTCCCAGCAGGGATGTGGGGAGACCTAACGACCTAGGGATGTAAACTATCCAGCACAGCATGGTACCTGGAGGTCAGCACTGCCCAAGCCCCAGCTTCCTAACTTCCACAAGGCTCCCACCCAGAGTGGCCTGCTGTGACCTTCCCAGATTAGCACCCTTCTCACAAGCTCTGAGGGCTGAGGCGGGGCCCAGCCTGGCTGCCATCTATTAGATCGATGATAAGGCTGCAGGTGCAGGAGCGTAAATGCTTCTCCACACTGTAATTCATGCTTAACTTGTCTGAGCCCCGGCTTCCTCGATTGTAAAAGGAAGATAATGAATGCAGTCACCGGTGGCATAGGGGGAAAACGTGACCAGAGCCCTGGTGGAGGGGGGCTGAGGGAGAGAGTACAGACGCTAATGTCAGCAGATAGCAGGATGGAGACTCAGGAGCCTTGGATGCAGCTTGAGCATCAAGGATCCAGTTGGGTAAAGCAGTGGGGAGACCCCAAGTGACATCTAAGCTGGTTCCCCTGTGAAGTGCCGGCAACAGCTTGAGCAGGACAGAGAAGGGAGGTTGAGGCAGACTCAGCTGTGGCTGAACCCTGCCACCTGTCACAGCGTGGGCAGAGGACTTCCATCAAGGGCCATCCCTCTGATTTAGGCAGGGAAGTGACAAAGTGGTAGCTATATATGGACATGAGCTCGGGCATCCTGTGCTTCTGGGTTCTGCTACAAGGGAGAGCCTAGTATAAGAGACTCGAACCCAGTGCTGTGGACATTTGGGCTGGACTGCACCGTCCTTTGGGGCAGAGACTGGTTATGAGGTGACCTGCAATGTGGTTCAACACACTGGCAGCCAGCAGAAACCCTACCATCAGTTATGACACCCCAACAGCTCCTGGGATCAAACTGCACTAGACTGGGAACCTTTGCCACAGTGATCAAGAGGACTGAGCGACACCTGCTCAGGAGACCACAATGCAAAGGAGCTTTCTATTGGTAGAGGGTGAGACCTGGAGACTCAGTCAGGGCCGTGTAAGTAACAATATTGGGGTATAGAGAGGTCAAGTCAATAGAGGAAGAACTTCTGGAGCACCCGGTAGAGAGGCGCTCAAGTGCAGAACCAAGAACTGCTGCGTGCACCCTAGTGCAGGGCTCCACCTAAAGTGGGGTGCAGTTGCTGACTTGTCTCAGCAAAGCAGACAGACCACAGTGCCTGCAGTTGGGAGCCCAGGAGGTAATCCTGCTCTTCCCAGGGCACATCCTGGGCTGGTTCTGCCTTCCTCATCATTTCCCAGCTGGACGCTCGCTGGAAGTCATCTACCAGTTCCAGAGAGGGAACACTCTCAGGCTTCAGAGTTTCAGGTTGCCTAAAGGACAGTTATTCCGAGTGAAGGGATTAAGAGGGCCTGCGTGGGATCCGATGGTCGGCCAGCCCCACTCCAGCAGATGAAAGGACAGGCTACACCAATTCTCTCCCTCTTTATGTCTCCTATTTCATGGCAAATTGCCTTTTTTAAACAAATGAGTTTCCTAGAATAAAGACATACCTGCACTCCGGCATAAGCAGCCCAGTCTCCTGCTTCTGGAAACCACTTTTGCCAGCAGGCCTTGCAAATCACCGTACCCTCCAAGACAGCTGCCTCCGAATCAGGGCATTGGAAGAACAATGAGAACAAAGCTGTAGTGGAAGATGCAACATTTCCTGTTTAACTCAGAGGAAGCACTGTGTCTCCATGCCTGCCCAAACTGAGGAGGGCTGAACCTGGAGCCTGCGTGTTAGAAATACCATAGCCACAGCGCCTCTGGCTGACTTGAAATGTACGTGCTGCCTACGCCTGAGAGTTAAAGTTCTCAGGACCAGTAACGGGTCATGGCGCAGTCAGGAAAGCACTACCCAAGTGTGAGAACCTGAGTTTGAGCCCCGAGAATATCTGGAAAAGAAACTCAGGTGTAGTGGCAAGCACCTATAACGCCACAGCTGGGGACGCAGAAACTAGAGGCTCATGGAAACTCTCTGGCCAGCTAGCCTAACCCATCTGGGGAGCTCCAGTTTGAGTAAGGGAATTGGTCTCAAAAACCAGGTGGAGGGAGACGGAAGAAGACACTTGTCTCCATGTCTGGCTTACACACAGGCACACACACATGTATGCATATATACATGCATGTGTATAAACGTGCATACAGAGTTCCCATGTTGAGTTGGTGGAGCCGGTCTGTTCCTCCCAGGTATGGTAAGGATTCAGATAGCAAAGAGAAGTTTCCTGGAGGTCTGATAGAAATGCAGAACTTGGGGGAGCTGCTGAGTGGCCAAGACAGTAGAACCCCAAATGTTAGGACATAAGAAGCCCTGCCCTTTGACCTCTGGCTAATTCCTCACCTGGGTTTCTAGAGAAAGCAGAGTCTCTGGGAAAGCCCCACCTCTGAGCCTTAGTTTCCTGGCTTTTAAAGTGAAGGTGGAAATGGGGATGTCTTTTCCCCTGGCATCCTCTGTCCCCAGTGAGTGGGGGGGGGTCAGTGGTGGTGGAATAGCCCAATGAAAGGACAGAAATGGAGGAAGGATCCTGAATAATCCACACACCCAGTTTCCAGTCCCCAGTCCATGTCCAGCTGGTAGCTCTGTGCTCTGGTTGTCCCGTCTCCTGTAGGGACAACAGAGCACCCCGATCTCACAAGCTTACACTCCCATCATTCCCACATACCCACCACATATCCAGTGAACTAGTGATCATGTGTGCCCACTCACAGACCTGCTCAGCCAAGACAGGGAGAGGTGATGGCTGACCTTCCAGAAGATGGAGGCTGTGACGAGAGGTGTCCCTGAGGGTGCTCAATAGCAGGCATCAGGACCCCAGCCTGTGCCCATAGCAACAGAATGAGCCCAGCCTCTTCCATGCACAGACAAGATGCCCCAGCCTTCTATGGCCAAGACAACACCTTGATGCCCTCTTTTTGAACTGCCGTGCTGTGAGAGAGAACAGCCCACGGCATCTTGAAGGGAAATAGGAGTCATTTTCCATCCTCACCCAGTCTTCAAACAAGAGGGTGCTGCCTTCTCTAAGACACTCTCTGATTCTGGGACTGCCCTTTGTTGCAGAGACCATATGAAATCCACTCGGCCACACCCATTGACGAGATCCTCAACATGTTCAAGGTGGAGCGTGTCCACTACTCCTCTATGTGGTGCGAGGGGATGGTGGCCCTGCTGAAAAAGGTAAGAGGTCGGGGAGCTGTAGAAAAGGCAGCTAGTACACTAACACCCAGTAGTAGAGGTTACCATGGTGTCATATGCAGATCACAAAGCCCGGCACAATGCAGAGAATCACAGTGTGACCCAGACTCTTTCCAGTTCATTGCAAGTTCCTCATAAACAGAAATATCCCACCACATATCCAGTGGCCTAGTGATCATGTGTGCTCACTCACAGACCTGCTCAGCCAAGACGGGGAGAGGTGATGGCTGACCTTCCATCCATGCACGTGGCTGCTTGGCCTGTTGGGCCTTAGGAGCTCCTGTGGTGGGAACTGTTGCAAGGAGAATGAATGCGAGTTCCCCAAGTGCAGTCTGTGCTCCCAAAGCATCAGCTTCTCTTACCACCTGCAAGCCTGCCAGAAAGGCACAACCCAGGCCTTCTGGGAGAGACAGAGAGGCTTGGGCAGCTATCAATCTTGGTTCGCTTCTGGTGACTCCAAGGCCTCCTCAGTTCAGCAATCAGGAGACCCAGGTGTTCCCTTCTCAGGTTCCCCTCCAGTCCCCAAGTGCAAAGAAAGAAGTATTGCATATGATAGGCACAGCAATCCTCACTAGAATGACATGGATAGCAGCAGCCTTGGGGGAGGTCTGTGTGTCCTGGTCCACACACTGCTCCCTTTTCATCCCCTCAAGTTGATAATGACAGTGGACCAGAGACCAGAAAGCCAGGACTCGATAAAACAAACTGATTTACTCTATACCACAAAGATGTCACATGGCAGAGAAGGGGTTAGTACCAAAGACATCCGTGTTAGTCATTTTTGTCATTACTGTGACAAAATGCCTGGCAAGAGCCACTTAAGGAAGGAAGGCTTATTTTGGCTCACAGTTCATGGGCACAGCCCATCGTGGTGGGGAAATCATGGCGGCAGTGGTGTGGGCCAGCTGGTCACACTGTGTCCACAGTCAGAGAGTAGAGATGAACGATACTGGTACTCAACTCCCCCTTTTTATTCAGCCCAGGGCCTTGGTGGTTGAGGTGCCACCACCCACATTCAGGGTGGGTCTTCCTATCTCAATTAACCCAGTCTAGAACTTCCCTCACAGACATTCCCCCTTGGCTTTTATTCTGGGTGATTCTAGATCCTACCCAGCTGACAATATTGACCAGCACACTGTCCTAACTTTAGATCTCATCTCTCAGTCACAACACAGTTATAACATCGTGGTGAATTGTTATTTAGTTAAATTAATTTAAATGGGTGCCCACGGTTGGTTGCTCTTAACCCTGACTCATCACTGGGGGCATGTAGAAGATTTCCATACTGCCAACGCCTGGACCCTCAGCAAATCCAGAGAGCCGGAAGCTTGGGCCCTGGCGCACACAGGTGGCATCAGCTTGCTCTTGGGACAGTCATTCACAACACTTCGCTCCCAGATGCCATCCAAGAAGAGCGAGCCTGTTTAAGTCTGTACCCACTGCTTCAGGGAAGCCCCTAAACACAGGGCACATTGATAGGCATGCGTGGTCCTGGGCAGACGTCTCTCATGTGCTGTGGTGGTGATCACTCAGTGGGTATAGTTGGGATGTCTCTGCAGCGAAGGTTGACAGCAGGCGGAGAAGTGCCAGTGGGGAAGGGACCCTTTCTTGTGGGCTCCTTAGCACATGCCCTGTCAGGCCTCACCCTGGCTCTGTGCCGGAAGTGAGGGAGCGGCCACCACTCCTGCTCCAAGGTGAGGAGAAGGGCCATGCTCAGGAGGTCACCAGGCCGTTGGCCATCCCCTGTAGGTAGCAGTCCCAGGGGTAAGCCCTGCCCCAGTCCAGTTTAGACCAGTAGCCTTCACATCTCATAAGCTAGAGTGTTCTGAAGACAGTGTGGGAGCTGAGATGGCTCATTTAGCAAAGTGCTTCCTTTGCAAGCATAGAACCCTAGTTTGGATGCCCAGCACTCACCTAAAAGTCTGCGTGAAGCAGTATGCTGCACTTAGAAAGTAGAGACAGGAGGATCCCTGAGTCTTTCTGGCCAGTCTGGTCAAGCTCCAGATTCAGTCAGAGACCCTGTCACAAATAATAATAATAATAATAATAATAATAATAAATGATGATATAGAGAACAATTGAGGAACATGGCAATTTCTGGCCTCCACATACACACGCACACACATGTGTGCACACACATCTGGCCTCCACATACACATGCACACATGTGTGCCTACAAAAACACACAGAGACAATGCAAAGCCATGCCCTGTGCTGTTTTTGTTTCTTTTGGTTTATTTGTTTTGTGTGTTTTGTCTGCATGTATGTATGTGCACCAAATACATGCCTGATGCCTGTGGAGGTGATAAGAGGGTATCAGAGTCCCTTCAACTGCAGTTATGACAGTTGTAAGCTCCCAAGTGGGTGCTGGGAACCAAATACAGGCTCTTCCGCAAGGGCATTTAAACACTGAGCCATCTCTCCAGCCCGTTTGTAACAGTTTTTACATTTTATCTCTATTAGCAGAAACTGGCCTTAAAGAAAAGTTAAATGTGAACAACTCAGTTGGGTCACAGAGGTCACCTCGTAACTGATGAAGGGAAATTCTGTCTCATTCTAATGAAACCAAGGCAGAAGTCCTCAGATGGGCGGTCTGTTCTTTCTGACCAAAGCTTTTGTGAACATCAGGGAGGGGACTAAGCCCCAAAGAGGGACATGGAGGTGAAAATTTAGCCACTCCCCAAGAATCACTCGCCAGGTGACCTTAGAGAAAAGAGCTGACCTTGAAGTCTCTCCTAGCTTTACGAGTACATTTGGCTAACGTAAAGTAGTGTAACGTAATGTAAGTCCTCCGGAGCTAACCCAGACTGGGCAGGCCACTGCCCAATGTGGCTTGAAGGACACCCTAAGTGTTGGTGAAACTCCATCTTCCAAGTCCACGCTCCCCCAGGTGGGATGTATCATTCACAGAAGTGTCTTTGCCCTCTGACCGCAGCTGCTGACCAAGGACCCCGAGAGCCGCCTGTCCAGCCTCAGTGACATCCAGAATATGGCCTACATGGCTGACATGAACTGGGATGCAGTGTTCGAGAAGGCTCTGATGCCCGGCTTTGTGCCCAATGTGAGTCACAACCTGCCTTCAGCAGGTCCCCACCTTGGTATTAAGCATGACTCCTGCCTCTGGCTGGTGAACTCCATGAAGGTCACAGAAGTAAGGCACCAGCAGGTTTATGGTTCACTGAGATCCAAGATATTTGGGCCAGATTTCCACAGTGTGCTTCTTGCAGTGAACCCATAGGCTACTGAGCCCTCTGGCCTCTCCTGCCCCTCTAAACAGGTGCTAAGGGCTGTTAGCGCATATGCTGGCTGGTCACAGGGAGACTGCCATCTTCCTGAGCCCATCCTCACTGGCAGCTTCTCAGGAATCCCATGCTAACGCTTTAGAAGGCCATAGAGGGACTTGGTGCACCTGGATCATGTGACTGGGATGTGTGGGTGATGAGAGCCAACATGGATGAGCATGCTCTCCGTGCCGGCATCCTTCTTAAAACTTCCCATGCTTTAGCTCCTCAGAGTTTAACAGCAGCCTCGGGGTGGGTCTTCTGAGGATTGAGGGTGAGGTAAAGTAATTTTCCCAAGATGACCCAGGACAAGGCCAGCAGAGCCAGATGAATGAATGTATAACAGGGCCTCCCTGGAGAGACTTGAGCCTGAATTCAAGCTTTTCCTTGGGAGAAGGCACATGCTGAAGTCAAGTGTGTGCAGCAGGGAAGGGATTCTTAGCCAAGTTCAAGAAGTCAATGGTGATGGGAGGAGCCTGGGCCCGTGAGACTCACTGTAGAGTCCGACAAACAGAACAGAGGCCATTGTGTGTACGGGTCCCACTGAGAGGCACAGCCCCAAGTGTCTGCTCCCATTTTCACATATCAGCCTCATTACCCTCGCCTTACAGCAAGGCTCATGAAGGTTTAGTGACTTGTGGTGAAAGAGCCAGGATTTGTCTTAGTTCTGTCTACAAAATCCTGGCTTCCTCCCATGCTCTGGGTGTACCATCACTGACCGGGTTTGAGACAGCACAGCAACCTGGCCAAGCTGGTGTGTTCAGCAAACCCTAGCTTGTGACTTAGGCTTGAAGCTAGCATTCCTATGGTGGTACCCACATCATGGTACCACAGCTGAGAAAATACCTGTTCTTGAAGGGGCAGCCCCTGGAAGCTTCTCTGTTCCAGTGAATCCCACCCAACAGCCTTTGAGGCTGTGCCTCTCACACAAGGGTGAACACAGGGCAAAGGTCGTGTGTCATCCAGTCACCCAACTGAGCGTGAGCACTCAGAGGCCAGGCTGCCTGCCCTTGAGGCTACACCTGGCCTGGATCCTCTTAACAAGGTCACAGCAAGCCGTGTCCTCACAGGCCTGGGGACACGGAAAACAGAAAGGACCGAATTACTTTTCTAGAAACCCTGAGATAATTCTTTGGAAATCAAGCTTTCTCATCATCCTGAGTCCCCAGAAGTGAGGATGCCTGCACATGACCAAAGAACGGCGGCGCTAGGATTCCATGCCATAGTCACAGGGTTGCATGGCCGAGGGGTGGGTCCACAGATGCCAGCCCTCAAGGACAGTCTTGAACCCCAGATGTGAGAGGGTCTGGCCTGGGTGTGGACAGCTCCAGATGTGGAAAGGAACTGGGAGCCAGAACAGGGACCTGGACAGATGATGGTCAGAAATGGTGCTTAGGCAAAGGCAGGTAGACCACTGTGAGTTTATGGTCAGCCAGCGCTGCTTGTGAGACTCTGTCTCAGCCAAGGAGACCTAAAAAGTTCATTAATTAAAATTTAAATTAAATTATGAAAACCATAATAAGGAAAATAATGACACGAGTATGTCTATAATTAAAAGAATTAGCAAAAATAAGTTAAAATTACATGTATAAACAGTCACAGGATTAAGACCAGTGGTTCTCAACCTGTGGATCCCAACCCCTTTAGGATTTAAGCAGCTCTTTCAGAGGGGTTGCCTAAGGCCATCAGAAAACACAGATATTTACATTATGATTCATAAAAGTATCAAAATTACAGCTATGAAGTAGCAACAGAAATAATTTTATGTCTGCGGGTCAGCACACCATGAGGAACTGTATTAAAGGTTACGGTGTTAGGAAAGTTGAGACCCACTGATTCAGACACAGAGAATTAACAGGATGTGGTGACCGACACACACACTGGGACTGTGTCTCGAAAGGATGGTGTGTGTGCTGGGCCTTTACTGTTTCGTCATCAGAGAAAAGCATAAGGCATCCCAGGGTACCAACTATTGTCATTGCCGAATGTGAAGATGCCTGGCTATGTGCAAAGGATGCTCAGCCAGTGACAGATGAACTAACCATAAACCATGCTTTTTCTTTCCACTTCCCTTCAGAAAGGGAGACTAAACTGTGACCCCACGTTTGAACTTGAAGAAATGATTCTAGAATCCAAGCCGCTTCACAAAAAAAAGAAGAGGTTGGCCAAGCATAGGTCCAGAGACAGCACAAAGGACAGCTGTCCCCTGGTGAGGTCCCAGGGAGGGGTTCTGTGGGGGGAGAAGGGAGGTGTGGAGGGAGATTTCTTCCCACTCAAAGGTACATTTCAAGCCACGCTTCCCTTTCCTCCTTCTGTGTCCTTGGGGGAGTAGTGCCAGGGGCCCCACAAGATAACAGCCCCTGAGATCCTCAAGGTCCTTGTATAAAATGGTGTCGTACCAGGTAAAAACCCAGGCACGTCCTCCGTATGCTTCAAACTGCCTTAGGATCACTTCCATTGCTCGAAACCACGCAAATGTTGTGCACACAGGTGTTGGGCATCGCTGCTCGACCCGGAACTCACCAGCGCAGGCCTAGCTGCAAAGCGCATGAGTGAGACATGAGGGATGAAGACACTCAGCTGGGGCTCTGTGACACAAGTCGGGCTAAGGAGGCTGACTCGCGTGCCCTTCATTCTTGTGGGTTTTTGCATACTGCTCAGTGCACTTCAGCTCTTAAGTTTTGCTTTAGGGAAGCCTCTGGAGATTTTGTTTCCCCACATTTTCAGACTGTCGTTGGTTGGCTTTGGGTGTCACAGAGAGCTCACTGTCCCTTTTATTTTAATTTATTTTATTTTATTTTAAAGTAAATGAAATGCCTCCAGCATGTGAATGGTTTCACTCTTACAGTGAAACATCTCTGCAAAGATGACTGTAGAGGGAGTGCCCATACTCTTAGCATCCACACTGGGAACCCCATGAAAAATACAGGGTACCTCCGTCCATGCGCACATTTTAGGAAGGGTCTATCCTGCAAGGGGACACCCACCACCCCGACTCAGGCTGCACTGTGACAGTTCATCGCGGTGGGGAAGCCATGGCAGGAGGAGCTTGAGGCACCTGGTCACAGCGTACCCACAGTCGGGAAGTGGAGAGGCACACGGGAGGAGGGGGGATTGTTGCTGGTGCTCAGCTCGCTCCCTCCTTTTTATTCATTTTGGGGGTTCCAGCTCATGAGATGGCATGACCCACACTTAGAGTGGTTCCTCCCGCGCCAGTTAACCCGGTTGTGTGCCCAGAGGTTTGTCTCGCAGGTTATTCTGTGTCCCGTCACGTTGTTCTGCCCATCGCTGTCTTTCCCTGTCCACATACCTGGCACCTCCACACTCGACAACAGAAATCGGAACTCTGGGGATAAGGGACTCTTTCTTGACTTTTTTTTTTTCTCAACCAATGAAATCAGCAGTTTCACCGTCCACACCATCATTTAAAACTACCCTCCCTCCCCTGGGTCAACCCCACTCCGCTTACTCCCCTCTTTCTCTGTGGGTGTTTTATGCATGCAGTCTGACCTTTTCGATGGACTCCTTCAGCGCTTTTCAGATACCAGGGCTGAGGGCACAACTCAGTCTACAACAGCTTCTTCCCCTATAAAATACAGGTTTTTAAATTTTTTTTGCAGTTACCTTAATATAAAGGTGAGCATAACTTTGGATACAAAATGCTTATTTTAGTCCTATAATTTTAAAATAAATAAAACCATCTCGTCAGCCCCTGGAAGTGTCAGGGGCCCATGGTCCTCAGTTAGTCTGATCCTGGAAGGACGGCTTGTCATGAGATTCTTGCACTGAACATCTCTTCCTCTGCGTCCTGAAGTGGGTTTGAGTAGCATCCAGCTATGAGGGATCCCACACTCGGAAGCACCAGGCATGTTTCATCCTAGAGTAGCTTCTATGATTTTTACCCCTTAAAACCAAGAAACACATCTGTCTGTAGACACAGTTGCTGGCCCCGGCCCCTGAGCTTGTTTCTAAGTCCCGAGTGGCCACAATTCCCATTTAAATAAACTAGTTGCTCTTAGTGTCCCTCTGCTACATCCTCCCGGCCAGTGCGCTGCCATTTAGTCCCCTCTCTGTGCTTTTTCACAGAATGGACACCTGCAGCAGTGTTTGGAGACAGTGCGGAAAGAGTTTATCATATTCAATCGAGAGAAGTAAGTTTGCCTTGCTATACCCAGGCAGAGCCCAACCCCCAGGACCAAGGCCCTCAGCAGAAATGCAGTCATCCCTGGGATCTGTCATCTCTAGACTAAGCCCATCCCCAAGAACTAAGGGTCCCAGAAGAAGGTGGTCTAGTCCCACGGACAGTGAGTGACAGTCACCCTGGCGCTGGAAGTGAAGGCACAGTGGAACAGTGCCCAGGCCCTGGAGGGAAGGATGCTTCTGGATTTGGAGTTAAGAGCTCGGTTCTAATCCTCCAAAGAAGTGAGCTCTACTGGGATGTAGAGGGATGTGGAGCCCTCAGAGGACCTTGAGGAAAGGTCCTTAGCCTCTCTGAGTTTCCGCATCAGCATAGTAAAGTAAGATGATCCTTAGGATATAGTTTGTGGCACAGAGCCCCACAGACAAAGATGCTCAGCAGGGCTATGATAACTGTCATTGCTGTTGTTTGGGGGCTTAAGGGATGAGGCATATGGGAATCTCTACCACCTAGGCAGGTAAGGCATGGGAGGATGTGGGTCTGGGAGTGGCTCTGCAGGGTCTGTCCACCTGCAGGCACTCTATTTCCCCATCACCAGCCGATGAAACGCTAAGAAAAGAAGCCTGCTCAAATGGAGTCTGGGACTCAGCAGTTGTGGATGGTATACCACCCATCGAGGGTAGTGGTGCTCACAGGACATAAGCAGGACAGGGCCAGGCTTCCTGGATCCCTAGCAACACCAACCACAGTGGCAGCCACTCCAAAACAAGACTGTGCTGGGGATAATAAACTCAGGGATCCTGAAACTTCAGAAGGAAATTTCATGTAGAGACAGAGGCGACTCAGAAGGCTTGCAGCAGTTTTCTGGGAACTTGGCACCCATGTCAATTGCACTCTGGTTTCCATCACAGGAAATCAAAGTATGATGTTCAAGAGAGCACCTGATCCCAGCATGCTCACCTCAACCAGTAAAGGATAAGGAAAGCACAGCCATCAGAAAGGATGTGAACGCTGTTCTCGGCCAGGTGCCGTGGCTGGTTCTTCATAGTCATTTCCACCTGCTTTAGCGTTAATGCTCAGCGTAGCCCAGTGTGTGTGTGTGTCTGTCTGTCTGTCTGTCTGTGTGCGTGTGTGTGTGTGTCTGTCTGTGTGTGTGCATGTGTGTGTCTGTCTGTCTGTGTGTGTGAGTGTGTGAGAGAGTGTGCGTATGTGTCTATTGTCTTTGTGTGTGTGTGTGTGTGTGTGTGTGTGTGAGAGAGAGAGAGAGAGAGAGAGAGAGAGAGAGAGAGAGAGAGAGAGAGAGAGAGAGGATTTTCCTGAAATTACGGTTGAAGCATTTTGGAGTTGAGATTCCACCCAGCTTTACACAGCTTTGGGGTGACTCAGCCCCATATTCCGCTTCATGATACAATCCCACACTGACTCTTATTAATATTTTTTTTGCCAATTTAGAGACACTAATGTGCTTTCCAATGGAAAGAAACCAAAGGTGTGTATAATAAAAATCCCACTGTCATGATGAGCTCTAGCGTCATCTGGTAGACGGGTTTCCTAACATGCCTGCTGTGATTATCCTGATATTATTAAATTAGGTGGGACTATCCCCCCACTATGGGTGGCACCATTCCTTGGCTGGGCTCCTAAATTACATAAATGGATAAGCGGAGCTGAGAAGCGGCTTTCATCTATCCCTCTCCTTCTTGACTGTGGAGCCACATGACTGACTCCCCGAAGCTCTGTCCACTGACTAAGCCCAATGCACCCTTGATCTAGTCCATTGCTTTTGTCAAAGTGTTTTATCACAGTAACAGGAAGAGAAGCTGAGACATCAATGGGAAAGTGTGTCAACTATGGAATACTAGCAGGATTCTCTGAAGCAAGCACACAGAACACTGGCAACTCCCCCATGAGAACTTGATGTTTTCCATTGATTGCCTAGCTGTTATTTTATACCTAGGCTTCTTGGGAAGAAGCCACAGATTGGCACCTGACAGCCCTCTGTGGTGAATTACCATGAAACCCCTCTGGATAAGGGTAGTCTCACATTCACAGGGAAGTGGAGATAGAGATATTGCCATAGCCCAGGAGACACCGAGGGATGCCCAACACCAGCAATAGCTGGAGAAGGCAGGGAGTAACTCCCAGAGAGAGCTGGACGTAAAACCTCATGAACACAATGGGAACCGAAGATGAATACAGATATTCTGCCTTCCCTCTGGGCTGTTTTGAGCAAGAAGGGGGTTGGAGAAGAGGACTGATTAGTTCTTGAGCCTGGCTGGATGATGACAAGAGAAATGTTTCCTGTCAGAAGAAATAGCCCTCCAACAGACTCGAGCTTGGCTGCCTCGCTGAACCCAGAGAGAATTCTGCCAGGAACGGTGCCCAGAAAGCACAGCTGGGAAGGTCAAAAATAGAGTCTTGTGTATGAATCTTGGGCTCCCCTCCAACACCTTGTGGCCTCAACCAGCTCTCACAACCTTTCTGCCCCCTTCCTTTTCCCTACAGGAAGAAGGAATGGAGGAGAGGCCAGGAAGGCTGTGGGTGGCTTACCTTTAGTTCAACACCAAGGAGCTGCACCCAAAGACTTCAATGGCTCCCACAGTCAGTCTTGTTGATATGGGGACCCAGGGGTTGGTGAGACCAGCTGGGGCTCCCCAGAGGAGGCAAGAGCATTCTTGAGTTTTGAGTTACCCCAACCAAGTCTTTGCTTTCTACCCTTCAATTCCTGCCCTCCATCTCCAACCAGATAACCATGACTCGATTTAGCACGGGCCTTTCTGTAAGCTCCTAATCACTTCGACTCTGCTTTGAGGTGGTGTGTGCCAGTCTGTCCATTAATATTATCTGTAGAGAAACGGGACAGGCTGTGTCTCTAGCTGAAAATCTTGGGTCTAAGTGTTTGGCATCTGGGGTCCTTCTGACTTTGGTGTGCCATGACTTAGTGCCAGAATTTTTAGAGTACTTGTACCCGTCGCTTGCTTGCGATTCTCTAACACAGGTAGTTAAGATGCAAGTTTGCTGAGAAATCCAGTGTTTCCTGTTATAGAAATAGACAGGCAGACCATCTACAAGGTAGCATTCAGCTCTTCCCACTGTACAGTCTGTAAGTCTGTACAACCCCTTCTCGTTTCCCCATCAGTTGCCTGTGTCTGGGTTGTGGGCGAGGCCTGCCAGTGAGTGAGCTCTAAGCACACTCTCGTGGTCTTAGCTCGATGCACCGTTCATAGATTCCGGAAGGCAGTTCTCACAGTGAGGGCGCCCTGGTCACTCTCTGTCCTGCTCTCCGACACCTTCAACTGAGAGTCTGGCAAGTGGGTAAGATGAAGAGGAAAATAGAGTATGGGCAGGTAGATGGAAGGAGGGCTGCCTGTGGGAGCAGGAATTGATGATGGATAGGGGATACATGGACGGATGATGGAAGACAGGTTGTGATGTATGCATAATGTATGTATGTATGTATGTATGTATGTATGGATGGATGGATGCATGGATGGATTTTAGGGTGAGTGGACATCACTGTAGATGGAGAGGATAATGAATGGATGAGTGGAGAGACAGACTAGATGGGTCAATGTGACGTGTTGTTATGGGTGGGTGGGAGGTGAGTGAATGGGTGGAGGATGTGTCGAAGCATGAATGGAGAATAGGTAGGAATATAGGTGGGAGTGCACCTGGGATGGGATGACAGACAGAATAAATGAACAAATGAATGGTACAGAACATGAACATGACCATAGATAAGGAATACAGATAATCAGATTAAAAACTGAATGGGTAAGGAATGTATCTGTTTTTTTTTTTAATTTTTTTATTGAGCTATACATTTTTCTCCACTTCCCTCCCTTCTGTTTCTCTTCCCTTCTACCCTCTCCTATAACCTCCATGCTCCCAATCCACTCAGGAGATCTTGTATTTTTTTCCTTCCTATGTAGATCCATGTATGTCTCTCTCTTTGTGGTCTAGGTTCTCTGGGATTGTGAATTGTAGGTTGGTTTTTATTTGCTTTATGTCTAAAAGCCACTTATGAGTGGATATGGATTATATTTGTCTTTCTGAGTCTGGGTTACCTCACTCAGTTTGGTTTTTCCTAGATCCATCCATCTGACTGCAAATTTCATGATGTCATTATTTTTTTCCTCTGTATAGTACTCCACTGAGTAAATGTACCACATATTCTTTATCCATTCTTCAGATGAGGGGCATCTAGGTTGTTTCCAGATTCTGGTTATTACAAATCATGCTGCTATGAACATAGTTGAGCATATGTTCTTGTAATATGATTGTCTTTGGGGTATATACCCAACAGTGGTATTGCTGGGTCTCAAGGTAGATTGTTTCCCAATTTTCTGAGAAATCACCATACCTATTTCTAAAGTGGCTGTAGAAGTTTGCACTCCCAACAACAATGGAGGAGTATTCCCCTAACCCCACATCCTCTCCAGCATAAGCTGTCATCAGTGTTTTTGATCTTGGCCATTCTGACAGGTGTAATATGAAATCTCAGAGTTGTTTTGATTTGCACTTCTCTGATGACTAAGGATGTTGAACATTTTCCTAAGCATCTTTCAGCCCTTTGAGATTCATTTGCTGAGAGATCTCTAGGTCTGTTTTTTATTGGATTATTTGTTCTTTCGATGTCAAGTTTTCTGAGTTCTTTGTATATTTTAGAGATCAGTCCTCTGTCCAATATGGAGTTGGTGAAGATCTTTTCCCAATCTGTAGGCTGCCATTTTTGTCTTGTTGACCGTGTCCTTTGCTTGACAGAAGTTTCTCAGTTTCAGGAGGTCCCATTTATTAATTGTTGCTCTCAGTGTCTGTGCTACTGGGGTTATATTTAGGAAGTGATCTCCTGTGCCAATGTGTTCAAGTGTACTTCTACTTTCTCTTCTTTGAGGTTCAGTGTGCTTGGTTTTATGTTGAGGGACTTTGATTCATTTGGACTTGAGTTTTGAGCATGGTGATAGATATGGATCTATTTTCATTCTTCTACATGTTGATGTCCAATTATGCCAGCACCATTTGTTGAATATACTTTCTTTATTCCATTTTATATTTTTAGCTTCTTTGTCAAAAATCAGGTGTTTGTAGGTGTGTAGATTGATATCCGGGTTTTTGATTTGAGGGAATTATCTGTGGATGGATGGATGGATGGATGGATGGATGGATGGATGGATGGATGCAGTTGCAGATGGAAAGATAGAAGCAGTGGTAGGGAAAGCACAGACTTCAGAGCATCCCAGAAGAACAGCCCACCTGTTTCTCAGCCCCTCTTTGGGTTTTAAAAGATGAGCTCTTGCTATATATCCCTGACTTGCCTGAAGCACTATAGATTGGCCTCGAACTTACGGTGATCCCCCTGACTTTATCTTCTAAGGACTGGAATTACTGATACGTACCATCCCAGACTATTAAAAATTACTATTTCCAGATCCACACTAGTGACTTCCCTCACACTTATATGATCCTGTTGCCTCCTGCACACCATAAACCCCATTTTAGATAAGGAAACTGAGTCTCCAAGATGCTAAGCAGTTTCACCAAAGCAACTCAGGGGGTTAAAGCCCAGGTTTCAGTTGGGTTCTCTGCTGCCCCCTTGAATGCCTCTGTTCCTCTGGCTTGAACTATGCACAGGCAAGTGGCAGCTGTGGTATAGTAAGCCAACCTGAACTTGAAGTCAAAAAAGGGAAGGACACAGACATCTTCCAACTTGTAGCAGGTGACCAGCTGTTAAGAAACACAGTGTTCAGGCTCCTGCCCCCTCAGCACGGCTTTTCTAGGAGTGTCTTGTCAGTCTGGGTGTTTGCTGTCCATATGTTTGTCTGTGGGATTATTTGGCCACTACCTATCTCCTCTTTAGTATAAGCTCTGTGAGGACAGAGAAGACGGTTTCTTTGCTGGCCAGCATAGCTCCCAGGCATGGCTACTACTCCATCCACGGGTATAAACAGAATGAATATAAACTCTACTGGCTGTGCACATCTGTGATGGCTCATAAATACCACAGGAATTAGTAAGGGTAATTAGTAAGGGTGGGATTATTATCTCCATTCTGTAGACAGAGAAACTGAGACTCTGTGTGATCGGTCACTCACCAGGTACACCCAAGTGGAACACTGGGGACTCCCACAGAGCCATGCATTCCTGGGAGGGGAGGACAGAATCCAGCTGTCCATCAGGAGTCTGTCGCAAGCGTGTGGCTGCACCCATCTGCCCATCACTAACCAGGTCTGTGTTGTGCTTGTTGCAGGCTCAGGAGACAGCAGGGCCACGATGGCCAACTCTCAGACCTGGAAGGCCGAGTAGGCAGCCAAGTTTCCAGCAAGCTGCAGGATGGTCGAAACAACAATATCCTGACCCATACATGCACCCGGGGCTGCAGCAGTTAGACTCTTCTGCCCAGATGGCACCCTATCTGCCCTGACACCCAGAATCCCTCCTCTATGCCCTGCTGGTCCCCATCTCACCCCTTAAACATCAGATGCAGAGAGAGCTCTGTACTCAGATCTGGGGAGCCTGGGCTCTGGTCCCTGCTTCCCACTGAATCGCTGTGTGACCTTGGTCAAGTCACACCTTCTCTGTGCCTCAGTTTTCTGCATCTCTGGAAGGGGTTAAACAGTGTTCTGTCCTGTCTCCAATCACGACGTTGTAAGAATCCGATTGGACTGCAGATATCCAAACTCTCGGGCATTGATAAAAAGTGTTTATACATGTAAACTATCTCAACATTTGAAGTGTCTGTCCTCCTACCCCCCCAAAACAATTTTAACCATGAGAACTTTGCAATTTGGCCCATTCTAGCTTGTTAGATGGTACTCTCATCAATATAAATAGCTGGCATGTTTGCTCCTCCTATGGGACTCCCAGGTCTCAAAGCAGCCAGGAAGAGTCATCCACCAACTTCCTGGTCTTCTGGAATGGTGCAGCATATGGACCAAGCCCAGGGGTTCCATGCTGCAGGTGTGCCTCTCCCTGACTTGTGGAAGCCTCCCCCAACCTTGGGATTTCAGCAATCACCAGCTCTTGCCATACCACATAGTTCCCACGTGGGACGGCACTCAGGTGCATCTCTGGTCATTTCTCCCTGCCGCAGAGTGTTGTGGGATCTCAGAGAAGACTCATCCTGCCTCAGAACCTCAGCCCCCAGCGTCCTTCCAGGTTTTCCTTCCCAGGGATATACAACAGGCCAGCTGTTCTGTAATTCAAAGGCTGCCAGACTGGGGAGATGGAGCCTCCGTGAAGCCTCTGTTTAGTCCGTTGTACGTGGAAGCAGGATCACTCGAGAAGCAAAGTATTTTGTGACCTGGCCGGGGATCAGTTGACGCTGGAGCTGAGGATGCTGAGGCAAAGAAAGCTGGGGCTTTGCAGCCAATTGGCAGCAGCTGCCAAGACTGGAAGACCTCTGCAAGTCACGTGATTGCTCAAGGGGCTGTTTCCTCACTTACAAACAAGAAGGAGAAGGTTGGCCTTTCAGAGTTGTTACAGGCCTTGATAAAGATCCCATGTGTCACACAGGGATGACTGACAGCCAACAGCCACCTGTCATCACTCTCATCTTCCTCCTCATCTTCCCATCATCAGCATCATCGTCTCCTTCATCCTCCTCATTATCTTCTTCATCATCATCAACCTCCGCCTCCTCCATTGGAGGTACTTTCTTGTTTTGACAACGAGGCAGGTCTGTTTTCTGTGGACCAAGGATCCTCCAAGTTTACATTTGGTTTTCTTTTCCTACCTGGAGCCTCTGAGGTCTGGACATCCCTGGTGAGAACAACCATTTTTGCTTTCACATCCATTTCTGTTTTCTACGTATCCACTGTGAGTTGTGTCTGTCAGTGTCATCTCTTAGATTTCGTGAGAGAAAGTTTAATGTATGGTAAGGTTTTATGCTTTTCTTCAGATAACAATATTGTACCCCAACCCCCTTAACAGAGTCTCCTCGCATCTATCTCCTGCCCACTCCATGTCTCCAGGCCCTGTCTGCCCTTCCTGCCCTCCACGGTGTCCCAGCTGCTTTTCTCTACACTGTGACCTGGAAGTTTTACAATTTCTTGTTGGGATGAGCTCACGAATGAGAGGCAGGAGTGGAAGTCGCAGGGTGGGGAACCCTGATTTCTTGGCTCTGTGTAAGTCCACGTACCTTGTTTGGAATAAATAATCACTCAGACATTCCTGTATGACTGCTCTTAATTCCAGGGTAGGTGGGATGGACCTTTTTATTGATAAGAGGCTCAGATTTCGTCAGAAGCAGAGATGGAGTGAAGGGTGAGTTAATCAGCTTTCTACCACTGCAGCAAAACGCCTGAGATAGCTAACTTAGAAAAAGAAAAGGTTTCTCTGGCTTCTTTCTTTAAGGTCTGTGGCAGCATACGGCAGGAGCATATGGTAAACTGACTTACATCAGGACCCAGGGATCAGAAAGAGTAATGAGTAGTCTGGGGTCCACTGTGTCCCACAAAAGCATGCCTAGTGATCTAAAGTCCTCCCTCAGGACCTCATCTCTTAAATGTATCACTCCCTCCAAATACCAATATTCTAGGGCCAAGCCTGTAAAACCCAGGCTGTCCAGATTCAAACTACAGTAGGTGGGGTTCTATGCCAATGACACACCAACCCAGATAAAACTGGCTGTTAGAGGGTCTCCCCACTTGACTCTAATTTATATTATTTATTTATTTATTTATTAAAGATTTCTGTCTCTCCCCCACCGCCGCCTCCCCTTTCCCTCCCCCTGCCCCCA
>NW_026067920.1:1079097-1158143 GCF_014885135.2 Alexandromys fortis
AATAGCCAGAACCTGGAAACAACCTAGATGCCCTTCAATTGAAGAATGGATGAAGAAAGTATGGAATATATACATATTAGAGTACTACTCAGCAGTAAAAAACAAGGACTTCTTGAAGTTTGCAGGCAAATGGATGGAAATAGAAAACACCATCCTGAGTGAGGTAAGCCAGACCCAAAAAGAGGAACATGGGATGTACTCACTCATATTTGGTTTCTAGCCATAAATAAAGGACATTGAGTCTAATTTATATTATTACTGTGTGTTTCTAAAGAGTCTATCCTGGAGGGTAGAAGTCCAGACTACGGTGCACATAGACACACATGCTTTCTAATGTCTTTGAATTGCTGTCTGGACCTCAAGCACATAAGGGCACAGAGCCAGTGTCTGCAATGTTTATGGTATTCGTGACTTCCATCCTCTCCACTAGAATAACTTTCTGCTCTCACCTGTGTGGACCATCACACCCATTTCTCAGAGGTCAGTGCCACCTCTGCCAAGTCTCTTGGCACCCATGGTAACACTAATCCCTGCCAGGCATACCTCTTCTCTGTGAACTTCCATGAAAAATTCTCATAGCTTTCACAGAACATGCCTGGTAAGAGGAAAGCAACAGCTTTTTAATGAATGGGATAGGGAAACCCACCACAAACTTCCTGCATAGCACTTGCATTGGGCAAGACCACCCCACCCATCCCCTACCTCCCTTGTACTTCCTAGGGCTTTCTCTCCTCCATGTCATGAATCGTGTAGTCTGAGAGCACTGTGTTACAGCTGCAGTCTGCTTGACGGATGGGAGACTCTCCTCTCTTTAGCAATCTTAACTGCTTAACCTTGGGAAAGGAAGGGGCTCCTGAATCTTGTAAGCTTTAGGAGCTTTCTAGCACTGTATGGTGTTTACTTCCTAACACCTGATGCCTGAGGACTCCTCACTCACCCAGTTGGATGGATGTGGGACCCATCATTTTAGACAGTGAGGCTACACTATTTGGGCATTCTGGGCTTCTTAGAGATGGTCCTTAAACCTGAAAGTCTGAGGTTCACACGTCTTGGAGGCCTGAGACTGTGCGCTGCTAACAAGCACCCAGAACTTGTAAATCGTAATGGGGAGGCACCATATCGCAGGAGCAAGGACCTGGAGCCTCTGCTCTGCATCTAGCAGGCCACCCCGCTGGTGTCCGTGCCATCTAAGGCTGCTTTTTCCCTACAGTGTCAACCCCAAGTCCTTTCGACAGAGACTTTTGTCCCAGAAAAAAATGAAACATTTCTCAGTTGACCCAGAAAACTTTGTGGCACTCAGTCTAGAAAATGCCCTGGGGCCATCGAATTATAAATTCAAATGCCATCTCCCTATGAAAGAAAAGAATTCTCCCCACTGGAAAAGTCCCTCACGTGACAGGAGGTGGGTAAGTTGTGAGGGTGGAGCCTTCAAGAATAAGATTTAAAAGACCAGAGGAGGTTTGTCCCTTCTACTGTGTGAGGGCATGAGGAGAGGGCTGCAGATGAAGCAGGAAGTGGGTCTTCACACACTGAATCAGAGCCATGGGAAACAATCTTCTCTTTTCCATAAGCCACCCAGTCTGTGTCGTTCTGTTGCAGCAGCCTGGACACACACGTCCTATCCAGAGCCAGCACTTAGTAATTAAGGCGAGTTGGGAGGTCTCTAGCAGAATTTGATGAGGATCAAGAGAAACCAAAGTCTCATCTTACTACTCAGCTTTCCCATCTGTCTCCAAGCCAGCCAGAGCAGATTCTCAAGGAAGCTTGGGAAACAGTAGCAAAACGGGCATCCAAATGTCTATATCAGTAATAAGCATCTGGAAACCTGTGCTGAGGGTCAAGCAGAAGCGGGAAACACAGAAGCCAAGTCCTAGCAAGGTCTCCATCCTTCCTAGAACTTAAATTTGGCACCAGCAAACTCCGGATACGAGTTTAGAAGCCCAGCTGCTGGGAATAGAGACTCCATTAATGACTCAAGACCTGACCTATTAGAAAAGAAAGTCCTATCTCATTATGGAGGGATGGGTGAGTATGAGGGGCAGACAGACCTAGCATTATCTTGTGTTAATGACTAACCTTCATTAAAACACACACACACACACACACACACACACACACACACCTGGTGTGGTGGCTCACACTTTCAATTCCAACACTCAGAAGGTAGAGGCAGGTGGATCTCTGTGAGTTAGACCTTGCCAGAATGAAGGAGGAAGGGAGTGGAGGAGAGAGAGAAGAATGGGAGGATGAATCATGGAACATTTCAACTGAGGAACATTCTACAAAATACCTGAACATTATTCACCCAGAGTACTAAGGCCATGGAAGAAAGGACAATGGGCACTGGTTATGATTTGCCTGAGATCTGGCAAGTGACTGCTAAGGAAAGAGACAGCTGGTGGCACCACAGAACAAAGAACGGTCACCAGATGAACACGTTCCTAGTTCAGTGAACAGTAATTCGCTAATGTGAGTTTCTTCATTTGACCCGTATGCCATGGTTATGTAAGAAGCTCACCCTGGGGGAAGGTGAGTGAATGGCATTAGGGAATTTTAATGCAACCTCTGAAGCCTTTGATCAATCTAAAACCAACTCAAAAGCCTCTGAAAATCTGTCCACAGAAGACGGGACCTCTACCCACTCACCTTTATTTCGTCTACCATCATCCCTTGTCCCTCATCCCTCGTTTCATTTTGTACAAAACCAAAACTGGAGTTCTGCTCTCTAAAGCAAACAAAGAGGTGTGGAAGTTGAGACAAAGTTTCTAATGGTAGGCATTATCAGAGCTTCCACAGAGAGAAGTGTTACTCTGTCTGTCTGTCTGTCTGTCTGTCCCAACCTGACAATCTGCACCAGCCTGAAAGATGCCATTTCATGACACAAAACTCTTGGGTCAGTCTTTCATTTGGAGGGGGAAGCCCAAAGACCAAACACACTCAAACAACAAGTCACAGAGTCTGGAGCTCCTCAGCTTGGCCCAGTGAAGCTGAAATTAATGTGTGGACCAACACACACTGAGGGGAACCGATAGCCCCAAGCAGGGATGCCGGACAGAGTACCCCAAAGACACAGAGAAATTGGGAGATGAGTCTAGAAGACTCAGTTCATTTCCTGTGACATGTTGGGGAAGATATCACAGCTGTAAAGCCACAGAACAAGCCACCCTAAAACGGGAAGAATGGAAAGGGCTTCTGGAAATTAAAAATATATTGTCCAAATTTTTAAACAAATTCCGTAAAAGCCTGAAAAGGGATAAGGGAAAGAAACCACAAAGACCCATCAGAAAAGGGACCAAGCAAAGTCTGATTAGGAAATGGAGGCCCAGAAGAACCCCGAGTTTACTACTAGCTGTGAGGTGTGCTGGATGCTTGCTGTACAGTGCTCCTGGCCACAGCCTAGTGGGGGGGGTATTTAGAGCCCCCATAAAGGAAGACCCTGAGGCAAAAAGAAGAGGTATGCTATGTGAAGGACCTACAGCTGCTGAGGCGGAGAATCAGGCCCCTAGATCCCTTCACACACCACAGCCACAGCTGCTCCTCCCTGGGTAGCCCGAAGCTGCTCACTTGGTTCAATAGATGGGCATATTTACAGAAACAATGCCACCAAAACTTCCCCTGGCTTAAAACTTTTAGAACCAAGCCGCATACGAAATGCAGAAGTTTCTTTTCTGCTTCATAAGCAAATGAAGGTGCAGCTGATAATGATTAAAGAAAAAGGGAAGCTGAACTGACAAAGGGATGCCGGGAGCCACCCTGAGAGAAGAAGCAAAGCTCATTCCCACCTCTTGCTATGGCCATTTGTCTTATGGGGACAATTGCAACAACACAGTGAAGTTCTTGGGGTCAGATCTAAATGAGGAGCCACCAGAGTTAAGGTAATAGAGGACCTCTTTAAAGAGTTGGTACGTGGCAAGTTCAAGATTAGGTTCAAGGGCCTTGGAAGGAGCCTGAGAAGCTTGAAACTTAAATTGTTTTCTATTTATAGTCAGTCTTTCCTCTGGTCAATACACCGTTGACACGAAGTCAAGAGGACTAGGGAAACACAGAAGAGGGAAGATGACCCATAGGACAAGTGGGCGGCACCTGTTGTGCTTCAAGATGAAGACAATAGTAAATAATATCCAAAATTATGCACATATATGTAACTGTAAAAGCACACCTAGAGGGTGTGTGGTGGCACCGAAGGAACTTTCCCCTTTGTTTCATTTCATCCCATTCAGGACCACTTTGAGGGTTCAGCTTTATTGTCAGTCTGACTCGCTTTAGAATCACCTAGGAGATGCCCCTGGGCATGTCTGGGAAGTAGTTTCCAGATTGATTTAACTGAGGATGAACAACCCGTGCTGCTGTGTGGGCAGCACTAATCTTTGGACTAGTGGCATGCACTTAATAAAAATGGAAAAACAAACTGGGTGGTGGTGGCACACACCTTTAATCCCAGCACTCAGGAGGCAGAAATGGGTAGATCTCTGTGAGTTCGAGGCCAGCCTGGTCCATAGTGCAAGTTCCAGGATAGCCAGGGCTACACAGGGAAACCCTGCCTCGAAAAACAAACAACAATAAGGAAAAACAAGAAAGCAAACTGAGTGCCACCATTCATCTCTCTGTTTTCTGACTGTGGACGTAATGTGATCAGTCTCCATATGCCTCAGCGACCATGCCTACCCTGCCAGGATAGACTGAACACTAAAACTGTGAGCCAAGGCAAATCCTTCCTTTATGGCATTTCCCACAGGTATTTGGTCACACCTAATACTGCTTAACTTTGACCATGTTCATATGGTGCCTCCATAATGATCAATTATTCTCACGATACTGGTCTGGAATGGCAGCCTCCTGCCTCAGCTACACACTGATCGCCAAAAGCTGAACAGTATGGGAATAGACTAGCTCAACACTTCTTCCTCGGGTGACACAAAGTTGGAGATGTCACCCCTGCCCTCTACAAGCTTCAAGACCAGAGGAGACTGGACAGCACCTGCTCTCACACACCTGCTCGGTGGTTTTCCCCACATGCTCATACACTCCCTGCTGGCCTGTTCTGGGAACACTTTTCAAATCAGCTGTGTGCACAGAACCCTTAGCTCAGGCTCTGCCTCTAGGAGAGCGTGGCTAATGGGGAGAGGCCTGATGGTATAAATGATAATAAAAGTACAACAGGGAGACAGCCCAGACAGTCTTAACTTCATAAAGCCCAGGGAGAAAAGATCATTGTCTCAATCTACTGGCTACCAGGTGTCCCTGCAGAGGGAGGGCAGAACCACCTATTATCACAGATGGATGCTGTTGAAGAGATTTGCTCCTGCCATGCTCTCCACCTGCCTCACCACTGTGGCTTAGATACGCTAAGTATTTTGGAAATTGAATCCCGTTGAGAGGCATGTAGAGGGATGAAACTTAGTCCTGTGGTGTTTAGAGGTGGGGCCTCTGGGTGGTGGTCGGGATTAAATTGAGGGGGATCCTGTGGTTGAGTATTGGTAGCTTTTCAAGAAGACAAAGGAAGAATGGAGAGGTGGCTCCGTGGTTAAGAGCATTGGCTGCTCTTACAGAAGACCTGGGTTCGATTCTCAGTACCCACATGGTGGCTCAAACCCATTTGTAACTTCAGTTCCAGGAGACTGATGGCCTCTTCTGGCTGCAGCAGACAGCAGGAGCACACATGGTGAAGAGACATACATGTAGACTAAAGACTTATAGACGATAGGAAGGAAGGGGAGGAGAGACAAGTCCTTGGAAGTCTGAGGCAGAAAGATCTCAAATCTGAGGCCAACCTGAACTACATAGCATGGTCCAAGCCTCAGCTACACAAGCAGGTGTGTAGCTACGTGCCATGCCTTGCACCACGTGGGAACTGTACCAGCAAGAAAGTCATCATCGGTTCTTTGCCCTTGACCTACGACCTCCAGAACAAAGAACGAAAGTGAACCTTAGTCCCTTAAAACTTACAAACTCTGTGTTATATGCAGCAGAATAGAAGACTATGACAGCCATGGAATGTTCTCCAGTATTCCACTTCTCAAAGGCCAGATGCCAGCTTCATATCCAGAGCCACCCGTGTCCACACGGAATGGCAGAGGGACAGCCAGCTCTGGGCTTGCCCTTGGAGCCTCGCCAGCTCTACAGACAAACAAAGCACTACGAACAAGCCCACTCTCCCACTCTTCCATCTTCCTGTCATACAGAGGCTCCTGAGAACAGGTCAGGAACCAGGAGCAATTCTTTAGATGGTCTTGTCTGTTGAAGGGTTTCTTCTATTGTTTTCTTTTTTATGTTCCCCGAGAAAACAGAGCCTGACATCAGTAAGAAACTGAAGATGACAAGCTTACAGGATAAAAGGCCCCTTTCTCACCCTTCCAAGCTTTGTGGATGGCTCCTGAGAGCAACCTCATGATGAGAGAGGAGAATGGACGGGGTGGGGAGGCAAAACAGAGACCTCACCCCTGAGGTAGTCTGATCTAACAAGACATTTTCCCACCCAAGTGACTCCCCTGGAGCCTACAAATGTCTTCTCATTGCCTCACAGAGTCCTTGGGGACAGATATAGAATTCATATTACTTTGTCACTGCAAGATTAAAATACTTGAAATACAGGGAAATTAAAAGACTTTCCTGGGGATACTCAGATAGTCAAAATGCCTGGGCTAGAGCCCTGTGCTGGTTGGTGCTGTGTCAACTTGACACAGGCTAGAGTCCCCTGAGCACCTCAGCCGAGAAAAGGCCTCCATCAGAATGGCCTATAGGCAGGTTCTGTGGGGGAACTTCCTTAATTGATGACTGCTGAGGGAGGGGCCAGGCCACTGTGGGCAGCTGGTCCTGGCTGGTATAAGAAAGAAAATCTGAGCAAGCCAGAACAGTGGCCTTACGGCAGCAAACTTCCTCCGCGTTCTCTGCTCCAGGTGGCCGCCTTGAACTCCTGCCCTGATTTCCCTGCAGGACAAACGATAGCCGATAAGCCAAGCATGCCCTTTATCCCCCAGGTCGTTTCTGGTCAGTGTTTTATTCATCACAGAAACCCTAACTAGGATCAACCCAGAGCTGCCTAACTTTTCCAGTTTTTTTTACTGAATGATGAATATCTTGTGGGTATAAATTCATCCAGTCTCTCCTTTATTCCAGACAGGTCTTGGGGGGGGGGGGTTGGATGAGAAATGCTGCCCTTGAACTTGTTCCCTGTAGGTGGTGCTGTTTGGGGAGGTAGAGCAGACTTGCAGGAGGAAGTACATCACCGGGGGCAGGCTTTAAGAGTTCAAAGCCTCTCTAATTGACCCTCTCCTCCTGTTTGTAGATGAAGAGATGATCTCTCAGCTTCCTGCTCCAGCTCGTAGGGACAGAGCTTCCCCTGCCATTATGGACTCTCCCTCTGGAACCAGAAGTAAAAAACAACTCTTGCTCTAAGTGGCTTTGGGTCATAGAGTTTTATCAGAGCAACAGGAGGCTAGCTGAGATCATGAAAGGTGAACACCCAAGCTGGAGCCCAGGGAAAGCAAATCTTTCATAGACATTGCTGTGGAGATTACAGTGGCAATGGAGGAGAGCTGGTGTCCTCAGAGACTAGAGCTAGAAGCTCTCTGCTGCTGAGGGGTTCTGTTACTGCTGGGGGATCACACTTGAGGGGGCTGGTGGGGCCACTGTTGTTTCTGGTGCTGTGGTGTCTGATTTTGCAACCCCTGTCACAGCTGCTGATGCTGCTGTCTTTATCTGCGATAACCGGTGGAGTGCTGTCCCTGCTGCTGGGTTTGTGGTCCTTGTGGCCATGGCTCCGCTGCTGTGGCTGCGGTTGCTGTCCCTGAGGTATCACTGCTTCATGCTGCTGTCACTGCTGTTGGCCTAGGTGATGGCACTGGCGCTGTGCCCGTAGTCATTGGTGATTTGGTCATCAACATCCCCATCCAGGCACATTTTATTGTGATAGACTCACAAACCAGACTGCATCGAAAGTTGCCCCCACTTCTGTCTGTGCTAGTAGAAATGCCCTCCCCACTTGCGGTGCTCCCACAGAGGGCCCGAGAATTCCCGCCTGCCTCCCAGACAGTCATTTCTGAGCATGCTAGTCCTTCACAGATCAGCCCTCTAGGCTGCCTTTGCTGCTTCATACGACCACCTCAACCCGTTCTACCAAAAATAGGCAATCAAAGACCACTCTAAAGAAGTCTTTGATGGGGCCATGTATAGCAACACTAGGGAAGGCAACACAGGAGGGTGGCTGAGGGAGCTGAACTGCCTGCTGTACAGCTGGAGAAAGGGCATTTGCATCCTGACCAGCAAACATGCAAATGAAGGCTTGTATTTGCACCAATCGTAGTGGCCATTCTGCCAGGTCACAAGGAAAGTGCACCTGGTCTCTATGGTGCACTAGTGGCCTCTGGTCTGGTGGGAATAGCTGCAGAGAAAGTGCCATAATACTATTGTGTACATTCCCCAAGGTGTCCGTCCAGTATTCGAGTATATAAGGGTCATCTGACAGGTGATTTGACAGAAAATCCTCTTGCTCAAAGCAGCCAGAGCAGTGAAGGAGAGTCCAGTGGCTGCCAATTGGAGAACTGAATCACCCTAATCTTTGCTTATTTACAGGAAAATAGATAGGAGAAGGAACACTCCCAATAAGAACTAAAAAAAAAAAATACTACTGGCATTAGCAGTGACTTTAACAATATTCAGTATCCAATTAGTGCCCCCTGGATGGCTGTGCCCCCTTCTTCTCAACCCCACTTAAACATCTACACCAAGCTGGGGCTAGAAACACAGTAGGTGCTCAGTAAATGTTTACACAGCAAGTCGGGAGGCTGATAATTAAGAATTATGTCAGCCTGTCTCCTCCTGGAAAACACTGGCTGGATCTATGTCCTTCAGAACTTCTCTAGGATGTATGGTGGCCTGGTGGGTATGGGACTGGGGAAACCAATGAACCCTTTTTAAAAGTTTGCTTTTGAGGTCTGTATATCTATACCAACTTCCTGTCTTTATAGTGTAACAAAATGTAACCCTACTTCGTGGAGGTGCTGGGTGGACAGTCAGTATCCAAAGCTGCCCATCATGTAACTAACTCTGTGGTGCTTCCATGTATAGATAAGACTTTGCTACCCGCAAAAGTCTGAAGGACCTTGGGACCTAAACAAGATTCCATGGGCTTTCCCACGGAGTGCAATTCCTGTGAGGCTCACCCACTGAGTAGGTTAATGAGATTACATTGTAGATGGGAGGTTGGCAAGAAGAGAGTCTACATGACACCACATGTGCCTATACACACATACACACACACACATACACACCATGCATGTGCTAATTTGACCAACTATAGTCATCATTTCATTATGCACCCCAAACTCCATGTTGTGAATCTTATGTATGGGACAGTAGCACACACAGTAATCAACATCTCAGGCTTTAGCGAGCTCCTGAGCTTGGGGTTGACTCTCACAGAGTCTTTCAGTACAATCAGAGCTTGGGACAACAACCGAGATCAGCATGCAGGGTTCACTTACGTAACTGTAGCAACACAGCATTTCAAGCTGAGATCCTTGCAAATATGTTTCTAAGATATTCTCCAAACAACTGTGGCTCTTGACAGTTTCTTAGTATGTGGGAACCTCAGTGCCCCACCCCAGTGATGCTTATCGTTCATCTGTGTTGTCTGGGTCCCACTTAGTGAGAAGACTTCTGCTTGTTTGTTTTGAAGAAATGCACTTAATAATTTAGAAGCAATAAGGTAAAGCATTTTATCACAAAATTAAAACATTTGGATGACAAAGACATAAAGATTAAAATGACAGTGATTATCCTGGAGAAATACACTAGATTTTGATCCCATAATCACAAAGAGCTGTTGTTCCAGATACAGGAGTCGCCGTGAGTTTTCCAAGATGATGGGAAGAAGAAAACCCTAGAGAGAAACGGGCAAAATGACAACACAATTCAAGAAGAAAGAAAAAGGTCTGAGTGCCGAGAACAGAGAAACACGAGTGGAAATGTCTCCAACCACATTATGGCAGCAAGGGCAAGATTACCCTCCCACCCGGGACACTGAAGATGGACAAATAATACAGCAAGAAGATCCTGAACCTGAGGCAAAGACAGCAACCATGAGGAAGGAGAGGCCATGGAGCAAGCCTCCAGCTGAGCCACCATCTTCCGAGAGAGAGACTTCCCCAGACCCTTCTGCAAGGGAGGGACCTGGTCAGACCTCATGGAGCACAGGCTGGCCCGAAATGGCAGGCAGAGTGCTGGGAACCTCAGAGGGACACCCTTAATGCTCAGCAGAGAGCTGTGAGACATGGCAAGAGAGGAATTACATGAGGACAAGGGAAGCATCCAGGCAGACTCCGGGGAGCCATGTTCAGCACTGCGTCCTCCAGCTAGACTAGGAACCCTCTGTGTTCCAGGATCACAGGGCGAATGACTCGGGTAGACCCTGGATTCATGGTGGGGGACGATTGGCAGCACGCTGCATACTGCTCTACTCCAGTGAGGACATCTGCAAAATTGAACTCGACAGATAAAAGCATTCCCAGGCTCTGAACCACATCCTAGAACGTCCCAGAAACATGCATGTGGAAGAAAGAGCTCCCTTCACCCTTCCCTCACTTCCCTGCAAAGTAATCAGTTTCCTTTGCAGTCTGGTGTGCTGGCTGCTTTTATGTCAACTTGACACAAGCTAGAGCCATTTGGGAGGAAGGAACCACTATGGAGAACATGCCGCCCCCCTAGGCTTGTGTTCAAGCCTGTGGTGCAATTTCTCGCTTAATGATAGATGTGGGCGGGCCTAGCTCACTGTGGATGGTGTCATCCTTGGGTAGGTGGTCCTGGTAGCTTTAAGAAGTAGGCTGAGTAAACCATAGGGAGCTTACATTTCCACATCACGGTCCATCATCAAAGGAAGTAGGCAGGAACCTGAAGCGGAAGCCATGGAGAAACACTGCTTACTGGCTTGCTTCCTTTTTCCTCCATCCCCCTTCCTCTAAGTCTCCTGTCTTTGTCTCTTATTCCCTGCTCTTTGTTTCTCCAGGGCAAATAAATCTCCTTTGTGCTGAGTGAGGACTGGGTTCTCCACCTACAGCTGGGATCCTCATCACGTAAAGAGGGTGAGCGGTTGGCCCCAGGTGATCTCCAATGAGAGTTATGCATTTATTCTCCTGAGTTGTGATAGAGTTTCAGATTGGAATTATGGGAATGAGATTCCAAGGGCTGGAATTCTGCGTGCAATGTCACTAAGCTGCATCGAGGACAAATTTATAGGCAAGTTCTTGTTTTCCAAAAATCCAACCATGTGGATGCCGCACAGAGCTCCTCCAGACATCATAAGAAGCAGTCACAGTCACGTGGCTGAGGCTGGTAAAATCCTGCCAATCAGGGTCTTCCCTGTACTGCTTCCCTGCCTCCCGCCCACTCATTTACATAGGTGGTAGCAACAGGTACATGATGGCACACAGCTGGCAACAATAATCTCAAAAAAACAGTGAAGAACACCAGGTTTGGGAAGGAGGGAGGAGCAGGAAAGACACAGACTAGAGCGTGTTCTAGGAGTGCATGTATACAAAGCCCACACTGGGCCAGTCCGTGTATGTGTGTGTATAAGATTGTCAGGTATTCTGGAGGAACTCATACCTGAGCCCTGGGGCTAGGGGTACAGTGACTGAAAAGGGGGTCTGTCTGCTCAGGTGTCCTGGAGGCAGTGCTAGAGTCCAGCCCTCCCCTGCATAGCACATGCCCTGTGCTCAGCCAAAGGGAAGTCTGGGCTGCAAGGCCAGGGTAAGGGGACACAGCAGTAGAGATGATAGCTAGTCACAAGAAATCAGGCACGCAAATGCTGTACCTCTGGAGCCAGGAACCTACGTTTCCCCACCACAGGAACTCAAATGTCAGCTGGGGAGGAGGAAGACATTCTGAAATCGCTGGGGTTTAAATAAAAAGTGGCAAAGAGGCCACTGGATTGCATGGGCATGCCTGGCCATGAGGAGACCAGGACGGAGGCCAGAAATGCAAATGAAGATGTTAGAGAGAGAGAGAGAGTATGTGTGTGCAAATATTGCATCTGCTCCCAGAAGTTGTCAAACACTGGGCCCACTGCGAAAGGATAAGGCCAGCCCTCCATCTTCAAGGTTCCCTGAGGTTGGCGTTAATTTAATCTGGGACTATAACTCCATTTCATTACGAATTCCTTATCCCCACCCCCAGGAGGTTTGACTGTAGGCAACAATTGGGAATATGGTATTAACTGACCTTCAAAACCGCACAGCCAAATTAATAGCAGGAGCGAGGAAGCAGATCATTCCTCTTGGGAGGCTCCTGGCATCTCGCCCCACCCCCTTTCCTAACGAGGAAACTAGAGAGTTCTTTTGCATAATCAGAAAATGACAGTGGAGACAGTGTAGTTTGGATCTTGAAGGTCAGCTGGGGGCCCCTGTGTTGGTGCTGTTAGGGTGTGGAGGAACCTTTAAGAGGTAGCGTGTCTTTCTTCCCTTCCATCCTCCTTTCCTGTCTTCCCCAAACAGACGTTGACTGAAGGCCCATCAAGATCACCATTTCATCTGCTCTCTTTTAACTTACTATTTACCAGAGCTTTGTGTGCCATTAAATATCCATCAGTATAACTAAAAAGCTAGCCAGCAATGATAAAACTAACACATAATATTATCCTATGTTATAATACTGGCAGCACCTGCCTATCAATTCTATATCCAGACAGCCTCTGACTGATGAGCCATAGGCATTAGTGTGTGGTGGGTACCAGGAGGTGGCATTTTGTCAGCATCTCACAGCAGTCCCTCCTCAGAGGACCAGTTTGAGCCTCAGCGATGAAGGGTGGAGATGCTCTTCCAGAGCCCCATAACCCATCATAGAGGCATGCAAAGTCCTAATTCAGGCCTGTCTCTGGACAGTGACTACCTCAGCAACCCCTCTGCCTCAGGGCTTCTTTGTGAACTGATTTAAAGCACTTACAGTTTTACAGATGCTGTACCATTGGTGACATAGTCTTCCACAGTCTTCAATTCCCTCAGTTTGGAATAGAACTCCATTTAAAGTAGATACTTGGTATCTACTTCATTATAGCTAATAAAGTTTTATTTAAAGTCCTGCCATTCAGCGTTTTAAATTGATGAACAAGGACATTAAGGTCATGGGAGGTGAAATTGTAAGCTTTGGGTCAGACACTCCTTTGATGTCAGAACCAGCAATGAACCAGAACTTGGACTCTGAACACTGAGGCCTAGAGGGGCATTGAATAGAGCAGCACATGTACCATGCTCACAGAAAATGATGGAGTGACTTTTGTCCCCTCTTATCTCTTGGGCCACACTGAAGATGGAACCCAGCACCTCATACAGAAAGGTAAGCACTAAACCATTGATTGCCCTGTGTCCCAGTCTTGAGAGAATGACAGAAGGCACCTCCCACCCTAGTTGTCACCATGCCTCGTGTCTTTTCCCAAGAAGTACAAACACTCCACCCTCCATAGCCTGAGCTTCTGTATCTAGGAATTTGATCAAGTGTGGATTTTAAATTAATTTTAATTGAGTTTGAATGTGTGAGGATTTTTTTCTTGTCACTGTTTCCTAAATAGCAGTCTCAGGGTGATGTTCAGCATGCCTCATTGAGTCAGACATCATAAGTCATTTAGACAGATAGTTCAAGTGTGTGCAGATTCAATACCGCTTAATGAAAGGGGCTGAGTTCCATGGCTTTGGGGACTCCACTTGGCCCTTAAGCTAGGGCCCCACAACTGTATTTGTTTATCTACTTCTATTAGCAGTATTAGCATGTCTGTATCTAGAAAATGCTGTGCTTCTTGGTATTTATAATCATGATACATTATCCATATACCATTTTTCTGCTCTGAGAGAAAAATGTGTGCACACATAGTCTCTCTCTCACACACAGTCTCTCTGTCTCTGTCCCTCTGTCTCTCTCTCTCTCTGTCTCTCTCTCTCTCTATCTCACACACACACACACACACACACACACACACACACACACATGCTCTTTGTCTAGCTACCTCAGGGAACTAAGTACCATTTTAAGTAGATATTTGACATCTACTTTATTATGGCTAATAAAGTTTCATTTAAAGCTCAGCCATTAGGGCATTTGAATTGAATTTTCTTCTCGGTAAAATTTTGTTTTCCCAAGGGTTAATCATTGGTGTGCACTATGCTGAAGGTTTAAAAATAAAAATAAGGTCCCTTTATTTTGAAGGAATAGAATGAAATACTGATGGTGGAATTGTAGAAAGTCCTGTATTTGCTTTGAACAGTTGGGCTTGGGGAAGGGATTCTGACCCTCAGAGAATGCAGAAAGGACCTCAGCTTCCCCTAACCCCACCATCACTGGCTGCTGTCTCACAGATGCCCAGTGGCTCACAGCACGTGATACCTCCAGATACAGGGTAGTGGGTGAGGAGATCACAATTACTCCTGAACCTCAGTGCCACCAAGTGTAAAATCATTCTTCCTGTCTACGCTCTACCCACTGGATCTCCTGTGAGAAAGTCAGCCCTCTCCAACCCTCTCTGGGATACAAAATGCTCCCTTTGTGTCTCTACCAATGGAGTGATGCAGCTGGCTGGCTCCTGTGGATGGTACTCTGCTACCGGGATATCAGTACTGAGTAAGAGGTCCCTTCAAGGAAGCTGGAGAGGAGAAGGGCATGGCTGCAGTTTAGAAGCTCCAGCAGTGGCCTGTTCTTCCCCTTGGTGATTATGGGATTCCCTTCCTATTCACTTCCTGCCCCAAGGAGACATCACAGGCCTGACAACTGCTGCGACCCTGAGGGGAGCACAAAGGTCCCATGTGAGCTGTGAGGGCTGGAGGTGGCCTTTGGATATCTGCAGAGATGGAGTTCTGTGGCATTTGAATGTAATTGGTCCCTATAAGCTCCTAGGGAATGGCACTATTAGGACGTGTGGCTTTGTTGGAGGAAGTGTGTTACTGTGGGGATGGGCTTTGAAGTCTCCTTTGCTCAAGCTTCACTCAATGTGACCCTCAGTTCACTTCCTGTTGCTACACCACATCTGCCTGGACATCACTATATCCCACCGTGATGATAATGGGCTGAACCTCTGAAGGGCAAGCTTCCACCCCAATTAAATGTTTTCCTTTATAAGAGTTGCCTTGGTCACAGTGTTTCTTCACAGCAATAGAAACCATATCTAAGACAAGCCCTGAACATGTCCATGGACCAAGGCCCAGATAATGGACCAAGGCTCAGGTCACAGACCATGAAGCCTGGTTCTACAACTTATCAGCTATAGGGCCCTATTTTTCCTGAATGTTCTCACTATAAAATGAAAAAAAAACTCTATCTTGAAGTGGCAACGAAAGGGCTGGCACATTTGGGCCTCTGTAGGACAGTGGGTCTTTCTGCTGGAGCCCACTACGGGGAGCCAAAATATCGACGAAACCAACTCTACAAATCATCCCCACACAAAGCAAAAACAAGGCGCACTATTACATTCATTTAAAAAGTTCCCTTTATGAAAAACAGAATATATAATGTACATTGTAACAACAGAGAACTGCACCTTCCTCACACAAACTGGTAGGGATCTGTCCCAGCAATAAGTAGCATTCTGTGTGAGGAAGGTGGGGTGAGGTGGGTCCCCTCTAGATCTTGGTCATGTGGACCTGCAATAAAGGCGTGCTTGTGTCCTGTGGAACAAAAGAGAGTGGACCAAACAGAAACTCAGGGGACAAGAGTGACTGGGCACTGGAGAGCCAATGTGTGTGGCACTGTGTCTAGGCTGCAAGCGTGTGTATATTGCGAGCTGTATGGTACGGACAGAGCAATCCAAGTGGGACTGGAGAAAAGATCACCTTGCCTGAGACGCTCCCTGGTGCTTCCCCTTGAGTCAGTCCAGGCCTAAGGCCTTGCTGGCCTTCTTGGCGTTCAGGAAGTTCTTCTTCCTCCTGGGAGGAACACGCAAAGCAATCTCAGGCTCCTTTGGGCTCCTGAATACAAAGATCTTCTCTCCCGTGTTTAATATGTCCATGGTCTCCTCCCCTGTGATGGGCATGGGTGCCAGTTCCCCAATGGGCTCTAGGGACAGGTGTGGCCAGCTTCCTTTCCCAGGGAATGTCACCCTTTCCTGGACAGGAGCATACACCTTCTTCAATATGCTGCCGAGAAAAGAGAGAGTTAGATTCTGTATTTTGGGCCCATTCTGACCCTCCTTAATGTTCTGACACTTCTCCAGTCCTGACACCCCAAATAAATCTCATTTTATTTTATCTTATTTTTTAAGGATTAGGTTTTGTTTGTGTGTCTCTATGTACCATGTTTGTGTACTGCCCCCAGAGGCCAGAAAAGGGTGAAGGATCTACTGGAGCTGGAGTAACCATCTGTTGTGAACCGTTAAGTGTGGGTGCTAGGAACCAAATTGCAGCCCTGTCAAGAGCAATAATTTTAGTCATTATTCTATTGCTGTGAGGAGACACCATGACCAAGACAATCATTATAAAAGAAAACATTTAATAATGCCACTCCCTGGTGATGAAACATTCAAACCTATGATCCTATGGGGCTATTCTCATCCAATCCACCACAAGCACCAAGCAGCTTTCCCACTGAGCCATTTCTCCAACCCTAAGTACCATTTAAAGGTTTTTTCTCCTCTCTGGTCACTGGTGTCTCTAAAATCAGATGAAATCAATAGTGAGGTATACTGCTGGCCACCCTCACTGGCTCATAGTGGGAAAGGTTCTGAAGTCTTGTGAGCCCATCGCACACCGTTACCTTGTTGTCCGAGAATATTGACACCATGGAAACAGACAGCGTTCCCTCTGTCTCCACTACTCACCTACCAGCTCCCCGTTAAACACTTAAATCCCACAGCCGTCACCCTGGCTCTCCAGGCAACTGCGAAGGGGTTGGGTAGAATGCATCTGAGACAGAATGCATCAGGCTTAGGAATTCCCCATGATAAGTCTGCTGGAATCCTGTCCCTGGAGCCCTAGATACCATTGACGCCATTTTAACCGCTCCTGGAAATCACATGTGACCTTAAAGCTACAGAACTCTCCCCTGGCTCCGAGCAGTTCAGTGTAAGGCTGTGTCAATAGGGTCCACCTGGGAGGCTCCTGGCCCTACTGAGGCACTGTGCAGGCTCAGCTCCACTGACATCACATTTCCTGGAGCCTGGGAATCAGTTCTCTCTGACACTGTTGCTGGAGACTAGACCAAGGTCTCTCATGACTGGTACCGGCTCTATACCATCAGCAGAGCACAGGATGGGTGCAGGGAGGATACCTTACAACCAAGCAGATCCAGTGCTGTTTCTGGTCTGGACGTGGATTGATTTCTCCTGCCCAATATCCTGATCTCATTTCTTGGGTACTGTATTCTGATATCCCATTGTGGTAGTTTGAAAGAAAATAGCTCCCAAAGGGAGTGGCACTCTTAGGAGGTGTGTGTGGCAGTGTTGGAGGAAGTGTGTCACTGTGGGGGTGGGCTTTGAGGTCTCTTTTGCTCATTTCCCTCAAAGTGACTGTTGCCTGCGGATGTAGCTCTTTGAGCTACTCCAGCACCATGTCTGCCTACACGCTGCCATGCTCCCCACCACGATGATAATGGATTGAATCTCTGAAACTGTAAGCCAGCCCCAATTGAATATTTTCTTTGTAAGAGTTGTCGTGGTCATGGCATCTCTTCACAGCAATAAAAACCCTAAGACACCAATCTATTACCAATGGTTCTATAGCGAACAATCCATGATGAATTGCAGGTCCTTCACCTCTGAGAACTATAGAAGGGCAGGGCTTGGACAGCCACCAATTCTAGTGTAAACAGAGTAATACTTTTTATTCATTATGTGTCCTGTTGAAGTTACTTTGTGTGTGCATGTGTGTGGTATACCTGCATCTTCCTCTGGGTGTGTGCACATGTGTACACGCATGCAGAGGCCAGAGGCTGGCCTCTGGTGTCCTTAATCACTTCTCAGCCTTGTTTTTTTGAGATAGAGTCCCTCATTGAACATGGAACTCACCAATTGGCTAGAATGGCTGCCCAGGGAGCTCCAGCAATCTTCTTGTCCCTGCCTCCCCAGTATTGGGACTATACTTGCCTGGTATTTTACTAGGGAAGTGGGGATCTGAACTCAGGTCCTCATGCCTGCATGTAGGCGCCTTACTAAATGAGTTCAGGCCCCAGTCTGAGACTGTCACTTTTTAAAGCCACTATGTGCCACCTAAGGTGCTATTTTTCTGATCTTCTCTATTTAGAACCACGGGAGACCCTTGTTCTGTGGCCATAAGAAATGGTCTGCCCCTCCTTTTCCTCTGAGATCTAAATATGTAACGATCACAGTCAAGAAAGACAGGCACTAGGTGGAAAGAGGCAAGCCTGGATGTTGACGAAAGTAGAGGGTGAATTTGACAGCCCCAAGCCAATGGCCACCACTCCCCACTCCCACCCCAGTGGCAGCCTTGGGCCTCTGCATTGGACCTCCTTAAACTTTGGTTTTAGCATCTCCACTTTCTGGAAGGCTCAGGATAACAAGGATTAAAAGGGCTTTGGGAACAGTAAAGTCTGAGGAACTCTAAGGAATTTATTCTTTTTCTAATTATATCTTTTTAAAACCTGCTATTAGCCAAAATAAATACAGTAATTAAAACGCTAATAAATGTTAGGAGAACATTCTCCTACTGAGAGCTACAGGCTTGTCTTCAGTTTTTAAACTGAGACCAAGAACAGAGGTGTGCTGTCTTCTGGGAAAGAACTTTCCCACCTTCCCATGCCCTCCCTGGCAATTTGGCCATGCCCCAGCAGCACCCCCCCAGCCCTCCCCTGCCCAGACTCACCTCTCCTTCCTCTGGCGGGCCCAGAGCATCCTCTCCAACCCTTGACTCACCAGATCGGCTCTCAGTCTACTGTCCAAAGCTTGCCACCAGCCCTGGTGCTTCCTGATACAGGAAGAGGGTGTTAGAGTTTAAAATGAATTAAATCTGATTCCCAAACCCCTTCAGGTGGCCTCTGGCTGCCACTCAGAGCCCTGAGAGATTCACTGAGTCTCAATCTCAAGCCTGGTCCATAGGTAATGCCTGCCTGGAGGGGACCACAGGCGGTGACAGGCAACATCAATCAGGCAGAGGCAAACTGTGTCAAGAAGGGAGTCTTGTGGGGGTGTTTAAAGGTTCGTACTGACTCCCATGTCCCCTGTCTCTGGGCCTGCTGGGAAGGTCTCTGCCATTCTTCTCCCCCAGCTCCCGACCTGGTCAAACCTGGCTTTCACAGACAACCTCACACCCGGAGCTCACCTCCTCTTGCCCTGCTCAGCCTGCTCCCCGCTGCTCTCGTTCTCTGCTGTGTGGTCCGAGTGCTTTTCGCTGACTGTGTCCAGCAGGGCCAGTAGCTGAGGCTGCGAAGCCGCCGGAAGCACCACACTCAAGAGTCGGAGTAGCGTGCTCCCTGGCACCATTGTCATCTTGGAGAGGTATGACACCAGCCTCAGTCCCTACGGGGACACAAAAGGGAAGAACTAAAAAGCCTCGGCTCTCTCTAGACCTGCCGGGTAGCAATATCTAATTCATGACATTCTCAAGGATTCTGTTGTCCTGGGATAATAAATATTTCAGTGGCTCAGCCTGAAAAACATTCTGAATTCACAAAACTGTCAAGAAAATGTCTGTGGTCAGCAGCTGTGGCACCCACAATGTCTCTAACAGAGCTCACCCACCCTTCCAAGTTAGCTCACTTGAGCAAGCCAGAACCATGGCACAGGAGCCTCAGCCTGCATCATGGCAGCCAGGAATATTTCTCCATCTTCTGCTCCACTTCTGGGAGGCCCTGGGGACAGTCCAAGCTCTGGGAGTAGCTGAGTGTCCCTACACCATTGGGTGATTAGAGCCACTGCTCCACTGAATAAAAAGGAAGTGCTGCTGAGCTCAAGAATTATGGTTGGAAGGACTGTCCCCACCTCAGCTGAACATGGAGGAAAGATGGAGAACGGCCGGGCGGTAGTGGTACACGCCTTTAATTCCTAGCACTTGGAAGGCAGAGGCAGGTGAATCTTTTTGAGTTTGAGGCCAGCCTGGTCTACAAGAGCTAGTTCCAGGCCAGGCTCCAAAGCTACAGAGAAACCCTGTCTCAAAAAAAAAAAAAAAAAATGGAGAATGGCCCATGGTTGCTAGGGTTGGGGGTGGTGGGTGTGGCGGTGGCTGAGAAATGACACTCAGGGATGTCTCAGCTGCATTGGACAATTCTGCATCCTTGTGGCCGCAGGAAATCTGCTGCGACAGCAGGACAGAGAGCCATAAGAACACTTCATACTAGATTTGATGTGGTCCCAAGCAAGCCCAAGGAAACAAGAAACAAAAAGTGGATGGTGTAACTTTCTATACCCTAACATGCCAAAATGATTTCAAAGTAAAAAGCTTAGAAATGTACCAACTCTGTACCTCTTAAACCTTTGGCTGTGTCCCTGCCCCACTGAGCCAAATGCTAAGTTCTTGGGTCATGCTTTTATTTCTCCTAATGCCTCAAACTCCTCACTGCACGTATTGGCTTTGTGGGAGCCTAGGCAGTTTGGATGCTCACCTTACTAGACCTGGATGGAGGTGGGTGGTCCTTGGACTTCCCACAGGGCAGGGAACCCTGATTGCTCTTTGGGCTGACGAGGGAGGGGGACTTGATTGGGGGAGGGGGAGGGAAATGGGAGGCGGTGGCAGGGAAGAGACAGAAATCTTTAATAAATAATAAATTTATATTATTTATTAAATATTATGTTTAATATTAAATAAAATATTAAATAAATTTATATTATTTTTTATTAAATATTATGTTGAGTATACTCCTCATCTGTAAAGACTACCAGTACCAGTGCAAAGGGTTTGCTGAGGATGCAGTAAGCTGGGCTTTGCCCAGTGCAGGGGCTTATCACTATAACCCCAGCACTTAGGGGTGAGGCAGGGGGTTGCCACGAGTTTAAGTTTGAGTGATGCCCTGCCCTCAACCAAAACCACCACCAACAACAAAAATAGAGTGAAGGCTTCTCCAAGTGCCACCAAGACCCAAATAAAAGCCTCTTCTCTCAGTTGCAGGGTGGCCATTGTTGGTCCCTGGCCATTCAGAGCCCTTCCCTGGGATTTTACATGGCAACACCTAGAGGGTGGGGTGGGGATTTCAGTGTCCAGCAAAGCCAGGCAGGGTGTGGAGAGTCTGAGGTCAGGCCTGCCAGCGCCTGATCTGTGTGTGGAAAGGTTCATGAGTGGGCAGAGTGAAGAGTCCATGCTACCTTCTTTGCTGTGGGGGAGACTGCGGCTGTTGGAGAATCACTGTTACACTGTAGGGAACACGGGCAAGAAAGATGTCTGCAGACACCAGCCAGACACAGTCGTCTCAGGGACATGTTGGCAGTAAGGGGACTTTGTCTTGTCCTGGGGACAGAGAGGTTTAACACCATGGCTGCCATCATTAACATGCCCGTTGGACCTGCGCTGATCATGAACCTGCGGCTGGAACATCCCCATCTGACATAGGGAAGATTATGGTTCTGAGAACGGGAAAATGTCCACAGATAGGTCCTCTCACCTGGCTGCACAGACTGGCCATGGTGTCAGCCTCCAGGCTTTCCAGAGAGTCTTCCAGCACTGCACTGTTTTGCCGCTCTTCTCTCACCCTAGAGAGAAGAGAAAATCCAGAGGTCCAGCCCAGTCATGGGGAGCTGACAGGAGGGTGTCTGTTTAAGTGACAAGGACTCGGAGGTGGAGCACAGGAGGCTGACAGAGGAGTGGATGAATGAAGACCGTTCGGTGGCTCTTGGGTGCTCTGTGACCCTACTCTGAAAACTCACCTTGGTCCTCCTGACTAGGACCACAGAGACCAGCACCTGAGGTCCACACCTGCTTCTGTCCTCTGCTGAAGCAGAGCCAGAGTCGCCGTCCAGAGATGGCCACAGACAGCAGTACTTTGGTGGCAAGGCCAGCTGCCACCTTAATACAAGAGACTTGCTATATAAACTCTGTGTCAAAGATGAGGCCACTGATGAGCCTCACAGTCCCTGTGGCTATCACAACCCAAGGCTTGTGCAGGCACAACTCAACCCAACCTCAGACTCCTGCAGATTATTGCAGGGAGCAGGAGAATGTGACAAAAATAATTTTAAAAAATGAAAATCTCCTAGATAAGTCATCACCTCTGTGTTCCTGCCTCCCGTCAGCCACTCAGCCCCTTTGTCAGTTAACTCCATGCAATCTGTCTAGCTGCACTTTGATGTTGAGTATACTCAGGAAATAAACCCAGAATCACTGTAATCTCCCCACTTAGAAACCAAGTGGAGTGCTTCCTCCAGGTAATTTGTGCGCTTCTAAAATCCAGTCAATGTGCGCTGTACACAGTTTGCATCTGTTGCTTTACACACAGATACTATAGTCGCACTGGGGACTTAGAGAACCGCAGGAAGCGGTGTTTCTGCAGGAGCACTGAACGCTGCAGGCAAAGCCAATTTTCTGTCCTGAATTGTGAAGGAGTGAAGAAAAAACAAGGCTGGAGTCTATTCTGTAGCTCTACAGAAGCAGGGTCTGAAATTCTGCAGCACAGTGAAATCTGAACAGAGCCCTTCCTATGCCACCGCTGCTCCCTGGCTTTGACGCTGTACCACGACAGTGTGAGATGTTACCAGGTGGGGAGGGTAGGTAGGGACACGTGGGACATCTCTCTAATATAATATAATTATAATATAAGCTTACAACTTTTTGTAAGCTTAGAATTATTCGAAAATAAGAAGTCGAAAAGGGCCTATGGAGATGGTGGCTTAGCAGGTAAAGACACTTGCCACCAAGCCTGAAGACCCAAGTTCGATCCCCAGGACCCACATGGCAGAAGCAGAGAAGCAACTCCTAAAAGCTGTCCTCTGACCTCCACACGTGTACAGTGGCGCATACATACACACACACTCAAAATTTTAAAAATGTTTTTAAAACGTTAAAAAATATTGTTAGCAAAACTCAATGGTATTTAAAAAAAAAAAACCATAAATCAGAGAAGAAAGCTGGCATCCCTCAACAACAGCAGTTTGAGTGGAGCATGGGAATGGCTTCTAAGGCAGGAAGGTGAGAGACCAGGTGCCTCAGGCCAGAAGACCCCACCTACCCCACTCAGAGTGTAAACCACCCACCTACCTCTGCTGTTGCTGTTCCAGAAGCTTCTGGCCCTTGTTCAGAGCCTGCCGCAGCATGGCAGAGACCTGCCTTTCAGGATCCATCTCCCCGGGTTCACCCAGTCCGGGTCCATCAGCCGCCCACCGCTGCCAGCTCTCCAGAACCTGCTGCTGCTCAGCTGCTTCCTGCTGCACCAGCCGCTCCTCCAGCTTCCTCTCCAGTTCCTGCAGCTCCTGCAGATGAAGGAGCAGGGCTGAGTCCCACTGATGCCAGGTGGGCAGGAGCTACAGGAGTCACTGAGGCAACATTGTAAGTATCCTTAGTAACTGTGTCTCCAGGGGGGTCCCTCTGGGGTTGAGCATCTCTGAAGCTGAAGATAGGTTCTGGTCAAGTCAAAAAGGAAAGAACAGGCTACGTTCCCAATGGCAACCCACGTGTACTTATGAAGGGTCTGCATTCTAAAAAGATTATGACAAGCACAGTATCGCTTGCATTGTGGGTTTTTACTTCCCCATCATCCCCACATACTTTTCTAGAAGTAAAGAAGAGCAAAGGAAATGTCTTAAAAGGGAGATCTGATTAACTATATTTTGAGACATCTCATGCTATGACTTCAGCACCCACCTCATAAAAGTTCCTAAAAGCATCTTTTAAACTCACAACTTAGAGCCCGTGGGGCTGCTATTCTCTGCTTTGGGACAGCCTACTCCAATCTCTCTTTTGAGTCCGTGCTTTGTTTTGGGAAATACATTTCTGCTTAACCTTCTGAGCCTCTGGATTGAATTCTTTCAGGAAGGTAACCTCAGTAACAGTACTTTACAAGGGGCTGCTCCCGAGCCTCTCACCCGGGCATAGACATGTCATGGGGTAGCTCTAAGTTTCACACACTGCACATAGTGCCCGAGACTTAGTGACAGCTCAGTAAATGTTGGCTAATAGTACCACCACTTTTGCTTTTGATCTCACAGTGCCTTAGAGCAGTGATGCTGGCTGGCAGAGCTGGAAGTGTGAAAACTCAGGCAGAATCATCAACAGAGTGACTGGGACACCTAGACACTGGGGCAACAGGAAGACTCCTCGTGGGCTTGGAAGTAGAAGCTCAGCAAATGACACGGAGCTGCAAAGACAGCAGGGGCCGTTATTTGGGGTTACTCCTCTTCTGGGCAGGGCTGTCCTGTTTATATTTCCCCATCTTCGCCACACAGTCCCCACTGCACCTTCTGATAATCCAATTTCACAAAAGTAGTCTAAATTGTTCACTGGATGAGATGCAAACCACCGACTCTCCTTAGAAACGGTTTCTTCCAAAGCTTCTCATTTCATGCTTTTTAAATTCTCCAAATGCTCACCAGCTTAAAAGCTCATTATCAAGAGGAAAATGCTTGGCACATGAGCGATCACGCTGCAAACAGAAGAGTCTCCCAGAGCACGGAGAAGGCCACCTTCTCTCCCCGTGCAAACCGGGAAGGAGCAGCCCATCCACCATCTCACCGACAACTCAGAATGTCTAATTTTCTCTCAATTGCTTCTGATGTGGGACATGCAGTCCTCCCCACACAGGCAACTGTGACAAGAAGCTCTGATATGACTCAAGAGCTCTGAGATGAAGTGGGAAAGGCAGGTGTGCTCCCAAGGTAGCTGAAGTGCCGGCATCTCAAGTGAATAATACTGGCCGGGAGGATGCAACTCAGACACTCAGATGCCTCAGTGTCTCACTGGCCAGACTCCCTAAATGACCTTGGGCAGGACTTCCCCCCATTTTTGGGGGGATAGGTTCTGAAATTTTCTTTTCTTTTCTTTTATTAATATACAGTCTCTCTGCATAGTCCTCACTGTCCTGACGTAGACCAAGCTGGCCTTGAATTCACAGAGATTGGCCTGCCTCTGCCTTCCAAATGCTGGGGTTAAAAAGTGTATGCCACCATGCCGGCCTGCCTCTCCATCTTAAACACTCATTTCCTCTGACTAGAATTTGGGGCACTGGTCCATCTTCACGGCATTCACCTCCAAATGAAGCATTTGTTTTGATAGACGCTCTGTGGAGGCTTCCTCCTGTCACTGATATTCTGAGCGTCTTGAATGGGTTTTACCTCTGTGGGTGCCGAAATGGTCACGTGAGCTGCTTCCTCCCCTTTAATCGGTTAAGCAAGTGAGTTTTGTAAACCAATGTCCTCATGTTAAGTTCCTGGAAACTCCTTATATTCCTGGAAACTCCTTATAGTCCTGGAAAAAAAATCAGCCAGGCCATGAAGGATTAATTATTCTAACAGATATGCGGGTTATATTAGCTGCTATTTTATACACCAAGTTTACAACTGTGTTCACAGCTGCAGTTCAGTCAGGGTCTCCTGTTGGTGCCAAGTGATATGAGAATTACAAAACAAGGTGAATGAAGGTCTTCGTTTCCGCTCAGGGATGATGCGAGCATGGGCCTGGCCATGTTTTGAGTAAGAATGGCCCTCACAGGCTCAGATGAACACTTGGTCCTCAGTTGACGGAACTGTTGTGGAAGGAGTAGGAGGTGTGGCCTTGCTGGAGGAGGGGCAGACTTTGGGGTTTCTAAGACTCATACTGTTCCTTGTTTGCCTCCGATCAAGATGTTTCTGCCACCATGCCTTTGTTTGGCCATCTGGCATTATAACCCACAAAACAGCTCAGTTAAATGCTTTCTTTTATAAGTTGTCCTGGTCATAGTGTTTTCTCACAGCCTTAGGTCACTAAGACACTTTACAGTTTGCTGGAGCCAGCCCAAGAAATGGATGCACTTGTGGCTGTGAGTGCAGGTCTGTAACTTCCCCGGGGACTGTGTTGAAGGACTGACCTGCAGCTTGTGGGTCACTGGGAAGTGAGTGGATCCTGAGAGCTCTGATATAATCAGGGTATGATCTACTTAAGGGCTCATAACTTGCTGCCATTTTTTTTTTTTTTTGAGAAGTAGGGAAGCTAGAAGCAGGACCTGGCTGGGGGAAGTAGGTCACTAAGGGAATGCCAGCAATAAGACCAGCTCTTGCCTCTGGCCACTTCTGCCTTTGTCTGTTTCCTGGTTGCCAAAAGGTAACTGCTCTGTACCACCAGGAGCTCATGCCACGATGCTGTGCCTTGTCACTGCCTCACGCAGCAGAGCCAGCCAGCTGCAGACTGAAGCCTCTCAAGACTCCACAAGACCCAACGAGCCTTTCTCCTTTTTCTTACATGCAGTTCTTCCTCACAGTGGCAGGAAATGCTAACACAGTTTCGAACCAATTTTATCTCTGACCTTGAGATTGTATACTTATTTTCTCATACTAGAGCCAACTTTTATCATATATATTTATTTAGACAATTTCCTGTTGTACTTATCTTAAAACTCATATACATAATATTCTTCACTGTAGTATTCCAATTTTAAAAACTCTACTGCATCTATGGTTTTAATTCTTTAAAATCTCGATACTATTTATCCATTAGCCTATTTTAATTGTAACCCTTACCTGATGTGGGATGATGTGACTATGTTCTGTTACCATTGGTCAATAAAGAAGCTAATTTGGCCAATAGCCAGGCAGAATAGAGGGAAATGGAGGGAAATCCAGAGATACAATGAGAAAAAGGGCAGAGTTAGGGAGACACCAAAAGCTGGGGAAGCAAAATGTGAGGTAACAAACCACGAGTCTCGTGGTAAAATGTAGACTAATAGAAATGTGTTAATCTAAGTTGTAAAAGCTAGTTAATAATAGGCCTGAGTAATAGGCCAAATGGTTTGTAATTAATATTTAGCCTCAGAGTGGTTATTTGGAAACTGTCGGGTGGGAGAGAAACCTCCAGTTACACTGACCAGAGAGCTACATATTTTGGTAGGCTTTTAATTTTTCCAAAGTACCCCATTTTTTATTTTATTAATTCTCTTCATGTTAGTTTTGATTTACATCTTATTTATCTTTACTCCTCTCTACAGGTTCATTTCTTTCTGCTCTAAATTAAAAAAAATTATCTGAAAATTTTATGCATTTATTTATGTATATGTATTTTGATCATATCCATTCACACTCCCTTCAATTCCCCTCAGTGCCCCATACTGTCTCCCTGCCAGTTTTGGGTCCTTTTCTACCCCTAGCCCCACTCACTGGGCTGTGGGACTCACAGAGCTGATGGTGCAGGTACCTTTCTCTACCCCTGGCCCCACTCACCGGGCTGTGGGACTCCAGGATCTGCACACAGGCTGACTTGGTCAGTGTCTCGGACTCACTCAGCTCCCCCAGCAGCAGGTCTTGAATGCTAAGCAAGGCCGTGTAGACAGAGAGGGTCTCAGCAGCCCGGGCCACTTTCTGGAACTGCAGGGCCACAAGTGACTCCGCAAAGTGGGCTTCCTGGGCTTCCAGCCTCTGTACCCTCTCGTGGAGCAATTCCCCTCGAACCTAGAGAAGGGGACAGAACCAAAGGACCTGAGGGGCTGGGGGTGGGGGGTAGCCCATTGCCTTCCAGAGAACATAAGCTGAGGAACCGAGAGGCCCTGTCCAGAAGACTAGGACTCTGCCAGGAGAATAAAGCACCAATCAACAAGAAAGGTGGACTATCAACGTCTCTTCCAAGCTTTTCATTTTACCTTTAAACTTTCTAGAAATCCTTCCATGACAACCAAAAGACAGAAGCATGCCCATTGTCAGGGATGGGCGAGTGGAAATACATCCATGGTGCAAGACAGGATTTGACATGAGGCAGGAAGGAAACCACACTGGGGTGAACCTTGAGGGAGTCAGACTTCGTAAGAGCTGTCAGTGACAAGGGGACAAACACTGTGGAGAACTGTGGTTCCCGGGAGCTGAGATGGAAGCAATGGGGAGCCGCTGTTGAACTGGTATGGAGTTTCCATTTTCTGCAAGATGGGAATTTCTAGAGCTGGACAATGTGAATGCACTTTAACACCCGTGGGCCGAGCCCTATAATGTGATTATATCGGTAAATATTCCGTGCTATAAATGGACACAATAAATAAAAATGAAAACAACGCTCATGGGCTTTGTCCTGCTATGTAACCTGTTTGTACCTGATGCTTCTGTAGCAATAACAGGACACGGACACTGTGCTGAAGCTGAGGCTGCCAGGAAACCATGGCCCAGGTCACTTCCATGACTGCCCAGCCCTCCCTGCATGTCCTCGGGAAGAACACAGCCCTGTTTGAAAGGCTCAGATCGGCCCTTCTAGAAGCACTGAGGCTTTGAAACAGGGTGGGGTAGGGGTGAGCCAAGACAAGAACAAGAGAGGGAGGGTGCTGCTGCCTGGAAGGATATTCAGAGGCTTTTGGCCATGGCTTACATACAGAGAGAAAGGCTGCAAGGGATTACACTCATTCACAGATGCATGCTGTACCCTCCCCACACACACACACAGAGACACACAACAGCAGGGACCAGAATAGCAGAGAGCACCAGGGCAAACACAACAGTCCCCTGAAATACAGGCTTGCTAGGGAGAGGTCAGGCTCTCAGGACAGTACACTAGACCCAATCTCTGTCCAGTCTGGAGAACCAGGTACCCATGTGGATGGGTTTCCAAGGTAACTTAAACTAAGTAGATTGAGGCCAAGAGCCAGCCGAAGACTTGACTGTTCTGCCAGAGCCTGGGAAGCTTTCCCTGAAACTCTGGCTTTCTCCATCTCTGAACCCCTCTCCACCTTCTATCATTGCGTGGCTGTTTGCTGACCTCCACTACTGAACCTGCCTGCTTTCTTGGACCCTACTTTAAAGGGCACAGCTTTCTACCCTGTCTTTGTCATTGCCAAGCATGCTTTGTACCATAGAGTGAAGTCCTTTATCCAGGAAACTACCAAAGACACACTGACAGCATGTTCCTCCTCCAACGTTTCCAATACAAAAGACGGCCACTGCCCTTGTTTCCCCTGTCCCTGACCAGCAGGAAGTAGTTACAAGAATGACAGTCATGCCCATTTCCACTTATCTAACAGAAACTAAAGTCAGAAATGCTAGCCACAGTCACACCATCTTGCAATGGTTCCCCATCTTTGCTAAACTATGAGAATTCCTGAAACTAAAGTAGCTTACTTTTCTAGATTGCTCCCTGTCGGTAATGGCCAGTCATGAGAGATGATTGTCCATCTCCTGACATCTTTCATTTAATCCTGACATCACCTAAATTCCTCAGCTCCCCTAGGAATGGCAACCTCAGTCAAAACCTTTCTTCTGCTCTAGAACTATCTCCTCTGTCTCCCAATAAATTCCTCTAAAGATTGACTTAAGAAATTGCATATTGAAGATTCAAAAATCTTCCCATGTAATCAGGTTGTGTGAGCTGTCAAGTGTCCCCACAGCCATGGAAAACATCAGAGGGTGACCCCTCTACTGCGTGCTGAGGGGCAAAAGGGTAACCTTCCACCATCTCTCACGAATCTCTGTTCCCAAAGCACAACATGACAGAAAAGATTCATCTGGACAAACCCATGCAGGTTATAAAGGGCATGAGTTCTGGATCTAGAAAGATGTCCTCAGACTCAACAGTGAGAGTCTACACAAGTTGGAAACACACTAATGTTGCTATGTCTCATGCTACTGCCAACACAAAAGGGACTCCATGTTTTTCTGTGTGTGTGAGCTTTTTGGTTTTGATTGATTTTTTTTGGCTTCTTGGGTTTCTGTTTGTTTTGATTCTCTCTTCTCCCTTTGAGAGGTGGGCGGCCCTGAAATGAGTTGAATAGGGGGTGGGAAGGATCTAGGAGGAGTTGGGGGATGGGAAATATGATCAAATTGTATGGAAAAAAACCAGTAATGACAAAAAGAAAAAGAAAGAGAAGATCCATAACAATGATAAAGAAAAAGAGGCCAGAATGTGGGCAGAGGAAACAGTGAAAGGCGGGGGAATAAAGACATTCTTAGAGGAAAGATGTAAGACCTGGTCCTAGAGGAAGATGGCTGGATGTTTCCAGAACACAGAAGGCAAAGATGAAGAGCTCGTGGGACTCAGATCTGAGTAAGATCCACATGCTGGGATACTGCTCTGACCAGCAAAAGGGAACTACAGAAAAGAGTGCTCCACGCCCATCCCCTGCTATACAAACAGCAGCAGGAAGGTTAGCTGTGGTCCTGCCATTCCCATTTAAAATGATGATAATTCCTGAAATGAGAGCAATTTTTTTATTCTAGATTTTTCATCTCCCAGGAGGGATGTCCATCCACCTTTAACCCGCTCCCCTTATTTCCCTAGCGTCCCTAACAAAGAGTGACCATGAGCCTAAGAGGAAAACGCCAGTTTCCTTTCTACATCCTCCAGCCTGTAAGTGGGCAGCAGCCTCTGGCTCCTTACACTAGAGAGCTCGCCCCAAAAAAGTCTCTTCAGGAACAAAGCCTGTGCTATCATTGAATCTTTGGTTCCTTTGCAGGCCTGGCAAGCTCCTTGAGTCTCAGTCTTTCCTCCTGGGTGGATGCTGAAGGCACAGTGCCCTGCCAGAGGGAGGATAAACTGAGGTGACAGCTCCAGGTGACACTAAGTGAACACCTTCAAAGCAAGGAAAGCACAAAGCCTTAGGAACACCTCGGACAGGGAATATTGAAAAAGGTTTTCCGCAATCCCCTTCTTTTTACTTTGGAAAGCTTACTTGTTAATTCCAGCACCTGGTGAGATTATATCTCTGTATCAGGTTTGAATCCTCCAGCGAGAATTCTGGGTAAGGACAGATTTGCATATCTATGCGGTATTAATGGCCGGCTTTCTCACATATTCACGCATCTCAAATAATAACAGCTCATTTGAGAACAAAGTCCTGCTAAACGTTCTTATTTTAAAGAGGAAGTTCAAACAACTTCCTTCCTAGTTTTAGCTGACGGTACTAGAAGCTCAAGGAAGTTCCTTCTGTGTCCTAAGATGTCCTTTAAGACTCCATGGAGCTGGCCCCTGCCATGGGGTCTTTATGGGATTCTAAGTCACATCAGCCCTTTTTACCAGGTTTGGAAACACACAGGGAGACGCAAGGGTGAGGCCCGTGCGGGGCTTTCCTCAAGGACACAGATCTCCAGCACCAGAAGAGGGCACAGTGAGTGCAGAGGCCCAGAGGCCTACCAGAAGGAACCTACACAGAGGCCACAGAGACCAAAGCCCCTGCCGCCAGGCTCCCACAGCGCTGGGTGAACCGTGCCAGAGCCAGAGGGATATCAGAACTTCACCTTTCAATTCAGCCAGCTGCAGCAGCCATTCGCTCCGTGAACACTCGTGTTAGCCCTCACTTTCTGTGTTTACCTCCTTGTCTTACCTGCGTGTCTCAGAATGCTTTTGCTCTTGCTAGTATGCTGCTCAGTTGGGCTACAGGACGGTTCATGTTTCTTCATCCAGCCCGCTGTATGGCATTGTTCTCTACTTTCCAGTCACACCTCCGGCATTCTCTTATTCCTGTGCCTTCTTTCCTCCTTTCTCTCATCTCTAGCTCCTTTTTCTTTCTTTGTAACCATAACCATGTAGAGCTCTAACAGCTCTGAAGTCGGTGTGCCCTCACGGGGTCCCAACTTTTGCCTCCCAGCTTCTTCACCTACCTCATTTTTTTTTCTTTTCAAAGTCCTTCTAATACTTAATCCTCATCCTCCTACTTTCCCTTTACTCCTAATCTAATTAACTAAAATTGTAGTGTGCTCCATACTGTCACTGCTGATAGCTGGCTCTCACATCTGCATGTTGACAATGTCCAGCAGTTAACACTCTGCATGGGCAATGACAGAGAGCTTGCAACAGGCCCCCAGCACCCACAGACTGAGCAGTTATTTTGTGATCTGCACACTCAGCTCCACCAGGTCCCGCCCTTGAACACTGTAGACACTTCCCTCGAAAGAAAATAGCTGATGAAAGAAAAGCAACGGCAGTTGTGTAAACCCCAACAGTGACCCCCAAACCACACGGAACTAAGACAGCATAACTCCTCCAGAAAGTACCCTACCGTGATGGCCTCTAGGGAGAATGAGTTAGAGGAAATCCAAAGCAGAGAAATCAAAATAATGACGATAAGTATGTTCAGAGAAATCAGAGAGGAAGATGAACAGCTAATGGAGAAAAAAATCAACTGAACAAAATTAAGAAGGTGATGATGACATGACATGAAACATGAATTCAACAGAGACCAAGATCGGAGGAAAAAGCAATCGCAAAAGGTAGAAATAAAAAATATCAGCAAGTCAGATTTAAAACTCTGTGGGAAATCTCAGCAACACAATGGGTCAGAAGGTAGAATATCAAGCCTGAAGACAAGATGGAGGAGCTGGAGCCATTCAACATCACAGAGACAACTAAGACTATAACAATGGGGATTTCAAGATGCACAGACCCTCTGAAGAGATCAAACCGATAGATAATAGGAATAGAAGGAGAAAAGTCTCATTCTAAAGGCTTGGAAAACATTTTTAAAAGAATCTTAACAGAAGGTTTCTCAGAGTTGGGAAAAGAGATACCAGTCCAGAGAGAGTAGGCAGTTAGCACTACAAACATACCAGACCGGAAAAAAGGTCTCCTCATCCTGTTATAATGAAAACACTAAACACACAGACAGAGAGTATAATGGAAGCTGCAGGACAAAAGCAGCAGTCTGCATACACGGCAGGCCCATCAGAAAAAGAGGGAATTACTCAACTAAAACTTTGATATCCAGGAGGCCTAGAAGGATTATTTCAGTATCTGAAAGGCAATAACTGCTAACTGAGAGAACTCTACCCAGCAAAGTTATCTGTCATAGCTGAATGAAAAACAAAAACTTCACATGATAAAAATAGGCTAAAGGAATTCATGATTACTAATTTTACTTACAGAAGATACTTGATTCCCTTGGGGTGAAGAGAAAACAATCTTATCCATGAGGCTACAGAAAAGAATAAACCACATTAGAAATAACTGTATGCAAGAGAATAAAACCAAATACCACAAAAGCAACAGAATGACAAGAACCAATGCACACCTTTCAATAATAACTCTGAATATTAATGGTCTAAATTCACTAATTAAAAATGCACAGACTAGTGGACTGCATCGAAAAGGAAGAACCATCTATTTGTTGCCTCTAAGAGACACACCTAAGTACAAAAGACAGACCCTACCTTAAAGTGAAAAGATGGGGACAGGTGGTCCAAGCAAATGGACCTTGGAAACAAGCAGCTTTCATTGTTCTAATAGCTGAGAAGACAGACTCAAACCAAAACTAATAAGACAAGATAAAGGTGATAACTTCACACTGATAAAGAAAATGGTCCTTCAGGAGGACATTAAGATTCTAAACATACAAGTCCCGAATACAGGTTCATTCAACTTCATAAAACAAATACTACTAGATGTAATGTCACAGATTAATCCCAGCACAATAGCAATAGTGATTTTGCTACCTCACTATCACCAATTAACAAGTTAGCCCAACAAAAATAGAGAAACGTGAATTAAATGATATCAATTAAATGGACACAATGAACATCTCCAGAATATTACATCTGAATACTGCAGAATATGCATTTTTCTCAGCAGTCCATGTAATTTTCTCATATATATATATGTATATGACATAAATCATATATATATGACATAAATCAAGTCTTAACAAATAATAGGAAATTCAAAATAATTCCTTGTGTTCTATCTGAGCATAGCAGAATATGAATAGAACAAATCAACAGCACAAGAAACCCAAGAACATACACAAACTCACAGGAATCTAGAAACGCACCACTGCGTGTGCATAGGCCCCTGAAGAAATCAAAAAGAAGTACAAGCATTTCTATAATAAAATCAAAAAAACAAATCCATGGGATACAATGAAAGGGGTAATAAGGGAGAATTTTATAGCTCCAAGTGCCTCTAGTAAGACATCAGAGAGATCTCAATTAAGTAACTTAACAACGTTCTGGAAAAGGAGCCAGTAAACCTCAAATGACTAGCCCAAAAGAAAACATTAATGTTGCAGCAGAAAATAATAAAATTTAAATAAACAAACTTGAAATGAAAAGCAATAAAACAAAGACCTGATTCTTTAAAAAAAAAAAAAAATAGACAAACCCTTAGCCAAGTGAACCAAAAGGAAGAGAAGATTCAGGTATAAAATTTGAGATGAAAAGATAGCCATTACAACAGACACCAGTGAGAAATTCTGAAAATCACTGGAGCTAACCTTGAAAACATGCATTCTACTACTTTGGATAAATCTAAAAGGAGTCAACGTGATGTGGGAGTGTTATATATCAATCTGTTGTTTTCATTGGTTAATTAAATAAAAAAAACTGCTTGCCCTGATAGGTTAAAACATAGGTGGGAGGAGTAAACAGGAGGAAGAGGAAGTGAGGTAAGACTCCTCAGACACACGCGAAATAGCTCTGCTCTCAGAGACACACGCGATGAAGCTCCGACCCAGGATGGATGTAGGCTAGAATCTTCCTGGTAAGCGCACCTTGGGGTGCTTACACACATTATTAGAAATGGGCTAGTCCAGGTGCGAGAGTTAGCCAAGAAGAGGCTAGATATAATGGGCAAGCAGTGTTTAAAAGAATACAATTTGTGTGTTGTTATTTCGGGCATGAGCTAGCAGGCGGCTGGGGTGCTGGGGACGCAGCCTCGCCGCTCTTATTTCAACATCAACAAATTTCTAGACATAAATGATGTAACAAAATTATACCAAGATGAAATAAGCAATTCAAGCTGATCTATAACAAGTAGTGAAGTTGAAGCAGAAATTAAAAGTCTGAGAACTAAAGTAAGTCCAGGTCCCAATGGATTTGTTGGTGAGTTTCACAAGGTTTTCAAAGAATTATTACCAATGATTCTCAAGATAGGAGAGGAGGGAACATGACCGAAGTCTCTATGAACTTAGTGTTGGCCTGATACCAAGACCAAAGATGCAACAACAACAAAAAGAAAAGTCCAGAACAATCTCCCCAATGAACTTAAATACAAAATTTCTCAACAAAACACTCGTTAACTGAATTCAAGAATGCATTAAAAATCATTCATCATGAATGTTGGCTTCATGCCAGGGACAGAGGGATGGTTCAAAATATGTAAATCAATAACTGTTCTAACTTATTGGTTCCAAGGACAGAAGTCACATGGCCATTTCAACAGAAACAGAAGAGGCATTTGACAAAATCTAATATTCCTTCCTGCTAAAAGTCCTGAAGAGACTCGGGGTAGAAGAAACATATTTCAAAATAAAACATGCTAAATATGATGACCCTATAGCCAAAATTATATTCAGAGCGGGAAAATATTGAAGCATTTCCACTAAGATCAGTATCAGGAAAAAGGTGCCTACTTTTTCCACTCTCGTTCAGTATAAGACTCGAGGTCTTACTAGATCAGTAAGTGAATGCAAGTAAATAAAAGGGCACAAACAGAAAAGGAAGAAAGTCAAAATATTCCCATTTGCAGAGGATATGAGTCGAAGCAAGAACAGGGACTGAACAGGAAATGACAGATTCTCCAAGCTGAAATCTCAGCCAGCCAGGATAGAGTACACCAGAAACAAGACACTGTATTTTGCAGAATGAGCCAAAGCCCAGAAAAGGAGCATCGGCAACATGAGGACACGGGGTGAGACCAAAGGAAAAGCTGAGCATCTCAGAAGAAAGCTCCACAGATGCCCCTGCCCATGGTCTGCGCAGAAGGCCACTTCCTCTCTCTCTATCAGCAGATGACTCAAGGTTTATTCTGTGGGAATGTCTCAGCGTGGAGAAGGAAGCCAGCTGCACCTAAAGTCCCTGCACTGAACACAGAAAGCTTAGATACAAAGATGCATACCAACTCTTCCTATGGGCCACACCGTCAACTCCAGGCCCCTTTGCTCTAGTTAGAAGACTATAGTGGTCTTCTCTTAGCAATTGAGCTAGTGTTCAAAGACTACATTGGGGGTCTTCAAAGAGCGAAGGCCATGGTCTACAAGCCTCGCTGAGCCAAGAGCTTCCAAGCAACCATTAGCCCACTAGTAAATATTAGCAGACCGCCAAGGAGAGCCACGACCATAGAAGAGCTCCTAGCAAGCATACAGGAGGCAGTGAGGACCCAGGAATTTAAAAAGTCATTTTTCGTGGCTGCAGAGATGGTCAGTGACTAAAGGCACTTGCTGTTTTAGCAGAGGACCTGGGTTTGGTTCCCAGTGTCCACATCAGAAATCTCACAACTCTCTCTATCTCCAGATCCAGAGGATCCAATGTCACTTTCTAGCTTCCTGAGGTACCTGCAGTTATGTGGTGTACATACAAACAGGTTTAAAAATACATACCCCTAAAATAAAATAAATAAACCTTTAAAAGATTATGCACATTCTTAGAGAAAGATAGGAGGCCATCGCAGCCATTAACAATAATTTACTCTTACTCTAGGAAGAGAGCACAGGGGAGAAGAGTTTCATTTACAGAAAATGTAAATGAAAACCCAATGTGTCTTGCATGATGAAACCTAGGCTGTCATCCACAAACAGGACAAAAGGATAAAAGAAAGGAAAATAGAAAAAGAAAAAAGAAAGGATGGATGGAAGGAAGGAAGGAAGGAAGGAGAAGGAAGGAAGGAAGGAAGGAAGGAAGGAAGGAGAAGGAAGGAAGGAAGGAAGGAAGGAAATAGAACAAAGACCCAAAAGGAGGCCATGAAATGAGCCATATATGAGGCTCAAAACCCATGTCTAGTAGGACCCTGGCAGGATGGCAGGGGCACAGAGGGAAATTACTTTGAGAAGATGGTTCTGATAAAACATTTGGTCAACTGGCAAGAAGCAGAATAAGTTAGTTATGAAAACATGGAAAAGTAAACAATAAAAAATAGAATAAAAAGAAATAAATGGACAATATTAACGCCAATAAAAACAAAAGGCTATATAGGATGAAAAACAACCTTGGTTTACTCCATGACCCATTTTTGGATAACTCTGTGGTAGTGATACAAGGACTCATAAACATCCATTTAACTATGTTGGGGGTAAAGGAGAGGCTCGTGAACAGCACTGAAATGAAATTCCCTCATAGAGAAAAGCACATAGATATCCAAAGCAGAGAAATCAAGAAGTAAGGAGAGCATACATTTAGAGATACATGACCGAAACTCAAATGATGTAAAGCTAGTGTGTGTGTGTGTGTGTGTGTGTGTGTGTGTGTGTGTGTGTGTGTGTGCATGTGTGTGTGAGACTGGGAAGCCGGCACTAGCCTTTGCCAGCTATTTATCTTTATTTATTTATGTATTTACAGTACAAGCTTTCTAAAATTATTTGTCTCTTAAAAATGTATATATGTTAAACAAAAATTAAGAAGATAAAATTTTAAAATAACAGTGTAGAAAAGGAAAAGAGGTCTTTTTTTGTTTTGTTTTGTTTTCCAAAGCATCCAGATCTACTGTGCAGCTGGGGGATGGCTCAGCCCTTAAGTTCTGCCTGCATAATCATAAGGACATAAGTCCACTATCTAGAACCCAAGTCAAAAAGCACAGGCTTGTAAGCCCAAAGATGGGAGGCAGGGAGATCCCTGGGCTCCAGCCAGCCAGTCAGGTTTACTTGACAAGTTTCAGAGGAGACCTTGTCTCAAAAAGCTAGGTGGACAGTGACTGAGGAAGAACACCCATGCTTGACTCTTGTCCTGTCCACACACACACACACACACACACACACACACACACACATACACACACACACACGTGCACACACACGCACACAGTCATGGTAATCTGACCTATGGTAGAAACATCAGCTGATGGGCTGGGGGTAACTCAGCGGTACAGCACTCGCCACATACGAGCAAAGACCTGGATTCCACCTGCAGCCCCATGAACATAAATAATAGAGTCTGGATTTTGTTTGGGGGTTGTAGGAAGTTAAGACACTGCTCCTCCAGTGCTTCAGGGAAATGCAGATGGATCAGCTGCCTCAAGGGATAAAGTAGGCATAAGGACAGACAAAAGAACTAGCTGGAGTCTTCCTGGGCTTTGTGGCTGTGTGAGCATCCCTCCCTCCCTCAGCTAGACATTTGTAAGGACTCATGCCACCTGCTCTCTCTCTCGTCAGGCCACCTGAAGAAGAGCACAATACTCTCAAGCTTGAACAGCAGTGGCCTGTGAAGTCAAGAGGACCTTCAAGAGGTGTCCCAGCAAATACCAGCCACCTCTGCCTAAGGGCCAGGCAGCTGCAGAAGCACAATGGGGCATGCTGTTGATGAGCAGTAACAAAGTTATTCCCCAGGTGTGACACTCCTGGGGACGTGTGCATGTGTGGCACCAGGAAATCTGGAAACAGTCAAAGAATAATGAATGGGTGAGAGAAGATGGGGGAGGTGTGCGTCATTAAAACATGCTGAGAAACAACGGGTGGACGGAGCCAGGGGCTTGTCGTCTTCATTCAGCTTTACAGGCTCCTGAGGGAAGTCCATGAGCATTCTCACATCTGCTGATCAAAAGCAGCAGGAGAAGCTGCCAAGGGTGAGCCGAGGTGTCCATCAAATGGACCCACTAACGAGCAAGGACGCACAGTGCAGAGCCATGCCCGGCTCTGCTGCTCACAGCTCTGTGACAGGAGCCGTAAGATCACTAGGTCCCCCCATCTTCTCATCTGTGAGATGCGCAGTGGCGGCTGCTCTGCACCTGCCACAATAGGTGAGCAGTGCATGCAGAGATTCCAGGGGGCTTGAAACATCGAGGCGTTCGGAACCTGTGTGTCCGATCACTGAGGAGGTTAAATGAGTTTAGCACTCCCACGTATGGTGAGACATTACACTGGGGTGAAAGGCAATGATGACTTTTATGTTTTAGCATGGGGGCCCTTCAAGTGTCAGTGTTAGGGGGAAATGTAGCAAGAGATGATTGACAGATAGGTAGGTAATAGATGGATAATGAGAAGACATAGGGCTGGGGAGATGGCTCAGCTGCCAAAGTCCTTGCTGGGCAAGCCGGAGACCTGAATCCATATCCCCAGCACCCACATAAAATCTGGGCATGACAGTGCATGTCTAGAACCCTAGTGCTGGGGAGGCAGACACAGGATGAATCCCAAGGCTGGCCTACCAGGTGGTGAACTCCAGGTTCAGAAAGAGAGCTTGTTAAAAAAAAAAAAAAAAGTAGAAAGTACATGAGGAAGACACAGGTCATCACGTCCTCTACCTCATAGACAGACATGCGCACACAGGAGCAGCCTGAGTTGCACACACACACATCTTGTCTACGGGGATCTACGGGGATCACACCAGCGTGTCTCTACACTCCCTCAGTGGCACAACCACAGCCAGTGGCCTTCGCTAAGAATACATGGTCCATGCATCGCTGCCAACTAGCATATGTGCCCTGTGGGGATAGGGACAGGACATCCTCTATCGATGCTCATACAGATGAGGCCTGGCCACGGCTGCCTGCTCATGATATTTGAGAAGCAGATGGATGGTGTGCTGGGTGTTGAGAAAGAGGTAGCCGAGGGGTGAGGGGGAACCAGTACAGTGCTTGTGGGGGCTTCTTGGAAGGAAGCATTGTGAAAATGGAGACAACACTTGAGGAGAGACGAGGACAGAGCTACTGGTCTGGGTAAAGAGGAATACAGGCCGGGTGTACCGTAGACTGTAGACTGTGTACTGTGCTGCATAGCCAGGTCAAATAGGAAGGGATAAGCAAGGAGAGGCTGTGCAGATTCATGGGGTAGGGGTGGGGAGGATGGTTCAGTTGTAAGGTAATTGCCTCAAAAGCGTGAGGTTCTGAGTTCGGTCTGCAGAATCCATGAGAAATGCTGTGTATGGTGTTTCACAAAGAATCTGGGGAGGAGGAATGAGCGTCCCTGGGGTCCACTGTCCAGGCAACCTAACCTAACTGGTGAACCCCGGGTCCCGGTGAGACACTGAGTCTCAAAGAACCAGGCGGATGGTCCTGAGGAATGGCATTTTAGGTTAACTTCTATTCCTCCACATACATGTACACACACACACACACACACACACGCACACACACACACACAGTTCTAGGGATGGACAGACAATTATATACACTAATGCCTTAGGACAGAGCTCCAATATGGCAGCTACCATGATATCAAGGTACATTCATCAAGGAAGAAGCTGAGGGGTGATGGGAGATTTCTGGGCAGAGAAGAGGAGGAAGCGGGGTTTCCTGAGGAGGGAATCAGAGCACTTCCTAGGAATGGGCCCCATCTGGAGGACTGGACACTCCATGGCCTGCGGCTTGGGTGGTAATGGGTCTCTGCCCTCTAAGCTCTGTGTGCTGTAGACAGCCAGAGCTCAGCCCTACCTTGTCAGCCAGGTCTTCAGGGGCCCGCTCCTCGAAGAGACGGATCTTATCCTCCAGGCTCTTTTTCAGAAGATCAGCCTTGCCTCTGCCCTTGGAACGCAGCTTTCTCGCCTTGGACTGTGGGGAAAGTCAGGTCAGAGGAGGCACTGGCTTCTTCCCAAGCCGAAAAGAAGTGTGTACATGGCTAAAACTGCAAGCTTCCACCTCAGGCTACGGTAGAGGGGAGACAGCGTGGTGACACCTGCTTCATGAGACAGGCATTCAGGGTGGGCGCCTCTGCAGAGGCCACACTGAGCTGACACCTGACTAGACTACAAAGCAGATGGCAGGCAGAGGAAGAAGCAAATTCATGGGCTTACAGAGGCTGGGCCTGGGATGGGAGGTGCAAAGGTCCTGAGGGTGTCTAAGGAATGGCCTAGAAGGAACAAGGACACCATGACAAGATGTGAAAAGGCCAAGCAGAGCTGTAGCCTTGGGTGCTAGTCCACAGGGACCTGGAGGATGGATGCACATAAGAGGTGTCGCTAAAGGTGGCTGTCAGTTCTCAGCCTCTAGGACTAGCATGAGAGAGCCCCATTTCATGGCTCAGTTGAGCTGAGATGAGCCCTCACCTCTGTGCCACATACAAAAGGGTCTTTTGGACCCCTGAATCAGAAAGTGGTGTGAGCTGGAGGCAGGGGTTACTAGGTGACTCCCAGACACCCTGAGCAATGTTTAGGAGAAGCAGAAGAGGGTGGCTAGGAGCTAGGAGAAGGCTGACACTCATGGCTGCTGAGGGAAACTGTTCTTGCTGGGCTTGGCACCATCATGGCCTACTGCAGACCTTCAGACCAGAGCAAACTGAGAGGCTGAGAAAGTGTTCAGAGGCAACCAAGGCTAGAGGGTAGTGAATGGGGGGCAGGAAGATGATGAACTCAGAGCAGAGGGAGGCACAGGACTCCATGGGTTCCCAGTCATTTCTGCAATGGATAGTGCAGACATGACCCCTACCTGCAGCTCAGGTGCAGCCAGGGCCTGGTCCAGTTTCTGGAACTCTGCTTCCCGCCAGGCTATCTGCAACTGCTGCCTTAGCACTCGCGCCCGGACTCTGGGGAGGGCCAGGCTCCGGTCCAGCTGCGTGAAGCAGCCCTGGGCCTCCTGCTTCACTCTGAGCAGGTCTTCTTCAGACAGTGAGATGGACGCACAGCAGAGCTTCCTGGAAGGGGACAATGACCATGGACTGGGTCAGAGACAACATGGCAAGGGAGCTAAATCCCTGACCGGAGCAAAGAGCTTTAGATGCACATCCATGCCTTCGTATGTATTTCTTGAGTACTTAGTATGTTCAGCACAGCGTACAACACCCTATCAGAGAAGAGAGGCACTGTCCGCCCAACCAAGCAGTGCGTCATTCGTGCAGAAGAGGGATGCTCACTTCCCCACAGGGCACAGCACTGAGTTCAGCTTAAGGGATGGTGAGCAATGACTCATCTAACAACTCGACCCATGCCGGGCACCATGCTGGGTGGCAGAGTGCTGGGAACTGAACTGGGTCCCCCAGATTATCTGTCCAAGGTTCTCGTGCCACACTGGGGATGAGGTATGTTTAGCTATGCAGTAGCGACAAATAAGAGAAGATTAGATGGCACTGGAAAAGAGTTGGCTCAGAACACTAGTGGTGTCGTCATCAGAATGGGAGACACAGGGACAGGGTGAGTTCCAACCAAGAGGATTAAAGGCAGAGAGAAGAAGTGATATGTCGTGCTCGCTTCGGCAGCACATGTACTAGAACAATACAAAGAAGATTAGCATGGCCCCTACGCAAGGACACACGGATTTGTGAACTGGTCCATATTTTTGCTTCTGTAAAGCAAAAAACATGGCCAAGAAGACAAAATGACAGTCTACAGAATGGGAAAAGATCTTCACCAACCCCACATCAGACAGAGGTCTGATCTCCAAAATATACATAGAACTCAAAAAACTGGTCATCAAAAGAACAAATAATTCAATAAAAAAAGTGGAGTACAGACCTAAACAGAGAACTCTCAACAGAGGAATCTAAGATGGCTGAAAGACACTTAAGGAAATGTTCAACATCCTTAGTCATCAGAGCAATGCAAATCAAAAGAACTCTGAGCTTCCATCTTATACCTGTAAGAATGGCCAAGATCAAAAACACTGATGACAACTTATGCTGGAGAGGTTATGGGGAAAAGGGAACACTCCTACATTGGTAGTGAAAATGCAAGCTGGTACAGCCCTTTAGATATCAGTATGGCGATTTCTCAGAAAATTAGGAAACAACATACCTCAAGACCCAGCAATACCACTTTTGGGTATATATCCAAAGGATGCTCAATCGTGCTACAAGGACATGTTCATAACAGCATTGTTTGTCATAGCCAGAACCTGGAAACAACCTAAATGCCCCTTGACTGAAGAATGGGTAAGGAAAATGTGTTATGTTCACACAATGTTTGAAATTTGCCGGCAAATGGATGGATCTAGAAAACATCATATTGAGTGAGGTAACCCAGGCCCAGAAGGACAATTATCACATGTACTCAGTCATAAGTGATTTTTAAATATAAAGCAAAGAAAACCAGCCCACAAATCACAATCCCAGAGAACCTAGACAACAATGAGGACCCTAAGAGAGACATACATGGATCTAATCTACTTGGGAAGTAGAAAAAGATAAGATCTCCTGAGTAAATTGGGAGCATGGGGATCATGGGAGAGGGTTGAAGGGGAGGAGAGAGGCAGGGAGGGGAGCAGAGAAAAATGTAGAGCTCAGTAAAATCAACTGAAAAATAAAAACCAGAAGTGATATGTCTATGAGTCAACAAGAGCCAAGGATTGGCGACAACGACACAAAACTAACAGAAAAACAAGGAGCAGAGCATCCCTGAGCGCCGAGAGAGGACACAGCCCTGTTCACATCCTCATTTAGATTTTGGGAGAGAGCCTGTCTGTGGCCTTAAGGCAAAGTTAGTGCTGCTTGGCTGTGGCAGCCCTCAGCTCAGACACTGGGAATCCTTCCCCCAATCTGGAGCCTTGGGGGATGAGTGAGGAGAGGTGCTTCCTCGCTCCCACTTTGGACAGTGTGCCTACATCCATGTTCTTCAAACATTTTTCCGTGCAGACAAGCAAGGTCTGTCTGACTTTCCTGGCAGGGTTCTATTGACATAAGCTGCAGGAAAGATGCTCTGTAAATGCTTTGAAACTGGGAAATATTTGCAAAATACCTGCTGTGGGGAGTCAGAGGTGGGCTCCGTGTGTGCAGATCTGAGTGCAGAATGTGGGATTGAAAAGCTTTAGAACGTTTTCTGATGGAAATTGAGTCTGACTTTCAGGGATGCCCAGGGTCCTCAGCTCACACCCAGGCTCCCAGATTCTGAAAGCCTCTTCCTAATCCCTCTTCCCAGAACAGCCTCTGCCTGTTACCCTCTGGTAGCGAGGACTAGTGGGCTACAAGGGACTCTGACGGGAATAGTCACTAGTCTCATCGGCCTTCTGATAGACTGGCCCTAGGGCCCGGTCCCAGTCCCAATCACTCGGAGGCCAGCAGAAAACAAATGTGTGTGAGCCAGGATCCTGCCCTGGTGGGGTTCAGCATTGGACCAGACACTCGGTCTGGAGTCTGTGGATGAGGCTCAAAGGCACTATTATTTCTCTGCATCAGTTCCCCCCTTTGCTCAGTGGGTTTGCTGCAGCCCACACAACTTACAAACATGTGTTGCAGAACCATAGTGAACAGCTATTTCTCCTTAATGCCTCGGAAATAGAGGTCATACCCTCAGGGTCTCCAAATTAGCAAAGCAAGGAAGCAGCTGGCAGTGTGAGCCTATGGGTTAACCCTCCTTAACCCCTGGAGAAGTCATGAGAGCTTGTTAATGACCAAGCAAGATACCCCATTATTCCATGAATGGCTAACTCGATACTGGCTTTGGAAATGCTCCTTGCAATAAGGGTCCAGATGAAGCAGAAGAAAATGATCAGTGGGTAATGGAAATGTCAGATGGAATTCAAGCACATCAAAGAGTCCTGCACCACAGGAATTGTGGGAAGGTCTAGGCTGAGCATCACCTGAGTTGACTAAAGATCTATGGCAGTTAGAAGAAGTGGCATTTGAGGATCTGGTTCTTACTGTGCAGAGGAGAGAGCATCCTGTGCTCCTGAGCGAGAAAGCAACAACTAACCAGACACTGGAAGAAAAAGGAAGCCAAACTTAAACAGGGATGGGACCTACCAGGAGTCTTCTGCATGCAAGCAAGATAATATCACTAGCGACTAGGGAGGTGGCTCAGTGGGTAAGAGCATTTGCTGCGCAGTCATGAGGATCTGAGTTCAAATCCCCAGCACTTAGAAAAAGCCAGGCAAGGCTATGTGTACCTGAAATGACAGCATTTCAAGGGCAGACACAGGCATATCCTAAGAGGCTGCCTCCCAGTCAGCCCGCCATAAATGGAGAAGCTTCCATTTCAGTGAGAGACCTGGTTTTAAGTTAATTAAGTGGGGAATAATGGAGGAGGACATTCAGCCACTTCAGATATCACATGGTTATAGCCACATACACACATGCACATGCATACATACACACATGTACACACATATACACCACACAAACACACCACACACATACATACGCACATACCACACAGGTATTATACAGACCACATAAGCAGCACACACAGAAAAGCCAATACCACTCTATGAACATGCCTGGCCTGTTCTCCTGGCAGCAAGCTTGGCTCCTGGGAAGAGCACTGTGCATGAAGAGGCATTACACCATCAGCACCAGCAAAACTTGAGCAACTTCCTCCAGGGAGGACAGTTACAGAGAGACACTGTGTCACTAAGGGTCTACTCACAGGTCCCCAAGTACAACCCAGGCTCTTTTATCACACACCTCAGATGGCATCATGCACCACACCACACCGCACTGCACTGAAGAAAGCACCCCCCAAACAGTTCAGTACTAGTCTAGGGGGGGGTCTAGTCTTTGGCTACATCATGTGTTGCCTGGATTCCTTCCTGGTGGCACCGGGTAGGCTGAGAGGGCCTGGACAACCTCATGCAAGCCACAAACACTCTCCAAGTCCCTGAAGCGGACAGCACATCTCTTTTGTTTTGTTCAGTGATGTAGGATCTCAGCCCCAAGCACATGATTTCCTTCTGCCTCTGAATGCCTGGGTTATAGGTGTGTGCCACCGTACTTGGCAAGGTAGCATTTCCTTTTTATTTACTTGCTGTTTGCTGTTGTGTGTGTATGTACAGATACATGTTTGTGTGGGCATGCACATGTGTGTGCATGTACATGTGTGAGTACGTGAATGTGGAGACCAGAGGCCAGTGTTAACTGTTCCCTACTTTATTCTTTTGAGAGAGTCTCTTACTGAGCCTGGAGTGTGACAACTTGGTGTGACTGTAGGGGCCCTCCTGTCTCTGCCTCCTCAGCGCTGGGATTACAGGCTCTGTATTCAGCTCTTTGGTTGGGTTCTGAGGATCCCAGCTCAGGTCATCATGCTTGTGCAGCAAGCACTTACCCAATGGAGCCATCTTCCCAGCACTTATTTTATTTGGAGGCATGGCATCAATAGCCCAGGCTGGCATCAATAGCCCAGACTGGCCTCAAAGTGGCTGATCTCCCTGCCAGCACTTCCCAAGTGCTGGAGTTCCTGGCCTGACTACCACACCCGACTCATACCACCTTTCCTAGGGAGGGATCAAGCACACTTTACTCCCTAACAACACACTGAATGATTCACATAAGTCTTTGTCCCCCATAGAAGCCGGGTTTCCCACCTTCCCGGCCTACAACGCCTCATCCCATGACGGCCCTGCAGGTCATGTATAATCGTGTGTGACTTGTAGGCCCAGTGTGTGTGACTAATAAACATTGCAGATGTTCTTTGTCTGAGGATGGCATCGCATGCTCAGCCAGCCTGCCTCTTCCTCCTGCATGGACCACTCCCTTCCCAGTGTGGTGGACAAGGATGCTGAGAGCACCCGTTTTCATCACTCACGTGAACACCAAGTGCTCCCAATGCCTCAGCTCTGCCTGCTCCTCAGTGCTGGCCTCCGGTGCATCCTGCTGTAGCCGCTGCCTCACAGCTTGCACCAGCTCCTGGCCACGTTCTCTCTCCTCAGCCTCCAGCTGCGTGGTGCGGGCTGCAGACTCCCGGCTGTGTTCCTCTAAGATCTGCTGTAGGAAGAGCCAGGGTGCACTGCGTTTCAGCAGCTCCTGTGTCATGGCTGTACTCTGCAGGCGCCTCAGGTCCTCTGTGGCTTTCTCTGACAGTGACACCGTCAGGACCCGGAGGTCATCCAGGGCAGCCTGGTCCAGACGCTCCTGCAGCTCCTCCAGGGCAGCAGTGTGCTCAGCCATCACACTCCTCCACTGGTCCAGGTACTGGACTGCATCCTCAGCAGTGCTGGAGGCCTCGCCAAGGGACACCTGCTCCTTCTGCTGCTCCTTGTGCTGGCAGGAATGTGAGAAAGGGCGATTGGATGGCAGGACCCATGGGTGCAAGACACAGGGTCAGGAGTGACGAGGGACAGTGCTTTCTTTAGACACTTAAGGGGAGTAGAAGGTATGTACAGCCTTGTCCCCAACAATCTCACATTTGGAAAACTGTCCTTCGCACAACCAAACCCTAGGCTCTGGTGGCATAGACCTGTCACCCCCGTGGCCTGGGAGACTGAAGCAGGAAGACTGTAAACTCAAGACCAGCCTGGGCAACATAGTGAATCCTATATCAAAGCAAAGATTAGAAGTTAAAAGAGGTCTGGGGATCTAGTTCAGTGGCTAAGTGCTTTCCTAACTTGTGCGAGATCCTTGGTTCAGACCCCTCTCCTACACACACACACACACACACACATTAAAACATCATGCTTTTAAGCAGCTACTCATTGACTAGGTAAAGCCCAAGAGGTAGCCCACCAGGGTCGGTCCTGACTCTCCCATCCCCAGGTCTGACTCTACTTCTCAATCTGTCAAATGGGAGTAGTAACAACACTACACTACAGTGGAGACCCTCATGATTTGCTCAGCACATGCTCGGCCCTTGGGGAAATGCCTATGGCAGAGCTTGCAGCAATGTACACTTGCTGGTAGCCCTTCTATGTGCCTGGCATGTAGTCAGTAAAAAACAGGATATCTGAGCAGGGAAGCCAATGCTGATGATACCCGTGAGGGACAACTTAATGAGGAAGTTAGTGGATCCTCTTAAAGAAGATTTGAAGCAAGTCCTGGAGGAAGGACCTCCTGGGTGATGAATATTTGGTGCTGAGGGTCTGCATCAGGAAAGATGTGCCCTGCATGAACATGCCCACCATGGCATCACCTATATGGGCAGGGCCACAGTCTCCATTCTATTGAAGAACACAAAGCGCCGTGTTCTTCCATCTGTTCATGCTATGACCAGGGTAGCCACTCATTCAGTCCTTTAATTCTTTTTTTTTTTAGTAAATTATTTACTGACTGCATGTGTCAAGCCATGTCCTTGGCATTGGGAATACAACATATAGCCTTCATGGAGCTACTACTACTTCTGAGCCACTCGCGATATTTATCAAAAGCAACTGCTAGAAATAATGCCAGAATCTGTAGCGAGGTCTGAAGCCTAGCCCTCCTTCCAGAAGTCATCTCTTATAGGGTCAGACCACCTCGGAAATGTGGCTCTGGACTCCCATGCGTTGCCAACTTTAGTCCCTCGGAACCGGAAGGGGTGTTTAGTCGTGGGATGCTCTTTAGTGATTGGAATCAGCTGCAAGGCTTTCTGCCAGACACAACTTGATAACAAAAAGCAGTTTCTAGGCTTTGATCAGTGCCGCTCTCCGCCTTGGCCAGAGAAGCTTCTACTTGCAGCCAATGGTGGTTGATACAGGGACTCATAACTGCTCAAAGTGCAGAAAACAAGGGACTGCATCGTGCTCATCCTCAGATGGGATATGCATGCAATATCTCCTCCCCCGGGGGCTCAGGGAACACTGAGGATGAAGGGCAGAGAGACCGGCGGAGCTGAAGGACTTGGAGCGCTGCCATAAGAGAGTGCTACCCGGACATGACAAGGATGAACTCTCACCAACTGTGGCGACACGCACAAGACCTTCACCAAATCAAACCAGTGAGCATTCTGGCATGAGGAGGGAAGGGCTCACAATGTCCCCCTCCTGCCTAAGGCACTACAAGCAGCCAACAGCTGAAGGAGAGAGTCAGTTTTATTCAGAGATGTGGCCCCTGGTGTGTTGCCCATGCTCCAGAGATCAGCCTTACTCCTATGTGATATGGGCAACATTAATTAGATTTGGTAGGTTATATATTAAAATATCTATATAGAAAGAGGGGCCAGAGAGATGGCTCAGTGGTTAAGAGCACTGGCTGCTCTTCCAAAGGACCTGGGTTTAATTCCAAACACCAACATGGTTGGCTCACAAGCATCTCTAATCCCAGTTCCAGGGACTTTGATAACCCTATTCTGGCCTCTGGACAGCCAGTAGATATGTACACACATACACTCAGGCAAAATGACTATACACACATTTTAAAAAACAAAAATAGAAGAAGAGGACATGAAGTTAAAAGAGGGGAAGAGATCTGGCGGGGGACTAGAAGGAGAAGTGAGGGACCGAGATCAAAATGCATAGAATTCATGTATGAGATTATCAAAGAAAGAAAAACCCTACTTCCTAGTGATTTAGCTGAAAGCCTGCTCCTGGTCCTCCCCCTCCTTCTCGCCTCTGCATTCAGCTGGGCTGACAGTTACCTCATGTCTCCCTGCGGTCCCTGGGGTCCCATATGACTTCCAAATCTATTCTAACTTTTCCCAAAGCTCAGGGTACTATGTCAATTCAGGTGGTGGCAAGTTTTCATCCGGCCATCTACTGGAGCCTTCTATGGTTCTGTCTTCCCAAGCTCTTCCAACAAGCTTCCTAAACCACAAACTCAGCACCACTGTCTCTTCCTAAAGGCTTTTTAACCTTCTCCTCTCTCTGAACTAGAGGATCAGCAACTCATAAGGATTAAAAATGCTGTCTTATCTAACACACCGTATGATTAATTAAACACAAAGGTTAGCACCTATCATGATCATCCTCCAATTCCCTTCCAGTGTAGACATTACTAGTCCACCACAAACTCTGCCGCGCTGAGATGGCATAGAAATACAGAGTCCCCCTTCATATAGCATTCTTAGAAGTCACTACTAATCAACCACAGACAGCATCTCATGCCACCAAATCTGACCACCCTGTGCTGATGTCAATGCCTGTTACCCCGTGGAAAGGGTTCTGCAGAAAAGAGCACAATACCTCACATACCTTTTGCAGAAGTTCTCGCCTTCTCTTAGTTATTAATTTTTGGTGAAGTCTTTTCTTTTCTTGCTTTAAGTCATTGTCCAGCTTCTGCTTTATAGAAAAAGTTTCTGTCTGAGCACGCTCCAACAGCATTTCCATCTGATCTTCGTCCAAGTACCCAGCCCTACGTGGAGAAGACGGAAAGTCAGGAATGCAGGCTCCCTCCCTCTGCAGGCTGGACTGATGCTGCATGGCTGGGTCCATAGTTCTTATTAGGCCGTTCTGAAGCGGAAAACCTCCGGGAGAAGTTACCACTGAGACATAAGCACCACACAAGCAGAGTGAGGTCAGGGTACGTGGAGAGGGAAAGAGAAAGTTCAGCCCAGAGATCGGACGGGTCAGAAACAGGCAGAGGTTTGGGAAGAAAAAGATGTCTGCAAAACCACTGGGTATGAAGAGCGCTTCCCAAGAATTGGGGGGAGGGGCATCCAGAATCCAGAGTCAAGAGGAGGAAAAGCCAAAGAGAGGCTGTGGAGACTTCTGGGGACATCTGTGTGACATTCAGATGACACTAGCATATGAACCAGGGACGCATGCTGTGGTCTGAATGTTCCCCTCAAAATGCCTGAGTTGTAACCAGTGAGCTAAGTCAGAAAAGGGGGATAATTTGTGAGAAAGGAGGAGGCCAGCAAGAGGGGAAGAGAAGGGACAGGGAAGGTATGTATGTGTTCACGTGTGCGTGTGTATATTTTGTGTGTGTGTATGTTTGGGAACAAAATGTAATGGTATGCATTCATGAAAATTCCATACAAAAGCCATTACTTTATTATACCAATTTAAATTTTAATTTAAAGTGATGGTCAGCACCTCCAAAGCTACAGAGAAACCCTGTCTCAAAAAATAAAAAGAGAGAGAGAGAGAGAAAGAGAGAGAGAGAGAGAGAGAGAGAGAGAGAGAGAGAGATGATCAGTGCTATCACCACAGGAGTGGGCTAACTGTGGGAGACTCATCCCCTCGTCCACTTCTCTCAAGCACTGTTACCACACAGTGCCTTATGCACGATGTGACACAACCAGAGGCCCTCGGCAGATGCAGTCTTAGTCATTCCAGGCTCCAGACACACCATGCATCAAACAAACTGGCATTGTGTCCTGCCTGTGGTATTCTGTGGCAGAAACAAAAGAGAGACAGCTTCAAAATGTGGGTATCACCCAGCTTGTGAGGTTCCAAGCAGGGAAAACTTACAGTACAAAGGAAGACTCCCTACCCCCCTGCTTTGAGCCTCACAGTTTAGCGTGTGTTAGCCACACCATCTCTGCCCTCAGACTGGGATTCACATGCCAGCACCTGGGTCCTGTGCCCTTCTAACTGGAACTGACTTACAACAACCATTTGGACCGGTGGAGGGACTTCCCAGCCTCTGTGACCACGTGAGCCAGTCCCTACACTAGCTCTCCTAAGGTCTGTCCTGGTGTTTCTATTTGTCCTAGAGCCTTGACGAGTGTGTGCTTCTCCTGCTCTCACTGTCCCCAGCTTGTCTGCATCCCTTGGCTGTGTCCCGAGCTCAACACAGACCAGACAATCCTGGTGGAATACGGCAGGACGGAAAGAAAAGGGGTGCTGTGGAGATGAAGTCTGGCTGGGAAACAGTTACATGGCAAAAGTGATTGCTGTGGAAATACCAGGACTTAAACTCAGATCTCGGTGTCAATGTAAAAAGCTGGGCACAGTGGCATGCATGGGCTACTCCAGGCAGGAGAGGGGGTGGAGGGTGATAGTGATGAGGGAGGTAGGGACTGGCAGATCCCAGGAGATTGGGGATCAATCTCTGAGCTTCAGATTCAGTGAAGAAATCCTGTCTTAATTAGTAAGGTGGAAAGCCAGAAAGTAAAACACTGAGTGTCAAGGCCTGGCCTTCACATGTATATACATAAGACAAGCGCACACACAGAGAGAGGGGGGAGGGCCGGGGGGAGAGAGAGAGAGAGAAAGGGAGAGGGAGGAAGAGAGGGAGGGAGGGAGAGGGGAGAGAGAGGGAGGGAAGGATAGATGGAAATGTAAGCCTGTGCCCACTATTCAAAACAAAGTTCAAAACAAGAGGTAAGGCGGCCTTCCTTGGAAACTGCTCAGGGCAGCCATGCAGCTGCCGCTTCCTCCTTTCACTTCAGTGAAAATTAATTAGGAATGCCAAGCAGGCTGCAGTGATGAATCCATTACCATCTTAAGATAGGCAGTGCCTACATAATCTGCATCTTATTGAATCTCTATTAACCACAGCAGGAAGTTGCAAAGTCCCCAGAATATGACCTGAGGTGTAGAACCAATTCACAAAACCATGCATGGTCAGGAGCAGGGCCAAGCTCACAAACATGCCCCTGTTGTTCAGACCTCAATAGCACATTTCACTGTTTACCAGGGGGCTGCCTCACGGCACGGCTGGGTAGAAACTGTGACAAGAGGCAATGCGTGGAGCATCTGAGAGTCCTGTCTGACCCGCTCACCTGACACCCCTTACAGTGGTCCCCAGAGCTGCTGAGAAAAACCACATGAGCCCAAGCCAAGCCTCAATGCCTATTACACTCAGTGGTGAGGGCCAATGCTAACCCTGCCCGAAGCCAAGCCTCCAGGTCTATCACACTCAAAGGCAAGAGTCAATGTTATTCCTGCAGGTGCTGAAGCCTAAAGAGAAGTGGACTGTCCCATCGCAGTCAACGTCAGCCTTCTTCACATGTTTATCCAGAAAATGTGGCTCAGTTGTTGCTCCTCCAAACAGTCCAAGACAGGAACAGGAACATAAAGCCAGGAGTCAGAGCTGGCAGAGGCTGAGTGTAGGTACATGATGCAGGGGGTGCGGTCATCATACAATGGCCTTGACGACAACATGCGCATTTGAAGTGTCTACTATGAGGGAATTTTACCACAAAGGAATCCCCTTGACAAACCAGGCAACAGCATACAGGGATAGCAAAGTGGACAGCCAGACCTGGTCTTGGGAGCATCAGCCTTGCTCTGCTGTTGGACGGGAAGGCTGGAGCACCTTCTCTGTCCCATTTCCCACCCCCACTCCCATGAGGCTACACGCTCTTACCTCTCATGCTTATGGATGAGGCTCGTCAGCTGAGCAGCCGCTGTGCTCAGCAGCCCTTGCACGCGGGTCTCCACGGCCTGCAGGCTCTGGACCAGGTACTCCCTATGGCCAAACCTCTTGCTGAGATGGTATCTCTTGGTGGCCTGGAAGAAGTCCATCAGCTCTTCTACACTCTCCTGTTTGACACAATGAGATGTATGCCTCCTTAGAATGCTGGGAAGTCTTTGAGAACATTTAAAATAATGACCTTTCCTTTTGCAAGACAGTGCAGACTGGCATTGGTGTGAATTCCTTGAACCTCCCTGCTGTACAAAGGCTATGAGGAAGTGGGGTGCAAATATGAGGGCTCAGAGAAGTGCCCTGGTGACCAGATGTACACCACATCCCCCTCAGCAACATGCCTGCACCACCAAACAGAACACATGTGTTACCTATGCCATTGTTCATCCTGTGCCCATGAAGCACAGTCCAGCTGGGGACGTCCCACAGTCTCTCACCTTAGGACACGTATTGATGTTCTGAGGTGAATCAGTCACTTAGCCAGCCCCATGGTGGCTGAGGAGAGGGGACAGACAGGGCAGGTGCAAAGGGCAGCAGTGGGGAGTCACAGTAACAACCGCTGTCTCAAGTCTGCGTCCTCTGGGATATCTCTGGGTAAGACTGCTCTGAGCCTCCCCACTTTAACTGGAGGAGAGAATTATTATTCCCAGTTTACAGATAAGGAAATCAAGTCGACACCACACTCCTGGAAATGGCCGGGCACAGACTAGAAACATCCTGTGGCTGCAAGTACCTAGGCAGCAGTTCTGAAGTCAGCAATCTGGGTCTGGATTCCAGACTCTATGGTGGGAGGAGGAGTTGTCCTCCAAACCTAGCTGTCACCAGCATCCCAGTGACAAGAGCGGTCCGTTCAGAGTAGCTGTACCAGTAGCCATCCCACTTCTCTCTGTAAACACAATGGCTTCATACAAGCTACCCACTGAAACTTGTGGTGCCTGGACAGTCCCCCTTCCACCTAAGCTGTGGCCTGTCCATGTTCCAACATATGAGGATCGGCACTGTCCAGGGAGACACTGCATGGTCAGGAGTGTGAAACAAAGCTGGCCTTCCCCTGGGCCTTCTGGGCTCCAAAGCTCTCAAGCCAGGCTTTATGGTTTCCATAAAGCTGTGAGTCATCAGGAAGTTCACAGCTAGCTCCAACACCTGAACAGAGCAGTGTGAACACAGTACTAACGCTAATGGATGGAGAGGGGGAACTTTTTTTTTTTTACAATGACACATGTTCTTTCCTGATGCTGCTACTAAGCATCAGTGCTGTGCATCATGAGAGTGAAATAAACTCAAGATCTGTGATATCTGTGATGTTCTGGGGTTCAGATATCTGCATGGACAGCCACAGCACGTTAGTGGGGAAAACCGGTTCCACATGGAGAGGTGGTATGTGCTCTCCGGTAGTCTTCTGAGTGTGCTTCCTAATAGGCTTGAAGTGATGACTCCTCCCCTGCTGTCCCACAGACGGCCTCCTGGCTGCTCCTCTGTTGTTCTCCATCATTTCAAAGTGGGCAAATCACCTGCAATACTGACATGCTTAGAAAACTACCTTCACTACCAACTAGGAACTGATTCAGTCTACATGGACAATCTTTACACTTGTGTTTATGGGCCCATCTAGACACAGACCCTATATCCTATATCTCTATCAACTGGTCCATACATGTATCTGTGTGTGCATTATCTACTATTTGTGGTGTTGGTACTACTGTGTATTGTCTGTGTGTGCATGTATGTGACACATTATGTAAAGCCTAAAATGACCTGCCAAGGATCAGCTCATCACTGCATCAGGACCCACAGCTGATAGAGGTAGAGCCAGAATCCAGGCCACGTAAGTGTGAGCCTGTGGCTTGCACTATGAGCCACTTGTGTGCCTGAAACTCACTCCTTTATCAGGAGGACGAAGGAATAGAAAGTTCTCCAGTGCCCAGCACAGAAAAACTCAGCTCTAGGGGGGAAAGTCACCAAGGGTTGAGCAAACACGCTCTATGGGGCAAGCTTGAGTGCAGACATTACCTGTGTTTTAGAATAGTCTTGCAGCAGCATTTTAGCCACCTCAGGCCTCAGTTCCCCTTTGGCCACAGCACTCTGTATCTGGGTATAGACGATGCTGTGTAATTCGTTTCTCTGGAAAACAACCAGCTGCCTGTGTGCTTGGGCAAAATCCTCTGCTTGGTGCAGGGCGAGGGACTTGTGCATGTCCTCCTGCTCCAGGCCATGGAGGGTCCGCAGAAGGCTGCTGCACTCTGCAGCAGACTGTGGAGAGAAGAAGAATCTGTGAGAGACAAACGTATGTGAACATGCACATATGCACACAGATAATACACACAAGCAATGGACACACCAGCACACTGAAAAACAAACAATGCACACACACATTGTATTGCATGCATATGTCATGCACAGGCACAGGGCATGTGCACATGTAACCACATAAGAACCATGTGCAATGTATATAGGAGCATATGTTTATAGGAGATATACACATTTTCACTGTGTACATACACAGTACATCCAAAGGCAGACAAGTGTGTGTGTATACATGGTACTCACACAGCCACACAACTGCACTCATGCATGAACACCTTGCACCCAGGAATATACACATAGTACACACGCATGCACACACATATGCACACACATGCACACACACACACACACAAATAGCCCCAAGCTGGCAGTGTTGAGGCTGCTGAGTCCTGGGAAGGTGCTGTCCCAATCCATCCTTCCCTGTTATCTGAATTTTCTGTCAGAACAGCTGCAAAACAGAAAGTTCACAGTGGGTGGGCATGTGCCAATTTGCAAATCAGATTGCTTGAAAAGTGTCTGCAAGAAATGGAAATCTCCGAAGTGTCAACTTATCGCACAGTGAGACACATAAGATGACTCCCATCATCAATGAGGAGAAAAATGCCAGCAATCAGGCCTGAGCTCAGCTCCTCGGTGAAAAGGAAAAGAGCTGTTGAGCTGCTGAGCCATGGCACTTGGCTGCCTGGGCTGAGATCCAGGGTGGCCACACCCTATAGGACTCCCACCTAGAGGAAGGGGTAGGTGGGATCATAGGACCCCAGTGTGTATGCCAGGTGACAGTTCCATGTGTGAGGGTGTAAACTGGAACACAATGGTGACCACTTCTGAGATTACCACGTGTGTGTGTGTGTGTGTGTGTGTGTGTGTGTGTGTGTGTGTGTGTATGTAAGTGCACATCTCTGTTTGGAGGCCAGAGGTTAGCATCCAGGGTCCTCCTCTTTCATTATCCAACTTACTTATTGAGGCAAGGTCTCTCAATGAACCTGGAGCTCCTTGTTTAGGCAAGTCTGGCTCACCAGTGAGCTCCAGGGAACTTTCTCTGTCCTCCAGAGGTGGGGGTTACAGATGTGTGACCATGCCTGCTTTACATGGGTGCTAGGAATCCAAACTTGGGCCCTACATTTGTATAGAAGGCTCTTTACCCACTGATCCCTTTACCCCACCCCAGTGTCTTGATGTAATTAGGTCCCTCTTTTATTGCCTATGGGTAAGTTGGGATTGAGGGAAGGCTCCATCATGGGTGGATATGACGACATCACATGAGAGCCCTTAAGGGGGGAGTGCTCACTGAAAAGAGAAACAGCCTCTCCTCTCCTGTTGGCCATGAATGAACCCAACCGTAACTGGAGTATCCATAATCAAGGAAAACTTCCAGAAGCTGGGAGTCAGTCCTACACACACTACAGTGAATTCTGTCCACAGCAAGAAGAGCTTGGCCCAGGAGCCTGGGGTCCAAAGGAGACCTCGGTGCAAGCTTCAGGTGTCTTGAGCACAGGACCCAGCTGACTCTACCAGGACTTTACTCATGGGAGCTGGGAGAACCTGCTGTTTTAAGTGCCTGAAGGCAAGTGGCTCAGTAGACAGCCACCAAAATGGACATCTTCTCATCTGCAGGGTCAGAGCCGTGGGCTCAGAAACATCCAGGCCCTTATCCTAAGTTCCCCATAAGCAAACCTTTAAGGTGTGGGCTCTGAAACCACACAGAGAGAAGCCAGAACACCGCAACAGCAGAAAGGCAGGGACAATCGAGCATGTGCATGAAGACAGGGCATGGTTGACCTGCCCACTCCTTCAGAGAAAGGCTAAACCCACCAGAATTCCTGCTATTTTGCTTCTACTGTTTTAAAGTTTTAATACAGAGTTATTTTCTATGTCACGAGTGTTTTGCCTGCATGTATGGATGTGTAGTACATGTGGGCCTGGTCCCCCCACATGCATGCCTAGCACCTAGGAGATCAGAAGAGACTATCATACACCCTGGTTGTGAGCTGCCATGTGGGTGCTGGGGATAGAACCCAGGTCCTCTAGAAGAGCAGTCTGTGCTCTTAACTACTGAGCTATTTCTCTAGGTCCTTGTTTTGTTTAGAGATAGAGGGTCTTACATAGGCTGGGCTGGCTGTGAACTTACCAGATAGCTGAGTAACTCTGAACTCCTGGCTCCCCTGCCTCTATCTCCCAAATGCTAGAATTATAGGCATGAGCCACCACACTTGGAGAAACGCACATTTTTAATATATGCTTTTCTATTTTAGATGCTGCCAGTAAATGTGAACTATCCCTACTGAACTTTTCCAATGAAAGGCTTTTCATATACAGTCAAGGGCTAAGTAGTTAAAAGCAAAGGGAGCACTTTTGCATTGATGGCGGGAATGCAAGCTGGTACAACCACTTTGGATGTCAGTGTGGCGATTTCTCAGAAAATTAGGAAGCAACCTTCCTCAAGATCCAGTAATACCACTTTTGGGTATATATCCAAAGGATGCTCAATCATGCCACAAGGACATGTGCTCAACTATGTTCACAGCAGCTTTGTTTGTCATAGCCAGAACCTGGAAACAGCCTAAATGCCCCCTCGACCAAAGAATGGATAGGGAAAATTTGGTACATTTACACAACGGAGTACTACACAGCGGAAAAAAATCTTGAACTTTGCAGGAAAATGGATAAAGCTAGAAAACATTATTTTGAGTGAGGTAACCCAGACCTCACTCAGTTATCACAATCAAAGACAATTATCACATGTACTCACTCATAGGTGGTTCTTAAACATAAAGCAAAGAAAACCAGCCTACAAACCACAATCCCAGAAAACTTAGACAACAATGAGGACCCTAAGACCCTAAGAGAGACATACGTAGATCTAATCTACATGAGAAATAGAAAAAGACAAAATCTCCTGAGTAAATTGGGAGCACGGGGACCTTGGGGGAGGGTTGGAAGGGGGACGGGAGAGGCAGGGAGGGGAGCAGAGAAAAATGTAGAGCTCATTAAAAATTAATCAGAAAGAAAGAAAGAAAGAAAGAAAGGAAGGAAGGAAGGAAGGAAGGAAGGAAGGAAGGAAGAAAGAAAGAAAGAAAGAAAGAAAGAAAGAAAGAAAGAAAGAAAGAAAGAAAGGCTTTTCACCAAGAGGAGGTGTGGTCAGCAAGCTGCTTCAGCCAATGGCAGGCTGGCTTTGAGCTGCCCCAGGGCTGCTCCTGTATTAGTTCACTATACACCATCCAAAATGTAAAATTACGATTTCCTCAGTTACGCTTCTTGAACTCCACTCACCAAGACTGGCAGACTGGAAAACTGTTTCATAAAAACACGTCTATCAGTGAAGCAATGTCAAGTTCCTACACAGAAAAAAAGTCTCTCTTTCAGAAGCTTAATAAGGAGTTAGGAAGCTTCCCTGGACCCAGGCAGAATACAGGTCCTCAAATAGTTGAAGATGCCTAGAGACAGAAGAGGGAGCTCCCTTGCTATGTTACACCACACACTCATTTTGTGGGTATCTGTAGCACTTCCAGGGTTCTGCTATCACACACTATTCGGGGTGCCATTTATATCAGGTGTGGAGGAGGAAAAGGCAGGTCAGGACTTCAAGTGGCCTTAGGGAGCAGAGCTATGAGACTCTGATTTCCTGGGCCTCGGTTTTCCCACCTTCAGATGTAAATATTTCATGTGATTTATGTCTGAGGTTTCCTTAAAGGTGATATTAAACCATGACCCTCAACTTGACACCATCTAGAATCACAAGGGAAGAGTCTCAGTGAGGAAATGCCAGGACCAGGATGGTCTGTAGGCATGTCTATGGGGACGTGTCCTGATTACATTAGTTAATGCGGAACTATCCATGCTAAGAGTGGGCAGCACCATTCCCTAGGCTTGGATCTTGAACTATGCCAAAGCAGAGAGAGAGAGAGAGAGAGAGAGAGAGAGAGACAGAGACAGAGACAGAGACAGAGAGAGACAGAGAGAGACAGAGACAGAGACAGAGACAGAGACAGAGAGAGCTGAGCACTAGCATGCGGGTGCTCGTTTCTCTCTGCTCCTGACTGGACGTGATATGACAAGCTGCTTCAAGCGTCTGCTGCCTCAATTTCCCAGTCTTGTTGAACTATAAATAACCTGGAATGTGAGCTAAGATAAACCCTTTCCCCTAAGCCACTTTGCCAGAGCACTTTATCATAGCAGCAGAAGAGTTCTGGGGTCTGAATACAAAATGCCCACCCCTCCCCACAACATCCCGCCCCCCAGAGGCTGACTTGGTTCCCATTTGGTGGTGCTGTCTGGAAAGGTCATGGAACTTTTAGGAGGTGGAACCTTGCTGGAGGAAGTTCGTCACTGGGGTGAGGCTTTTAGGGTCTAGAGCCTGGCCCCACTTCCTGCTCTTCCTCTGCGCTTCCTGTGTGTGGATGAAGTGTGGTTGCTCTGCCTCCTCTCTGCCACCCCACCCTCACTCTCAGGTTGCCTTCCCTGCTATGATGGACTGAATCCCTCTGAAACCGTCAGCCAAAACAAACTGTTACTTCAACAGAAAAGCAGCTAACACAGAGGGAAACCACAACAGCACCCATGCAGGGCTGACAGGACCTGATGGAAACCCCTGTTTACCTTCTAATTTATGCTGCGCTTTTAGCCAACTCATAAAAACAGGAAATGTGGGCCGGGCGGTGGTGGCGCATGCCTTTAATCCCAGCACTAGGGAGGCAGAGGCAGGCGGATCTCTGTGAGTTCAAGGCCAGCCTGGACTACAAGAGCTAGTTCCAGGACAGGAACCAAAAGCTACAGAGAAACCATTGTCTCGAAAATCCAAAAAAAAAAAAAAAAAAAAAAAAAAAAAAAAAAAAAAAAAAAAAAAGAAANAAAAAAAAAAAAAAAAAAAAAAAAAAAAAAAAAAAAACAAACAAACCAGGAAATATGACCTATCATGAACTGCCCGTGAAGTGTCAGTGTGAGGATACATTGTATAATGTTGAGGCAGGTCCACACCGCTACCTCCTCCAACATGAATCATCTCTTTGAGGTGAAAGCACACGAATCTTCCTTGGCTTTCAGAGTCAAAACTTGTCAGGGTGGTCTGTAGCCAGTGCAAATGGCCGCCAGACCATCTCCTTCCTGTGCCTTGGTGTCTCAGCACCACCTGGCTATGCAAAGGGTCGCCAGAGTGTCTCCCCTGCTCTAACTGTGCCTCAGAGTCCAGTGCCAACCTCCTTCATTGGTCTGCAGGCCCTACCGTGCATGCACTGACTTACTTCACACTAACTTCTCACACAGCCTTCTGAGGCGAACGGATGAGAAAGCACCGTGTCTACGGTTCAAAAGAAGGAAAGGGGACCCAGAGGAGCCCAGCCTTCTGGAAGGGCAGGGTAAAACTCAAGATCAAGGAAGCCTCCTCCCAGTCTAAGCTCCTAGGGAGTTGGAGCCTCTTCCCTGCAGGGCACATGCTGTGAAAGCCATAGGAATCACTGAAGCACAGAAGGCATTACAGACACCAACAGGGTGGGAATGAGGCCACATAGCAGGGGGAGGAGGCATGCAGAGCAGTCCAATGGCTAGGGGCATCAACATGGTGCCACCTGAGGCCCCCTGGACCAGGGATTATGTTTTGGTTTCTGTCCATCAAAAGTGGGCTCTTCTCACTCCCTGCCTCACTGAGCAGAGCAGGGTGCAGTTTAAAAAGGAGGCTTCTGCTGTGTGCCTAGAATTCCCAGCTCTTAGAAGTTTGCACTTTGTAATACATTGCATTCTTCCCTAGTATTTAAGTTAAAATTTTTAAATGCAGCAATACAAAGTGAAAACAAGCAAGATATGCAATTCCACAGGCTGCAAACATCTTATAAAACACAGACGTGCAGCAGGTGGCTGGTCTGTATGCCGGGGTCTAGTACAGAGGAGCTGAGCCACCACTGTATCTCCAGGTGAGGCATACAGCAGGCATTCAATGAATGCACAAAGTAGCCAATCAGTGATGAGCAAATGGCTCTCTGTTCCACTGTGGGTTTTGCAGAGCTTTTTGTTTTGTTTGTTTTTGGCTTTTCTAATAAAATGGGCAAACGTTTCTGTGGAGAACCAGAAGAAAAACTCATACTTCGCAGGTCATGTGGGATCTTCAGGTGTGGTTGGGATTTTCTGCAATTCACTTGAAGCGCAAAGACTATACTGAATTCATGGGCTACACGAATACAGCCCAGGCTGGACTAGTCTCTAGGGCTCTGTCTGCAAGCTGTTGATTTGTATTTATTTTATTTTATTTTGGATTTCCCCAAGTAACAAAACTAGTATAGAACTCACTCTGTAGTCCAAGCTGCCTTGTACTATTTTTGTAGGGAAAATCAAAAACCAAAAATCAGAACAAATTCTGATGAGGGTATTTTGTGGTTGAGTCACTACATAGCAAGTTAAATATACTCTCCCTAAGAGCGTGTCTTGAGGAAGTGTGGGCTGAACCCCATAGATAGACAGAGCATTAGAAGTTTGTGTGTGTGGGGGGGGTGTCATCAGAGAAGCTTGAATAACATCTACCCCCAAATACATGCACATGTCTAGGTCCTGGCCTCATAATTTAGGAACCTGTAAATCTGAACATCTAAGGGTCTTTGCAGGTTGAACCAAGTTAAGCATCTCATATTTGTATCCAATTCCCCAAATTAAAAGACAAGTGACCTCAAAGAAGACAGAAAGAGGTGACAGAGTTCCAGGAAGAGGCCATGAGAGGATAGAGCAGGGTTAAAGTAAATTAGCTAAAACCCCAGAAACACAAGGAACCACCAGCAAATTGTCAAACCAGGAAGGCCCTCCATAAGGTCCTCAGAGGAATCTGAGATCTGCATATATCCTGAATTGTATTTCTGAACTTCAGAACCACAGAAGAACAAATTTTCATTTTTTTTCCTTTTTAGACATCAGATATGTGGCACCTTGTTCTAGCAGCCATAGGAAGCTAGTATAGCATCTACAGGCCACAAGCCCCACCCCAAACAAGATAGCATTGAGGCAAGCAAGGCAGTCCCGTGGAGCAAGGGAACAAGTGGTATACAGTGAACCCCGCCCGCCTGTCCTTCACTGCAGCCCTGTCTGTGCTGATGACTGAGTGACCCTGAGCCACCAACTGAGATCTTTTATTCTCTTCTGGGGATGTGCTGTGTTTGCCTGGCAGGTGGGGCATGAAGGCAGCTGTCAGGCAGTTTCTCTGCCTGCTGGGCTTCAGAGGACACAGGTATTCAGACCTGTGCAGGTATAGGTTACATGGCCTGGACACCTCTCTTGTTGGGAAGACAATTCAGACTTGCTCAGCTGTGCCTGGGAGATCGCTTCTCTCAGGTTGGCAACTGGCATTTCTCTTCCATTACTTTTCTCATCCACACTGAGGGGTTCTCAGAGGACTTAGGATATAGGGCATCAGATGTAGGCCAGGATAATTTGTGTAACAATGTCTTCCAAATTAACATTCCCTCCTAGAGGGAGGAGAGAGGCTCAAGAAGTAAACAAGAGCAGCTAAACTCAGAAAGTAAAGGAAACTCAGAAGGCTCCTCTCCAAGGCTCTGTAAGCAATAACAATTGTCTGGGAGACCCAGGGACCTGCCTGCAAGTTGAGCAGGGAGCTTAAGGGATGCAGCTTTTGTATGTTGTCATTCATGCTGCTGTGGGCTTTAATGGGGACGCAGCTGCTTCTGAGCCTCCCATGCCCCCATAACAACTTCAGCAAACTCACTGCTTCACTAAGTTAGGCTGGGGTGGTACCAGTTTTTCGGTCTATCATCGGTACATGGCGGGAGTAGACATTTGTTCAGGTCTCCACAGAAAAAGTCACACAACAACTCTAAGTCCAGGCTTGCCTGGCTCCAGACCTGCGCAGTATGGAGCTGTCATTCAGCAAATGGCAGTCCCAAAGGGGCACACATACTCTGACATCACAACCAACCATGAACTAGCCAACCCTCTGCTAATGAAGCCTTTCTACTCTTCCCATGACCACTATAGCACCATGGATAGAACTGTATTATAACATGGCCGACCAGTGTCGTATTTTTTCAAATACGAGCATTTTTCATTATAACATGAGCTTCTTGAATGCAAGAGGTTGGATTCAATTTGGTATCTGTAGTCCCCAGCCTAAAGGAGAAAGACAGTAAGGTACCCATAAATCCTAGCAAAAGTTCATGGGTGGATAGATGCGTGGTACGGGGCTATGTGGATGGATGGGTGAATGGGTGGAAGTATAGATGAACAGACAGGTGGAAGGAAGGGCAAATAGATGGATGGATGTAGATGATAGGCCTGTGTGTGGTTGGGTGTACGGATAGACAGGTGGGTGGTGTATCAATACATAGACACAGTAGTGTGTGGATGGATGAGAGAATGGGTGGATGCATGGTTGCATGAATAGATGGGTGGCTAGAAGAGAGGATGGGCGGATGAATGCATGAATAAATGGGTGAGTAAATGAAAAGCTAAATGGATTGGAGAATGAAAGCATGGATGGCTAGGAGGTTAGGTAGAGGTATGGGTAGATGTATGTATGTATGTGTATATATATATATATATATTATGAATTGATGGGTGAATGAATGGGTAGATGCATGGATAGATCAGATGGATGAATAGATGCATGGATGGATGAATGGAAGGAAGGAAAGAAGGAAGGAAGGAAGGAAGGAAGGAAGGAAGGAAGGAAGGAAAAAAGGTAGGAAGGGTAGTAGGTTATGGATGAATAGGTGGATAGATAGGTGAATAAACTGATAAATGGATTTATAGATGGGTGGGTGGATAGGTGGGTGGATAAGTGAATTGGAAAATTGATATGTTGATGGTTAGATGGATGGGTCAATGGATCAATAGGTAGATGGGCAGATAGGTGAATAAATGGGTAGATATGTGGATAAATATGTAAATTGATAGGATGATGGTTGGATGGATGAATGAATGGGTGTATGGATAAGTGGAAAGATGACTGATAAGTAGACAGATGGGTAGATGGGTGGGGGAATAGGTAACTTTGATATGTGGATGGATGGATGGATGGACGGATGGACGGACAAATGGGTTGGCTGAAGCACTGAAAACTCATGAGAACTTAAGGAGTAATGAGCAATATGCAAGCCTTTAGGGTTGCCTTACCCTCTCATTAACTCGCTTCAACGCCTCTTCTACTTCCTCCATGGCCACCATCTCCCTCTGGTACTGGCTTTCTGTCTTCTTCCTTGTTTCTAGGTCACACTCTGCCGTCAGTGCCAACATCTTCCGCTCATACTCCTCTTGTACTTCCTTCTCCAGCAGCAGAAACTGCTCTTTGAAAGCAGCTGTTACCTTCCTCTCTGTTTGTGGAGAGAGGTGGCCATCACTGGTCAGATTCTTCATCAGAAGGGCAATGATGTCCTTACTAATTTGGTTCCGACAAGCCTCCAGGTCCGCATCTGCCTGATTCAGGGTTGCGATCTCCAACCTTAGGAACAGACGTCAAATGGGCTCTATTACATGAGAGAACCAGGGGCTCCTTAAAACTGACAGACTTTAAGGTATTTGTGGGTGAGGCCTTTTCTCTTTCTTTCACCTCCTTTTCTTCCCATTTTCCTACCTTTCTACTCTTTCATAATTTGAATGCAAAATGTCCCCCACAGGCTCACTTGGTCATCAGTTGGTAGGTACCACTTGGGGAGGTTATGGAACCACAGGAGGTAAGGCTTACTTGGAAGAAGTAGAATGCTAAACTCAGGTCTTAAGCCCCACCATGCTTCCTGCCTGGTCTCTGCTTCCTGATCCCCCCAGATGTGAGCAGGCAGCCTCACACTCTTGCTGCCAGCCTTGAGCTGCTCCTGTGGCCACACCTCCATCATGATGGATGGCCCATTCCCTCAGCCCATGAACCAAAGTCAAGATCTCTTCCTTTAAATTGTGGAAGCCACAGCATGTTTAAGCCTCTTGGATCATCTGCCTAACTGGCTTCCAGAGGTCCAAGCCAGCCATTTGTAGAGACCCTTTCTCTGCCCATGCTTTGCAGTGGTAGATATCGTCTGTCATTTGATGGGGATCTGAAGCATTTGAAAATGGAGAACACACTGTGGTTAGTGTCAGTTTGCTTGAATTTTGTCACTATTCACCAATCCCACTAGTTCTATTCTTTGCCATATGTGTTTGAGCACTGAAAGTAAATCTTAGATATGCCATCTTATCTGGAAACGCCTCAACATGCATCTGTAAGTGTCAAGAAGATAAACAGATACACATACAGACAGAGAAATGGGTATCTGGCCATTCATATGTGTGTGTATGTGTACATGTAAATATACACATATATATCAGAAAAGTTGTAACAAAATGCTCCCTTGAGTTAAAGGCACTTCAATAACGGATATTCCTCTAGAAGAGCAGTCAGGGCTCTTAACCCTGAACCATCACTCCAGCCCCCATCAGTCTCATTTTAAAGGACAGCTCATGTATTGGGTTCCTTCATTGTCTCAGCAAGTACTTAACTGCAAGGAAAACTCTGTTGGATCCAGGAAGAATCACAGAAGATGCCTTAAAGAGGTGTGTGCACGGTTAAATGCTAAATGAGCCAGACAGAACCTCACAACTTCTGAAAGAAAAGCTGTGCTCTACTCTGAGGCAGACAAAACAGACTTCACACCTTTAATGAAACCTGGTGGGGCAGAAGGAAGAATGGCTCCCCCACCATGTCTTTCTTCAGTCCCCGAGTACGTGACTCCAAGTCACAAGGCAAAGGAGCTGAGGCTTCAGATGGAGCCATTGCTCCGCAGCTGATTCTAACATCCAAACATCGATAAAGAGGACTTTCAACTTGGAAGAGAGAGGTGGAGGAGTCAGGGTCAGAGGAAGTGATCTGAGGAAGGAAAGAATGCAAGCAAATATTGACAGGTCCGAAGACCTAGGAAGGGCTGAGTGCTGAGTGAGGCTGCCACTGGAAGCTGCAAAGCTTGACTTATGCCTGGTGAACCCCTCAGACTCTTATCCCCAGGATCCTAAGACAAGACATCGCTACCATGAGCTGCCAAGCCTGTAGTGATCTGTTACGAGTGAATAGCAAGCTCAAAAACACCATGCCGGGCGGCTGCATCTTTCACTCATTCTTTAATTCAGAAAATATGGCACTCTGAACTAGGCATATTGCCCGTTCTTTCTCATGGCTGCCTAGTGAGTTACTTACTAACTAGAGGAGCTCAATAAAGAAGTTGGTTTTTCCCACCTGCATTAAGGGGAATGGCCTTAGTTATTCAAATTTGTATCAAAGAAATAATAATTTCACAGCACAATTTCCTAGCATCTTGTTGGCCTAAATACTCGTACTTCCCCCCCCCCATAGCTCCTCCTTCCCTGGGGAAACTATCTGCTGAGGTGTCAGAGTAGATAGCTTGACAGGCACCCAGCTCAGAGACAACTGGTTGCAGCCCTAGCACTGCCCAGCGCTTTGCATAGACTGTCAGAAGTGGCAGCAAGAAAAACTGTCAATGTCCCAAGGCCACAAGATACAGAAAAAGAGTCTCTCCAAACCAATTAAATTTCCAAGCTATTAACGACATTAACTCACATTGTTAATTGCCCAATGGCTTAAAAAAAAGGATAAGCAGAACAAATTCCTCACTCGTACATAGCATTAGAGGGAATGCTCTGGGGAAGGAACATAATTCCACCCCCTTCCTGCACTTGTAATCATTTACAGCACAATGAAATACACATGTCTGCATTACCCCCAGGACATCATGACATCAAGAAGACAGGCATTTGGGGTGACACGGGATGGGGTTCTGATGCTGGAACTCCTGAACTGCTCCCGAAACTGGTGCTTGCAGGGTAACATCTAAGAAACACCACTGTTTAGAATTCCCAAGAACCAAGTTACAATTAACACTTTTGTAGGCTACTGGTAATAAAAAATGAGATGGTATTCCAAGACTAAAGAAGCAACCCTCAAGGATATGTGACCCAAAGAAGCCAGCAAACAGATCCATCTTCCTGCACCGAGGGCTTTGACAGAGGAGGACCACTTTGCTACTTTACAGAATGTTTGGGAAGAATAAAAAAAATGGAAGTTGCAAAAACAAACATAACATACGGTTAGCACATAAAAATATGTGTATTTATAACTTCAGCACAAAAAATGCTCCCTACACCCCTACTGTGTACAAAACAGTCTGCAGACAGCATAGGGGCAGCAGCGACAGCTCAGAGCTGGCAGTAAGCGGAATGTCACAGAAAGAAGCACAGCTCTGGGTGTCTTCCCTATGCTCCCTGTCTCTGAAGCATCTGCACTCAGCATTTGTAAAAGACCACTCTTCAGCAGCACAGTGGATTTGAAAGTGTGCTAGCCTGGGCACAAGTCCTTAGCACCCACATGACCTCAGGCAACCCAGTAAGCCTCTCTGAATGGCAGCGCCCTGGGCTGAAAATTGAGCGCCCATGAAAATTTCATATGACGCCAGATGCTCGGTGTGACCAGGCTTCTGGCCAGGATAGAACTAAATTACTGGAAGCATACCATGTTTCTAGAGCCTTCTGTGATGTGCCAATCCTACCCAGTTTCTCCTTCCTCATAACAGGTCCCAGCATGCATTGGGACCAAGCCCACTCCCACTGTGACCATGGTTAGGGAACCTGATAAAACACAAAGGACACAAACCCCTCGCCAATCCTCTTTGTGAGAGGTGCCTTTGATGCCAAGCTGAACATGCAGGCGAGCCTTTCAGGAGTTAGGCTGGCACTGAGAAAAGGGAACAGTACCACCTGGTATTGGAAATGCAGCAACAATCAAGCTGCCCGCTTGCTGGGTGAGAAGCCCAGCTAAACCTCCAGTAGGAATTATAAGAGGATAAATGACTTACTAGAGAACAGGAGCCCTTGAGAGACTGACTTCCCTGCAAACTAAGCTCCTGACATTTCCTCTGTGGGAGCTCCTAAACTTAGGAGAGGTCAACACAGAAAGACACAAGGTAACTGACAATTCTAGGAGAAGGAGGGAAGGCAGATAGGCAGGCAGGCAGGCAGACAGACTAGGTACCCAAACCAGTGTCCAACCACTGAGGCTAGAACATAGTTGGTCAATACATTTTTAAGACTGAGCTGGGGGTGGGGGTGGAGAGAAGACTCAGAGGTTAAGAACCACTGCCTGTGAAACTCCTAGGAATCTACAAGAATGACCCCAGCTAAGACTCTTAGCAGTGGTGGAGAGGAAGCCTGAATGGGCCTTCCCCTGTAACCAGATTGGTGACTACCCTAATTGTCATCAGGAAACCTTCATCCAGTAACTGATGGAAGCAGATGCAGAGATCCACAGGCAAGCACTGGACTGAGCTCTGGGAGGGCAGTCCAGTTGAAGAGAGGAAGGTGGGATTGTATAAGGAAGGGGTGGGGATCAAGATCATGACAGGAAAACCCAAAGAGACAGCTGACCTGAGCTAGTGGGATCTCACGAACTCTGGACTGACAGCTAGGGAGAATGCATGGTACTGATGATGTAGGTCCTTTGCATGTGGGTGACAGTTGTGTGGCTTGATCTGTTTTGGGGGCCTCTAGCAGTGGAATTAGGACCTGTCCCTTGAGTTTGAGCTGACTTTTTGGAAACTATTCCCCATACTGGGATGCCTTGTTCAGTCTTGATGCAGGGGGAGGAGCTTGGTCCTGCCTCAATTTGATATGCCATGCTTTGTTGACCCCCATGGAAGGCCTGCCCTTTCTGAACAGAGGAGTGGAGTGGATGGGGGGTGTGTGTGGAGAGGTTGTAAGAGTAGGGAACAGGAAGAGAGGGAGGGGAAACTGTGGTTAGTATGTAAAATAAATAATTTAATTAATTAAAAAAAGTTTTAAAAAAAACCCACTGCCTGATCTTCTAGAGGACTTGTGTTCATTTCCAACACCCACATAGCAGCTCACAACCATCCATAACTCCAGACCCGTGGAATTCAATATCGTCTTCTGGCCTCTGGGGGCACCAGACACTTGCATGCTGCTCAGACACACATGCAGGCAGAACACCCATAATAATCAAATAATTTTTATGACTGAGCTGAAGAAGGAGGGCAAAGGAGGAGGTTGAGGGATGAGGGTGAGGGAGGAAGGAGGACGGTTAGGGATGAGGGTGAAGCACCAAAAAGAGGGATGAATTTCACTCTGAGGCTCAGCTCTCAGAGCCCATGCTTGCTAATCGATATGAAATGCTCTTCAGACAAAATAAGATCAGCAACCAAGAAGAGACAAAGAGAAGGTTCCAGAGCCTGAATATCACTAAAAATGTCGCCACTCTCACAGCAGAATTAGTGAGCTGCCACACCAAGGAGAGTTTCCAGGGATGGGGATGGAGGAGGGCTGGTCTTACACCCTTCACATCTGGAGTCAAACGCAGAAACAGAGGGGAACACACTCCTGCTTAGAGGACTACTTCACTGGGTCAGAAGCACACAGAGTCCTGCCTATGTGCAAATTAAACACCCAGCTGCCGATTACTCGAATCAAATCATCCCACCCAACTCTTCATTCTCATATGCAGTGGGTAACAACTGACTTTTGGCTAGGAAATGCTTTGATAATTGCTTGTGTTCATATCACAATATATGAGGTGGTATTTTTGAGTTCCTGCTGGGAGCTTGCCTCCTAAGACAGGGTGGCAAATTTTAATTGCCATCCTTGGCACTCCAATTAGAGAATTGAGCAAAACTGAAGAAGGGCTTGTGAAGAGCTGTACACAGCCTAATCACCCAAGCCATGTACACAACCCTGGGAGCCAGACATAGACAGAGTCCTGAGCCCCAGCGTGGGTGAGGTCGGTCCTGTGCATCCAAGGCTCCTTGTCTGGCTACTCACAGAGCTACTGAACAAGGAAGAACATCCGCCAAGTAGGGCAGAGTCCCCACTGCCAAGGACAAGTACCATGCGTCAGACCTAGTATAGCTCCTGTCCTAGGAGGAGTTACAACTGAAATGGTCCAACCTTGGACCCACTCTATGTGCCATGAAATGTAGGTTCCTAAACCCTGGGACATAGGCCTGGCACTGCTTGGTTGGCTGTGCTTCTAGGCCCTTCCCTGCTCAGTGCAATTTCCTGTGAGTGTGTGTGTGTGTGTGTGTATGCACGCACATGGGGGGGGGCGTGTAGACTAGAGAGAGTGCATGTATATCAGAGGACAACCTCGAGTATCGTTTCACAGGAGCCTTCTATCCTGCTTTAAGAGACAGGGTCTCTCGCTGGCCTGAAGCTCACTGGTTTGGTTAGGCTGTCTGGCTACTGAGCCTTAGAGATCTGTCTGTCCCCACCTCCCAGGCTCTGGGGTTATAACAGCAGGGAACCCTACTGACTATTAGCTGTGGCCCTGGAAAAGCTTTCTAGCCTCCAATCCTCATGTGAGGGGAAAACAATACTTCCCCACCCCACCTTACTCTACCCCACCTCTCCCCACCCCACCCCACCTAACACCACCTACCTCACCCCTACCTTATCCCACTCTACCTCATCCCACCCTACTTCACCCCACCACACTCCACCAAATCCCTCCCTACCTCACCCCACCCCACCCCACCTCACCTCCTACCTCACCCCACCCCGCCCACCTCACCCCCTACCTCACTACACCCCACCCTACCGCACCCCACCCCCGAGGTCTTTCTGAAGACCTGGGTTGGCCTGCATCTTTTTCAGCCACGGTTTGGCAGGATGTTCTGCTGTGCACATAGCGCTGTGGGTCTTCATCAACAGAACAGAGTTCCACCCAGCAAACCACAGCCAGCACTGCCCTTGTCTCCTTTTCTAACAGATGTTTCTTCCCCGCTTTCTGTACTCAGTAATCAAAGACCCGGCACACACAGCATGATTTCACAAATGCCTTTGATCCTTCTCATCCTATGTCTCCCCTTCTTCCTCCTGCCTGAAGTACTCCCTCTCACCCCACTTGTGGACACTTCTACTCCAGCTCCAAACAGGAGCGATGATGCCGCCTCCTCCAGGGAGCACTTTCAGGGCTACAGAGAATCCTCCTTCTGCATCCTGCCAGCCCAATAACACTCAGTGCCCAGGTGCACTTGCAATCTGACCACCAAGCGACAAATGGATGACCAAGTGAACACAGGGACGCTTTGTACCTGCTGTCCCAACCCACCACCTCCTGAGAGCAGAGGACTCTTACTCTTCTAAGGCTTGAAGCATGCTCCCAGGGTCCTCAGAAGTCAAGATGTCAATCACTTGGTCGTTGAGGGAAAGATCCTGGCTCACACCATTAGCAGAGGTGAAGGGTGAGGGCTCCAGCTTGTTCTCGGGGTGCTGAACCTGTAGAAGGGGAGAGACAGCAGAGTTGGCCTTCTGGGGAACACTGCATGCTGGAAGGGAAGACAGGGCTGGCCTCCTCCCCTCTCAGACCAGCCCCTGTCCTAGTTGAAGCCTACACTGTCTCCCCAAATGGAAAGGATGCTGATTTCAACAGCCTCACACAAGCGTGCTGAGATGATAAACAGAGAAGTGCAAAGACATAACCACAAGTACCCTGCTACTGAGACTGGAGGATAGCTCAGTCAGGACAGTGCTTGCCATGCAAACATGACGACCTGAGTTTGAGCCCTAAAACCCACATTTTTAGAAAGGGTGGCTCAGAGGCAGAGACAGATAGACCCCTGCGGCTCACAGTCGGCCAGCATAGCCTAACTGGTGAGTTCTAGGTTAATCACAAAGCAAGGTGATTGGGGTGGTGGTGGCACACACCTTTAATCCCAGCACTCGGGAGGCAGAGGCAGGTCGATCTCTGTGAGTTCGAGGCCAGCCTGGTCTACAGAGTGAGTTCTAGGACTGTTAGGGCTACACGGGGAAACCACCACCCCACCCCACCCCACCTCCCCAAAAAACAAGGTGGGAGGCACCTGAGAACATATGTTCATGAGCCCCCACCCTAACTAAGGCACCATTGACAGTCAATGGCTTCTTGGGAGACGGAGACAGTTTTCTTTAGGGGTATGACCCTGGTAGGCTGACTCTGCTCCAGGGAATGACCCCACACCGAGGAGTAGAAAAGAAGTACAAACCTGACTCAGCAGTTTTTTTTTTTTTTTAAGTCAGGGATAGACTTGGGAAGAGTTAGGAGGAGGGCTGGAGGACGAATATGATCGAAATGCATTATGTTAAAATTCCCAAAGAATGGAATACATATTTAAAATGACAGAGAAATGATTCTTAAAGTCCTTCATCATCATACTCCCCATGAGAGAGAAAGCGCTAAGAGGCCCCCTCGACCTGGACACAATGTCGCAGGCTGCTCCCTGAGGAGCACACAGGCATGGGGAATGACAGCAACGGGGCGACAGCCTGCAGGAGCGTTGGCTCGGAGGCTGGCTTTGCCTGGTCTCCAGCACCTCAGACAGGCTGGCTCCAGGTGCCTCTGATGGCACTCAAGGACACACCTCTCCTCCTGCCATGCCCTGGAGGCATTATTTCCTGGACTGGAGTGACTTCCAGTCTGGCTCCAGGGTGTACTCCTGAGGAAATGCAGACCAGGAGCTGAAAGAGCTCAGGTCTAAAAGGTCCTGTGTGGAGTCTCTCAAAGGAAGCGGGGGACCCAGAGGGACCCCAATCTACCAGGAAGTACCCACAATGATTCCCGGACAAGTAGCTGCTTGGTTTATACATAAAGAAGAGGAAGAGGGGAAGATGGAAGAAGGGACCGGAAAAGCCCATTAGCGGGAACAAGAAGAGCTCAGCTCCCTAAGGAAAGTCAGTCACTGGGTACATCCAGAGGGTGAGGTGAGGGGTGGGAGGAAATCAGGCACAAGTTATGTCATGGGGGACTCACAAACCAGACCGAGGAGTCTGGCTCCACCTGAATTGGGAATAGCAAGAATACCTAAAGGTGGAGAGTCAAAATATAAGGTTCTTACACCTGGCAATGTTTAAATCATCCATCAGTCAAATGTGAAATCAGCCTAAGTGTTCATCACCCATAAACACGATGGAATATTATTTAGCCATAAAAAGCACCATCCTGTCTGTCTTAGTTACTGTTCTATTGCTGTGAAAAGACATCCCTTAAAGTATTCAATTGGGAGTTTGGGAGGGCAGTTCATAACCATTATGGTGGGAAACAGACAGGCATGATGCTGGAGCAGTAGCTGAGAGCTTTACATCCTGATCATAGGTAGAGAGAGATGGCGACACTGCGCCTGGAGTGGGCTTTTTAAGCATCAAAGCGCATCCCCAGTGAAACACCTCCACAGACCCATTAACTGGAGCCCACGCATTCAGATACATGAGCCTCACGGGGCCCTTCTCATTCAAACCACTGCACTGTCAAAACATGGGTGGGCCTGGAGGATGTTACCTCTGAAATAAGCCAAGCACCACTCGCCATCACATTTAGAGTCTCACAAAGATGATCCCTTGGAGGTTGAGCATAGAGATAGTTAGCAGGGTAGGAGAAGGTGCAGGAGAGGAGACCGGAAGAGGCTGTGCAGGGCAGGCAGGAGGGAAACCCTGGGCAGTTCCATAGCACAGGGTAGTACCGGGTCACCAAGAAGGGGCCACATATTTCATACTATCTGGAAGAGAGTTTGAAGGGTTCCTCACACGACAAACGCCTGAGGTGTGCCATGCTCAAGTGATCGTTACACACTGTGTGAACGTGTCAATCTATCACGGGCTACCTGATAAAATTCACACAACTGTGTGCTAATTAAAAACACAGTTTTTAAGGAATCACTCTGGGAGCTTTTGTTTAATTAATTCATGATTTAGTTAATTTCCCTTTTTACCAATAATGCTGTGGACTTGCCTGGTAAAGGCTAGGCAACTGCTCTACCATTGAGATGCATCCCCAAGCCCCAGGGTTAAGGATGGGCTTGTGTCTCAGAAGAAGCAAACCTGAGCATCTGTCCTTAGATTCCCCAGTGGGGTCTGACATGGTCCAGAGTTGAGACACGTCAGGATGAAGGATGGATGTCCAGCTTACACCACTGCCTACTAAAGCATCCCTGGGAGGGAGACTCACCCGGCATCTGGCCAGCACACTTCCCTGCAGGCACCGACCCTTCGCCAGGAAGAACAGAGCCACCAAGGTCAGCACAAGGGAGATGAGGAAGGCTGCGAAGAAGCCTGCTGCATGGAGGCCATGGTTAGGTAGAACCTGAAAGGAGAGAAGGGAAGCTGAGGGTTCCTCATGCTACCACTGCCTGACTCCCAGATCAGGTAGATGACCCCAGGAAGCATAAAACAGACAAAATACAGGTGCGGAGAAACATCCAGAGTCCACATAAACCACAGAGACTGAAGGCAGGGGAGTGACTGCCAGGGGCTAGGAGGAAAGTGATGACAGCAATGGCTAATGGGTACTGAATTTCCCCTGGGAGTGATGCAAATGTTCTGGAACTATGTGGTATTCATGGATTACGATACTTGATTCACACAATAGCAAGGTCAATAAATCTCATACTTGGTTATTATGTATACGCATATATGAATAGGCACATACATACACATGTGCGCATGCGCACATACACACATACATACACACACACACACACAGCACCCACATTACAAAGGCTGAAGCACCCCACCATGGGTTAGAACATCTGTTTTGGGCTTTTGTTTTCTTTTTTAAAAACTTGATCTATTTTTGAAACATGTACATTGCATGTATGTCTGTGTGAGGGTGTCAGGTCCCCTGGAACTGGAATTATAGACAGTTGTGAGTTATCATGTAGGTGTTGGGAATTGAACCTGGGTCCTCTGGAAGGACAGGCTGAGCCATCTCAGGACATCTGAGCAGCCATTACTACTGCGAGCAGAGAAGAGCTCGGGATAGAGAAACAGCTGGGCAACAGTAAGTGGATGTAGGACTGAATGGATGTGAGGATACAAAAACTGACAGTGGCCCTGGATGACCTGGTACCAGTGACACCCTCTACTGGGAGGACAGGAGCCAAAGCTGAGGCTGTTAAAGTATTAGACCAGCCTCAAGTCATCAGCCATAAATGTCCCCACAAACAGCACAGCCAAATTCCACCACTCAGTGGATCAGGGACACAAGCAGGTCTATGCTGCAATGTCTAGGCAGAAAGCAAAATCGGTGGCTGCAGTGGCTGCCGCCCCCCAGAGCATGCTAACTTTCTTCCCTGCCTCTTGCAAAGACTCTTCGCTCATCGTGCCCACCCCTTTAATCACACATACTCTGTAGCCTCGCCTTTGATAGATTCTTCATAGCATTTATGAGGAGTGATACTGCACAAAGAGGCCTTTCAAGAAGACTTGAAAAGACGGGAATTCAATACCGCGTTACAAAGACACAATGAAGGCTTGTTTAGAAAGTTTGGCTTCGATTATGTGATAAATACATGTATAGGCTTCGAAGGCAGGAAGCTAACACAGCAGCGGTAGCTCTCCCTGATGGTGGGGCTGCTGGCACTGTTGGGCTTTTCTGTGTGGTAAGAGGCTGGGTGCAGAGGAAATCTCAGGATGCCCAGCAGCCACACCATAATCCCGCCCACTCGCCCCCTCCCCAAACTCAGGAAAAGGGGAATACACACGATGACTCTCCTTGCTCGCCCACCCCTCCATAAATGGGAAAAGGGGACACACATGACTTTTCCAGAAGAGGTTTCAACAATTTCTGTTGAAATTTTTCGCTTGGCACTCCATATCCAGGGACCAGGCAGGATGGTGGCTCGCTGTCCCTTGTCCCAATGACCTGGAGGGGTGGCAGTGACAGTAAGGAGACTCTAGGCCTCCAGCTGATGAGTGCTCAGATTGACGGCAGGAGGCATCAATCATACATCACACCTCCTAACAACGCCTGCAGGTGATGGCTCATCTTAGTTGTTAACTTGACTAGGTCTGGAATCAACCAGGAGACAGGCGCTGGGCACAACCCCGAGGAATTTTCTTGATCAGGTCATTTTATGGGAAGACCCACACTTAGTGTGGCTGGTAACTTCCAGTGGCAGCCCAGATAAAAGGATATCCGAGGGGAGAAGCCTCGCTCTCTGCCTTCTCGTTGGTGAGTTCATCTGCTATGCTTGAAAGATCACTCATTCTGCTGCTGCCACCTTCGCAATCCACTGACACGGAAGCCCAGCTTCTTCTGCCTTCTAAGGGGAGCTGAGCACCAGGGGCTCTCCAGGGACCCTCCAGGTCTTTAGAGCCATTTTGGAGCTACTGAGGCACCCAGTAGTTCTACCTTGTGGGAGGGGGATCCACGGGTTTCTCTGCCTCTCCTATGTGAAAATGGCTGTAGTTGGACCAGCTAGACAAGTGATTCTCAACCTGTGGGTCGCAAACAACCTGTCTGGGGAGTGGGGGTGAGCAGATTTGGCGATGCTGTGGAAGAGTCAAAGGAGTTAACTTCTCTGATGAAACATTAATAAGAAACCCCTAAGGCGTGGGAAAGCCTGTGCTCTAAGCAAGACAACTAAAGTCCCGTGTGGAGCTGCTGAAGAGCACTGGAGGCAGGGAGGACACTCAGGAACGGAGGTCAGGACAATGATCAGTGGGCTGGAAAGCGATAGTGAGGACACACTGTCAGCCACACACACCGCCAGCTCAACTCAAGGCCTCGCGGTTTTGCTAACAATGTTACATCTTCATAGGCTCTCTGTAAAACCGTGTGTCATTCTCACTGATCCCAGAACACTGGCGGGTTGATGTTACTCTTTTGCTACATAGAAACAACACCATCAACAGGTGCTGATGTCCAGATAGACGTAAAGAAACACAGAGCTCTCTGCAGACTCACCCTGGATAGATGCCCATGATATGGTTCTGATTTGATGTCTAGGGAAGGTGAGCCCCGGGCAGGCTAGAACATGGAAGGTCACACCCAGGCAGGATTCAAAGTGGTTTCAGAGCCTGCTACACCTACCATACTGTGGAGTCTCGCATTCATATGCCTGGTGTCTCCCCTGCACAGAGTTCCTCGAAAGGGTCCCAGAGGGTCCCTGGTGAGGAAGCCCGCATCCTGAACAGGCACCTCTCCCTTCTTCCCAAAGACAGTGTGTGGGTGAGAGACAGCCCGAGACCTGGAGAAGCCCCCTTTCCATCCTTGGGGGAGGACTGGGCCTTGGAGGAGTGGCATATCCATTAAGAGAATGTTCTCCATCACAATCATGAGGCCACCTGCCACCTCCTCAGCTGACTGGCAGTCATCACTGGTGACAATCAGCTCAATCAAGGGATACTTACTGACTGATTGTCACCAACCGGGTGAGGAGGGGAAAGGAACACAGAGTGAACCAGATCAGGCTACTCCCTTTGGGAGCTCTCAGACCAACCAAGAAAATGATCGTTCTAGATCTTTGTCCATTTAACTGGGCTGCAGGCTTGCTAAAAGCTGGACTCGGCTTTCTTTCCATCTCTTCTGCTGAGGGCCTTGGCCCCTAAGTTGTGCTGAGTCTCAACACATAGCTGTGGGGTGGGATCAAAGGCTATACTGCCGTCTGTAGACCTGCGAGCAAGAGTTAACATGCCTAGCTTTATTTCCCACTGTTCTCTAAAGGCTAGATTGTGAGCTGGGGCCTCAGCCAGCATCGGGGGAACCGATGTCTGGGAGGGAGCCCATCATTCTCTTAGCATGTTGTCCAGTGTGGTCTCTGTTGAACATCTGCCTCCTCTTGGGGCCAGAAACTGGTGTGAGGCAGCCAGAGGGAACCTGTGTGACATCAGCCTCTATGGAGTGTGCACAGATGCTCCTATGACTAATTGCTAGGGAGTCCCCTGGGAGAGGACCTGAAGGTCATGGAGGACTTTCTCCAGACTTCCTCTTTTGTCTGTCTCCTTTGCTAACTTTGCTGTGTGGCTGTATAAGCCACTCTCCTTGCTATGACAAAACACCCAATAAAAGCAACCTAAGGGAGGAAAGGTTTCCTCCAGGTTACAGCCAATCAAGGCAGGGAAGACACAGCAGGAGCACGAGGCAGTGGTCTCATCACATCCAGTCAGGAAGCGGAGAATGATGAACACAGCTGTCCAGCTTGCTTTCTCCTTTCATCTAGTATAAGCTCCCAGCCATATTCAGGGTGGGTCTTCCCTCCTCTCTCCTGGAGAAGGCTGGCCAACCCACAGAGTGAGACACACTTGTTAGACACAGGGGAATGAGTGTGTGTTCTAGGAAGAACCTCACTGCCGACCAAAAAAGGAAACAGATTCCTGACGAACAGCAGAAGCAGGGAGACCACCTGCAGAGCCAGTGTCCAGGTACAGTCTGGGAAGACAAACTGTCCCCAGCAGCTGAGCCAGGTGGCCACCCTGGGGACAGGAAAGAATAAGATGACTGTTGCGGGAAATGTTATCATGCTGTGTAATGCTGTCTCTGCTTTCCTTCGCCTGCCTAAGGCCCCTTCTGATTGACTTAATAAAGAATGGCCAGCAGGGGTGTCAAAGCCAGTGGCCGGCACCTCCCCTTGGCTCTTGAGGTCATGCCACACAGTGGTGACACAGCACAGGCCTCGGGGTGCGTGAGCACAGGATGGATCTGAACATCATCTTACCGTTATCCTTTCTTCCACTGTGATGGTAAAGTGGGCTTTTAGCTGGGTTCTGTTCTGGGAAGGAGAGAAAAGAAATGCTTCAGTCACATGGAATCTGACCCACAAGGAACATTTGGTACTATGTCCAACCCACACACTTGACTTCAGTAGTAACTGGCCCCTGGCTGCTGGGTAAGACAGGGTTTGTCCAAATCCTAAAGCCTCTTCAGGAAACAGTGGAGCTAGGCTTCTTTCCTGGAGACCATGGAAACCCAGACCTCATGTCCTAAGGACTAAGAAGGGGCACAGCTCTCTGTGGTGAACTGCACCACTGGGTGGGGGGACGGAGCTGCCTGTCTGAACTTAGGCAAGGTGTTTACTTCCATGGGCCTCAGCCGTCTCATCTATGAAATAGAAGCCATGTTGAACTCAAAGGTGACTGAAAATTGAGACTAATTAATGTGGAACATGGAAGAGAAGGAAGCGGGGAGGCTTTTTAGCAGGGAAGCTGCCCTTGTCAGCAGGGAGAAAGCAAAGGAGGTGGAAGGAAGGAAGGAAGGAAGGAAGGAAGGAAGGAAGGAAGGAAGGCAGGCAGGCAGGCAGGCAGGCAGG
>NW_026067920.1:1158337-1331215 GCF_014885135.2 Alexandromys fortis
AGGAAGGCAGGAAGGAAGGAAGGCAGGCAGGCAGGAAGGCAGGCAGGCAGGAAGGAAGGAAGGAAGGAAGGAAGGAAGGAAGGAAGGAAGGCAGGCAGGCAGGCAGGAAGGAAGGAAGGAAGGAAGGAAGGAAGGAAGGAAGGCAGGCAGGCAGGCAGGCAGGAAGGAAGGAAGGAAGGAAGGAAGGAAGGAAGGCAGGTTGGTTGGAGAGAGGAAGGGAGAGGGAGAAAGGGAATAAGAAAAGTAGGGGAAGGAAGGGAGGGAAGAAGAGGGGGAGAGAAAATAGAAAGAAAAGAAAGAGGGGAAGGAGAGAGGAGGGAAGGAAGGGTTGTGCCTGTGCTCTTGGGGTCAGGATTTCCAAGCACCCATGCAGGGCAATGGCAGGTCCCCAGTGAGAATGACGGGGTTACCTGTGAGGGGCTCTGAAAGATGAGCAGGGCTGGAAGGTCCAGGCTCTCTCCAGTTCCAAGAACTGTGGGGTCCAGCGAGGCCATGTAGCTCACAGAGTAGCACTCTCCCGCTGCTCGGAGAGAAGAAGTGTAGATCAAGAAGGGGCAGGCCTCCTCACACCAGCCCACACCCCTGGCCTGGCCACACCCCTGGCCCCTGCAATTCTGAACCTGCCACAGCTGTTCACCAGTCCAGGCCCTCAGCAAGAAGCATCTGGATTTCATTCATCATAGGGGATTCTGGGAGTGGCTCAGCGGGGAGAGTAAGTTAGAATTTCTCTAAGTCTCCCAGTCACAAGCAGGCACACCCTGTTGGAAACAGGGCTAGTCTCCTGGCCTCTTTATCCCTTTGTAGCAGACTCATCTGGGTTCTCACAGGAGCTCTGCCCACAGAAACCAGGACCCTTAGCTCCCGCAGGGGTCCACTCCAGCAGGTAGGTAAGACAGAGAGGATATGTTTACGTTAGAGATGGCAAGACCAACGTGTAGAAAGCAGGGGAGAGGAGCATGGAGCCTGGGAATCAGTTTGTTTCAAAAAATCAATGTGTCCAGTTTGTTTTCTTACATGGACAAAAGTTAAGGTGCTCCCCTCAAAAAGAAAGTCAGGTGGTGGTGGTGTACACCTTTAATCCCAGGACTTGGGAGGTAGAAGCAGGCAGAGCCCTGTGAGTTCGAAGTCAGCCTGGTCTATAAGAGCTAGTTCCAAGACAGGCTCAGAGGAACCCTGTCTCAAAAAAAGAAAAAAGTTAAGGTGCTGAGGTTTAACATAAAGAACCCACTCTATTCTACAGTGCTCAGGAGCCCAGGAGACACCGTGACTGTGGGAACTGGATAAAAACCACTTTGCTCTCAGTCCTCCAACTTACACCTTTTTTTTTTAATAAAAGGGGGGCTGATAGCGGGGTCAGGGGTCAGAGAGTCAGGAAACTAGAGTCTGATTGGCCATTTGATTTTTAGAATCATTCACTGGGTGAGGGGCTGCCTATCTCCCATTTGAGAGTCAGCATTGTGTGACATTGTGGTAGACTTACAAACAGGGGACTTGGACTGTGTTTTCAGGAAACTCAGTCTCCTGGACAGAGTGAAGGCTTAACATAAACAGGGGCAAACAGCACCAAAAATGAAAAGAGGACACGGTGCCCACCCACCCAGGGCACTTCCCGCAGGCCTGGCTGGGCTGTGTTGATGCCTCCCTACATTACTACAACCTGGACCTCACCCAGAGGGTGGCATCATGCTTGGTACAGGCAAGGAGACGTGTGCCCTGTGTGGTGGAACAGAATATAGTGGGTACTTAGGGTGAGGAATGACTTCAGCAGGAATAGTCAAGAGATAGGTCCCTGTGGACACTTGGAGTTGAGAATCAGGTGGGACTTCCTGGGACAGGCAACACTAAGACCACTCCTCAGGGAATAGAGATGTGTATGTTCTGAGTGGGACAGAGGAACCTCTCAGCGTTATCTGAGGAATGGAGTTGGAAGAGGCATGATTCAGCAGGAGCGAGAGCCATGAAAGACACTAAAAAAGCAAGGGGTAGGCTGTGAGACACACAGCTGGGAAGGATGATGAGGGAATCAAAGGGTAACACCAGGCCCCAACAGGCCAAGGACCATGTCACAGGACCTCACTCATCCCACGACTGCCAGGCTCTGAGGCACCAAGGTGCACAGGGTCTCTGAATTTCCAGGTTGTTCACGGACTTTCTAGAAGGGTAAGGAGAGCAATGCTGAGCAGTGTGGACCCCACATCAGAAGTGATTGTGGGCAGGTGAAGGGCTGAAGGGTGTAGCAGGCACCCAGGCTGATGAGGGTCAGATCGCCTGCTTCTTCTCAGCATGGCTGCTGCCCATGGCCTTGGGCAAACTCTCGCCTGTTCCAGCATTTGTTTCTTCATTTGTGCCTTGGGTGTTCACCAACAAGAAAGGTGTCCCAAACCTCCTGGGAGGAAGGGTGGCTCTGAAGTTACAGTCGCATGAACAGACTAAAGATGTGTTTAGTTAGGTATTTTGGAGATCAGACCTCTGTCTGATGTGGGGTTAGTGAAGATCTTTTCCCATTCTGTAGGCTGCCGTTTTGTCTTGTTGACCGTGTCCTTTGCTTTACAGAAGCTTCTCAGTTTCAGGAGGTCCCATTTATTGTTTCTCTCAGTGTCTGTGCTGCTGGGGTTATATTTAGAAAGTGATCTCCTATGCCAATGCGTTCAAGTGCACTTCCCACTTTCTCTTCTATGAGGTTCAGTGTGGTTGGTTTTTTGTTGAGGTCTTTGATCCATTTGGACTTGAGTTTTGTGCATGGTGATAGATAAGGGTCTATTTTCATTCCTCTACATGTTGATATCCAGTTATGCCTGCATCATTTTTTGAATATGCTCTTTTTTCATTTGATATTTTTTTTTTGCTTCTTTTGTCAAAAATCAATTATTTGTAGGTGTGTGGATTGATATCAGGGTCTTCAATTCAATTCCTCCTGTCTGTTTTTATGCCAATATCAGGCTGTTTTCATTACTGTAACTCTATAGTAGAGGTTGAACTCAGGGATTGTGATACCTCCAGAAGTTCCTTTATTGTGCAGGATTGTTTTGGCTATCCTGGGTTTTTTGCTTTTCCATGTGAAATTGAGTACTGTTCTTTCAATGTCTGTGAAGAATTTTTGCTGGGATTTTGGTGGGCATTGCATTGAATCTGTAGGTTGTGTTTGGTAAGACTGCCATTTTTACTACATTAATGCTAACTACACAGGAGCATGGGAAATCTTTTCATTTTCTGGTGTCTTTTTCAATTTTTCTTCAAAGATTTAAAGTTCTTATCATACAGGTCTTCCACTTATTTGGTTCGTTACTCCAAGGTATTTTATATTATTTGTGGCTATTGTGAATGCTGATGTTTCTCTGATTTTCTTCTCAGTCCATTTATCATCTGTATAAAGGAGGGCTACTGAACTTTAAGTTAATCTTGTATCCTGCCAAAGAAACTGGCCATCAAAAGAAACAATAATCCAATAAAGAAAATGGGGTATAGACCTAAACAGAGAACTCTCAACAGACAAATCTAAAATGGCTGAAAGATACTTAAGGAAATGTTCAACCTCTTTAGCCATCAGAGAAATGCAAAAATGAAACAACTCTGAGATTCCATCTTACACCTGTAAGAATGGCCAAGATGAAGAACACTGATAACAACTTATGCTGGAGAGGCTGTGGGGAAAAGGGAACACTTCTGCTTTGCTGGTGGGAGTGCAAGCTGGTAGAGCCACTTTGGAAATCAGTATGGCAATTTCTCAGAAAATTAGGAAACAACCTACCTCAAGACCCAGCAATACCACTTTTGTATATATACCCAAAGTATGTTCAATCATACCACGACATGTGCTCAGTTATGTTCATAACATAATTATTAGTAATAGCCAGAACCTGGAAACAACCTAAATGCCCCTCAAACGAAGAACAGATAAAAAAATGTGGTACATTTACACAATGGAGTACTACACTGCGGAAAAAAAATAATGATATCTTGAAATTTGCAGGCAAATGGATGGAGTTAGAAAACATAATATTGAGTGAGGTAACCCAGACCCAGAAAGACAAATATCATATGTACTCACTCATAAGTGGTTTTTTAAACATAAAGCAAAGAAAACCAGCCTACATTTTATAATCCCAGAGAACATAGACAGCAAAGAAGGCCCTAAGAGAGACCTACATGGATCTAATCTACATGGGAAGTAGAAAAAGGCAAGAGCTCTTGAGAAAATTGGGAGCCTGGGGATCATGGGAGACAGCTGAAGGGGAAGGGGTAGGAAGGGAGTGAAGCAGAAAAAAATATAACTCAACAAAAACAAGAAACAAATAAAAAAAAGATTTCCTTAGTTAAACGGGGATAGTTCACCTGAGGAAGAAGTCAGCAGACCACACTACCAGCTGCACTTTGTCTCTGAATTGTCCCCATGTATTGAAGGCCTGCTCCCCGCTCCCACATCTGTGGCCCTACTGGCAGGGGAAGGTGAACCGTTCAAACCTGCCAGACCACATGGTACACCCTCAGAAGGGATCATGGGGTTCCATTTGTTGTCTTCTTTCTTACAGTTTCACACTATAAATAAGGTAGACCGCTCTACGTCATCACACTCTGCTGTCATGTTATATGTCACCACAGGCCCAGAGCAACGAGGCCTGGCACATCCAGAACCATGAGCCAAGGTGAACTTTTCCCCTTTATAAGGTGCTTAGCTCAGATTCCATTACAGTAATGGAAGTACAGGAACACACCAATGAACAGCATGCTTACACACGAGGGCCATGTCTAAGTATTTCATGATCAAGTTTCCGAGACTGATGACAAGCCACCTTTGCCTTTGTCTAGCATAGCTCAAAAATATCTGTCCATCTTCCTGACCAGCAGTAACTCTGGTCAACAGGGTCGGGGATCACTATAAACTACATGTGTGTTACTGACTCACTATAAACTACATGTGTGTTACTGACTCACTATAAACTACATGTGTGTTACTGACTCACTATAAACTACATGTGTGTCACTGACTCACTATAAAGTACATATGTGTCATTGACTCGCTATAAAGTACATGTGTGTCATTGACTCGCTATAAAGTACACGCATATCATTGATTCACTATAAACTACATATGTCACTATAATTCACAAATCTACCATTGTATCCAACTAATGCTGATTAATAAAACCGGGACTGTATTTTAAAAATACCGGCACTTCTTTCCCAAGCCCACCTCTGTCTAAAGAAAGCAGGAAACCCATGGATTTAGTGGAAGACATTGGGGGTTTCAGAGACTCCTGGCTTGTCATGAGAGGCCAGTTCTGATGTGACCCTCCTGAAAGGAACACAGGAAGGCATTCTAACACTTGTCCCATGGTGGCCTGAAGCATCTGTGGTTACCTTGCAGAGACTGCTTTCTGAACGTCTGGACTCCTCCCTGAGTCCTATTTCCAGGGGACTCCTTCACAGTGAGGCTGGTGATCTGGTCCAGCACAAGCAGATCCGAAAGGTTGGCAGACACAGGCGTCCTGGTGTTGTTCACTGACAGCTGCACATGTATGGTCTGTGGTTCGCTCTGCCCTGACACCTAGGACAGAAGGAAAGTGAGTGGGGGCAGGGCCTGTCGGCCTGGCTTCCTGCAATGCCTGAGCTTCAGGGCTCCTGACTCTATCAGGCTCCACCTGTAGTGAGAGTTGGAGCGAGGGGTTGACCCTCACTTGTCAAGCTATGTCTTAGGGACCATTTCAGAAAAACCAGGGCCCTAAGATGCAGTGAACTCATTCCCACAGAAAAATCTCCTGAGTACAGAACCTAGTCTGGACAGGGTCACTGTGACACTTGGTGTTCCAGAAAAGAGAGAATGACGGCTCTGTCTGAGCCACTGAAGATGCAACCCTGACCCCAGTCAGATCTCTGAGGGACATTTGCCTTCCAGTGGGTCCCCTCTTCCTGGCTGGTCTTCTCGAACCCAGGTTCTGAATCACCATATGTGCAGATTGCTATGTTTGAATCTGGAGCCTCCCCTGCAGGCCTGGACATTAAAGGCCTGCCCCCCCCATCCCAGTTCATAGCATTGTTACACAGTAATATCACCTAGGCTAGGGAGATGGCTGCGTGGGTCAAACATTAGATGTGCAAGCATGAAGACCAGATTTTGAATCCTCAGAACCCATGTAAGATGCTAAGAGACCAGATCCCTGGAGTAAGCTGTTTAGCTGCCCTGGTGAGCTCTGATTCAAATGTGATGCTCTCTCAACAGACAAGGTGGACCGTGATTAACGACGGGTCCTGACATCTCCCTCTGGCTTCTACATGCATGTGCCACCCCCACCCCACACACACTGTACACAGGCACACAAGCACTCACCAGGAAGAAGAAGGAGGATGGGTGGGAAGCACTATCAACCTTAAGCTGCATAGCCTGATGGGAGATTTCAGATCACTAGTGGGGGACAAGGCCTGGAAGGGGGATTTCAGGACCAGAGTGTCTTTCTCTTCTTCCTTTCACTTTCTGGCCACCATGAGGTGACCATGCCTCTCCTGACAAGGCTCCAGCTGTGATACATTGACAAGCTAAAGCAATAGAACGAACCAGTCACAGACTGGAATATTCAGAGTTGTGGAGAGAGATGTTTTTTCTCTTTTTAAGATGATAGTCTCAAGCATCCTGTTACAGAAGTTTCGCACCTAGATGAGAGCCCTGAGGATAGCCATGATCCGCATCTGGACCAGGATGTCCCTGCCCAGCTGCTGGAGAACTGGCTCTCTCTGCAGGCTCTGCTGGGTGAGATGAGCAGACCCCGGGGAGCTCACTCCTGCTCCACTGTGGCTGGCTCCCTCCCTGCCTCTGCCACATTCACCTCGCTGTCCCCTAGCTCTGCTCTCCACCTTCCACAGTAATGAACTGTAAATGTGAGCACTGTCCTTCTGGATCCCGTGAGCTCCTACAATGTCCACTGCAGCTAAGAGTGGAGCTGGGAGCCCAACACAAGGATGATAATGGTCACCACCCCGTACTGTTGAGAAGATCAAACAGCGGTAGAGCAGTAGACACATTTAAAAAAAAAAAAACAACAACTTTTTTTTTAATTGAGGGGAGGAGTGCACACATTTCTCAGTGTACACATGGATGTCAAAGGACATGGATGTCAGGAGTTGGTCCTCTCCTTCCTCCCTGAGGGTCCCTTATGTGGGATTTCCCTCTGTATGCTGTGAATATATTTTATTAACATTGGTTAATAAAGAAGCGGCTTCGGCCTATGGCAGGGAGGAATAAAGACAGGTGGGAAGTTTGAACAGAGATAGAGAGAGAGAGTAGGTGGAGTCAAGGAGATACCATGTAGCTGCCGAAAGAGACAGATGCTGCAACCTTCCTGGTCACAACCTCGTGCTGATACATAGATTAATAGAAATGGGTTGATTAAAGACATAAGAGCTAGCTAGAAATATGCCTGAGCCATCTGCCACAGTGTTGTAATTAATACAGTTTTTGTGTGATTATTTGGGTCTGGGTGGACCGGAAATGAATGAGCGGTCTGTTTACAGGCCCCAGATGTCAAACATAGGTGATCATGCTGGGCCGTGAGCACCCTTACCTGCTGAGCCAGCAAGATGGCTGGCCAGTATGCAGATTTTTAAAACCATCACATACCATATCACTGTTCACGTGGAATAAACATACCATACTTTCATTCCTTCTCTAACTGACCACTAGGTTTTTACTAACAATGACCTATAATGAAATAGCCCCAGCAAACCCAGTGAGGCCAATGAGCCCAGATCTCTTGTTCTCTTCATCGACTGGGTCTCAGAGTGAACACACAGACCCACTCTTGGCTAGTTCCTAAATACACGACAACTTCGAAGATTTGGGAAGAATCCAGTTATCTTCACCCCTGGATACTTACCAGCGAGCATTTCTGAAATATCACTCCATTCTCAGAGGGACCTTGGGCTTCTCTTGAAATATCTCTGTACTACAACAAAACACAAAACTCATTAGAAAATGAGAAAAACCTCATGTTCCAAGTGTCTGATGCGAATGTAGGATGAAAGCTCTCTAAAGGATACCATGGGGATCATTTCTGCTGACCCCAGTTTTCAGGAACTTGAATATTTCATTTAAAGAGTGTTGAAGGATCATAAATCCAAGCCTCTGAGAAAGGAGACATCACAAGGTAAATCACAGCTCATTCCTGGTCTGCGCCAGATCCAGCCAGTTCTCCGACTGGAAGATAAATTCCAGGCTATGGAGTCTGGGAGCTGTATAGCCATTTATTCACTGTGTATCCTTGGACAAGTTGTTCAGTCTCTCCAAGCCTCAAATCCCTCTCTAAAAACAGACCATCTCAAAACGTCCTGGAAGCCTGCTTAGGAGAAATGAGCAGAGAAATCTCCCAGTTGAACTCATGTACTCCACTGGGTGCTGCTGCTGCTGGTTGTGCTGGTGGTGATGGTGGTGCTAGTGATGGCAGTGGTGAAGATGATGGTGGTGGTGGCGATGACGTACAGCAACTCTGAATGGATCCCCTCAGTGGGCCAGGTCCTGTGCCACACATTCCAAGTGATGACCCAGGCAGACCTCACAGTGACCCTCTCTTCTGTCCACATTGGGCTCCTAGACCAGGGTAGACTTTATAGGTCCTTTGTGCCTGCTAGTGAGCCTGACTTGTGCCACACTCTCTGCTTATTGGTGACTATGCACTGGAGCAGGAGGGCATGTACCAGAGCTGGGCACACCCAAGGCAGGGTCTTGTTCTGGTAGCTGCCAGAAGGTGAGTTTCTGAGTCCTTATATGCTACTGTAACAAAATGCCTGGGTCCAGGTGACTTATCAAGAAGGAGCCAGTACAAGATGCTACAATGAATCCCTGATAGCTTCCGTGTGGATTTTACTGGGTGACAGGTATTGACTGGGCTGTCATGAGCTCAAAGATGAGGTGCAGGGAATGCTGGGATGGAGACTTCTTGGCGATGACTCAAGTAGGCACAATCAAAAATTGGGATATAACTCTTCACCACTTTAGAATATGGAGGGCCTTTCCTCCAGTTCACATTACCTTCTTCTTTTCTGTCTAGGACTTGATCAGGACAGACTTCCCCACCCACGAATTATTCATTCTCCAGGGCCACATGACACTCAAGTTCCCAGGGAAAAAGGCCAGCCTCTGCCAAGGGTTCTACAAAGCTGACTGAACCACCTACAGGTCCCTGATTGTGGAGAGCTGGAATAGTGCAGATCCATACAAATGATCTGGGACCATCACCAGCCCCCTTAGTAGCCATTCATCCTCCCACCTCTATCTGACCTAGAATCCTCTGACTACAGATAAAACCTTCTGTTTTTTGTTTGTTTGTTTGTTTTTTTGGAGATAGGATTTCTCTGTAGCTTTGGAGCCTGTCCTGGAACTAGCTCTTGTAGACCAGGCTAGCCTCAAACTCAAAGATCCGCCTGCCTCTGCCTCCCGAGTGCTGGGATTAAAGGCATGCACCACCACTGTCCAGCCGATAAAAAACCTTCTGGAATGTATTAACCTAGAAAATCTCTAGCTTTCACCAACCCAACACTAAGAATGTCCTCAGACAGCATGTGGGTCTCCCTCTGTGCTATAACCTGCCAGTCACAGGTTCCCAGTAATGCATTTGAAAACCGCCTTGACTTAGAACTTTCTTTTGTTCTGTTAACTACAGTAACATCATAAAGCCATTTCTACACCAGGAAATAATACTTGGGGACAACCTGAAACCAAATCCATCCATGCTGCCCACTTACTCGGAACAGCAAGGCCTCACCAGGAAGCTCCTCTCCCCTCTGCATTCCATGTGGGTCTCTGCCCTCTGCCCACCTAGCAGCCCCTCAAAACTCTTTCCTGATACCCGTGGGCAGTGCCTGCTACCCCCCATTCAACCCCCATTCAAACTGCCTGTTTTGTGTGGATCCACAGCACCAACAGCCACACCAAACAGCTACAACCACCACTATGCACTTTCTCCAGCTGAGAAAACTCATGTCTCTCCAGAATGGGGACAGGTCTTGGTGTGTTTTATTTTCATGACTTATGACCCAGGCATCAGGGACAGCTCCAAGCACCTCCTGGGCATCCTTAATAAATGGTAAATTTGAAAACATGGCTCCCACATCAACCCCACACTTTCTTCTTATCTCCCACTTTTTGTCAAAGGATCTTTACATAGAATGGTTGAGCTCAATAAAGCTGTCCCAGCCACCTCCAGCCAAAGGGGCCCTTTCAACAGCCATGTGAACCTAGTAGCCAATGCACCCAGGTAGCTGACCAACAGCAAAGGGCAAATGCTCATTTAGTCCTGAGCCTTTATGATCAGGTCCACAAAGCACTTCCCTATGGGACTCACTAAGCCCATACGTGAGCAAAAGTTTGGGGTACCAGGTCTATTGTGCATGCTCCTTGCAATCACCATGACTTCATTTTCCTCATCTAGAGAGAGGGCAAATCACACTGTCCATGTCATACTTTGAAGAACTAAACTGGGCAATGTACAGAGAGCAGTTAACACAGTACTGTGCATTAGGTGACCCAGGGAGTGGACTGCCCCGTCACTGTCCCTGTTGTGCCATCACCATCATCATTTCTGCAAAATTCTTGAGCAAACTAAATATCACCACCTTGCAACCAGAGAAAGTTTCACTGAGTGCAGTGCTAGAAACAGCGCTACCGAGTCTTGGTGATTCCCAGACCAGGATCCAGACAGGATGTATCAAAGCCATACAACAGATGCCCACAAGTTAGCTGCTCTGAAAAACAAATCATCAAATATGCCCTCCTCACAGGACTTAAGAAAAATGCAAAAGAGACAATAAGATAAATCACATTTCATAAACAATATGGTTTATATTATACTATTTATATATAGTATGTACTCTGCATGTACAATACACTACCTTGATACCTACACTATATAGACAGGATATTTAAAAAAATAGTAGGAGTGGTTTCCTAGTTTCATTTCTGCTGCTGTGATAAAAACCCTGGCAGGGAGCATAAGAGAAAAAAGGATTGATCTGGCTTACAGTGAATTCTAGGTTACGGTGCATCACTTCAGGGAAAGTCAAGGCAGGGCTCCAAGCGGCTAGTCACATCACATCACATGACAGTTAGGAGCACAGAAAAGTGAGATCACTCATGGCCTCCTGCTGCTGCTACCACTGCTGCTGCTGCTAATGCTGCTGCTGCTGCTGCATCCACTCTCTTCACTATTACACAACTCAGTGCCCATCCCACAGACCAGTGCTGCTCACACTCACATTCACAAATTTTCACACATTAGCAACTACAACAATCCCCCTCAGATGTCCCGAGGGCCAACCCTAATGTAGATAATTCCTCAACCGAGACTCACTCCCTTGTCAGCTGACTCTAAGTTGTTGTGACAAGTTGATAGCTAAACCAACCAGTATAGGAGAGAAGGGGCAAAGTAAAGAGATTTCTTTTTGGAGACAGGGGCTCAGGTAGCCAAAGCTGAACTTGAATTCACTATAAACTAAGGACAACAAAAGCAGACTGAGCAAGCCATGATGAGCAAGCCAGTAAGCAGCATCCCTCCACTGCCTTTGCATCAGCTCCTGCCTCTAGGTTCTAACCCTGCTTGGGTTCCTGTCCTGACTTCTTTCAGTGACAAATTAAGATGTGGAAGCATAAGCCAAATAAACCCTTTCTTCCTCGGGTTGCTTTTGGTCATAGTGTTTTTTACCACAGCAACAGTAATTCTAAAATGCAAAGCAACAATAAACAACAAAAATACAGTTTAGCAACAACAAAGATAAAGTGTGGCAGCAATAGAGATACAGTGTGACAATAATCAAGATGTAGGGCAACAACAAAGATAGTATAACAAGACAAAAGATACAGTATATCAACAAAGATACAGTCTAATAACAACAAAGATATAGTGTAACAACAATGAAGAAAAATGATAAACAAAGATACAGTATAACAACAAAGATACAGTGTTCCTACAACAACAAAGATACAGTGTGCCTACAACAACAAAGATACAGAGTAGCTACAACAAAGATACAGTGTAACTATAACAACAAAGATACAGAGTAGCTACAACAAAGATACAGTGTAACTATAACAGCAAAGCTAGAATGTAACAACAATAAAGACACAGAAAAGACTACAACAGACAATGCCTTTCTCACAAGGCCAGGCTCACTCAGATCTCTTCCTTCCCCTCCCTTCTCTGCCTTAACCTCCCTCTTCCCACTCCTTCTCCCCTTCTCCTTTTTCTCCTCCTTCCTAAGACACACCCAGTGCATTCAGTTTAGCATGCCAGTCAACCTAAACCATTGCTTCATATTTAAGTAAAACCATGAATATGAGGAGCGGGCCTTCTTCTGAGCACACACTTAGCTTAGTTCATCCTCAAACTCTAAGGAACTAGACTGGAGTTGCAGGGGGATAGCAGCTCCCAAACTTGTTGGCTTTGAGATTCTTTACACACAATTAGAAAGAACTGAAGAACTTAGGTTTGAATGGATTCCAGTTGTCAGTATTTACTTTATTTCTCCTGTACTACAGAAAGTTTGTATTTAAAAGAGAACAGAATAGCCAAGTATCCATTTTTAAAACATGAACAAGAATCCTATAGTCACATAACTAGGAGATTTTATAATTGCTAGCTTTTCCAAATTAAAAGAAAAAAATTTAACTTTTGTAGTCATCTGTGTCTGAATTAATAGATACACCTGAATTTTCATATCTGCCTCTGTGTGAATCCCTTCACAATGTCCCACATTTAGTTTTGGTAACACCATAAAAATAGCCCTGACTCTGTAGACCCCTGGAACGGTTCAGGAACCCAGAGTTCCTGGAGCCCACTCTTAGAACCATTGGCAATCTAACCTTGGTGAGCATCTCTCGTGAAGAGATGAAAGAGGACACCTGCCCCCTAGCTCACATCCACCTAGGAGGCAGCCAAGTACCACACACCAGGAAGCGAAGGTCTGACCAAGGATGCCTGGCTGCTATTGGACCAAAGACAATCAAGTCAAAGAGAATCGGGCCACACCCACCAGGATTCTTCCCATGGGGCCCTTTCTACCTATCCTCCCAAATGTTTGTACTCTGTGGCCTCTCCATCTGAATCTCTCTCCTCCCCTAGCAGCTCTCAGAGTACCTACCTCCCCTTCAAAGTGCCTGCTTAATCAGCAGGCCACTGGGAGTTTATCTCTCCAACTCCCTGTACAGAAATGACTCTTAGATGCACATATTGAGGGGAGGAAGCAGACAGAGGGACCAGCAATGGCTTCTGATAATCACAGAGGGAACATCTCATAAGCATTCTCTGTAGGATGTTCAGAGGGTGACATTACAGCTCTGTTCAGAACCGAGGTTCCAGGGGCTGTGACTAGACCCAGGCCTCATAGGGATAAGAGGCCAAGGCAGGAATAGTTAGGAGCCAGCTCACAGAAGGACTGTCTGTAACGGCCCAGAGTGGTGAAGAAATGCTGTCTGTATAGACAGGACTCAAGCAACCCAATCGCTTGAAGCACCAAGGCCACCAAGATACAGGTGCTCATTCCAGGATCCAACAAAGACAGAGTGGCCCATGACAGTGAAGTGTCCTGGCTCTGGGTGGCCTTGGGGGCTTCCCAAAGGGTATTGTTCCTCCTCTGAAACAATCACCCTCCTGCAGACTCCACACCTGACCCTGACAGGATCAAGCCTCTACCAGAACATTCTGTTTCCCAGAGGGAAGATGTACAAAGAATCTAAACCCTGGGACTTAGGCTCTGGATGTGGGGCCCACAGTGAGAGCACAGGCTAGGGTTATAGCAGCTTTCACAGGTCTTGTTTGTCCTTTGAAAATGGGCCATTTGCACCTCCCCTCCCCAGGAGGAGTAAGGAAAAGGACTTGATTAAATGTCAGTCACAGGGCTTACAGCCCAATCCAGGGACTATACAGTGACAACCTAAGACTGTAAGTGATAGAAAGGGAACCGAATGGCCCTTAGAGCTCTAAGTCTCTGCAGCAAGAGTAGCCTTGTGAGAATACTCAGTTCAACAAGTGGAGAGTGGGCAGGTGATGCTAGAGCTGGTGCCAATAGGCCACACCTCTGGCTAGGGCCCTCCTGGGAACAGAAGCTGAATTTGCTCCCGGGCCATGTTGAGGGGAGGGATGCGGGGATGTGGTGAGCACAGATGTGGACAATCCCGCAGGGATCTTCAGGGAGTAGATGAGAGATGCTCTAGCTCCATTTCTGCTGCGGTGATAGACACCCTGAGAAAAAGCAGCTTGCAAGGGAAAGGAGTTTATTTCTGCTTACGACTCTAAGTTAGAAGCTATTCTTGCCTGAAAGCCAAGAGCTTGAAGCAACTGGTCTCATCACAGCCACGGTTAAAGGCAGAGGAAAATAAATGCATGCAGGCTAAGTAGTCAGCTTGCTTTTTCTAATCTAACAGAGGTTAAGGTCCCTGCCCAGGAAATTGCACTATTCTTGATGTGGTCTTCCCACATCAAGATATCCCTCCACCCCCACTACAGGCCAAATGCACAGTTCAACCTAATCCAAGCAATCCCTCATTTAAACAGCCTTCCCAGGTCATTCTAGGTTGTGTCAGGTTGACAAGCAAAGCTGACCAGCAGAAGACAGAATATAAATTAAGAGGGATGGGTGGACACCCAGGGGAAAGGCAGCCAAGAGCCAGAAGGGGTAGGCTGAGTCAAGGGGGTAGCAAAAGTCAGGGAGGAGAGTGTGTAAGTTGGTCCAAGCAGAATGCAGGAGGGTTTTGGACCAGTTTGGGGAGAGGGGCTTATGGGGGTAATATGGATTCTGAGCTTTTCCAATTCTAGAACCATGAATAGGGCCAGTGGTTACTCCACTCAGGGGAGTTGAGGCAGTTAAAAACCCAGCCCATCTTCCCAGCTTCCTCACCACACTGCTGCCCTTATATACATGAACGAACCTAATGCAGGGGGTGCTCGTGACCTGAGAACGGGAGACATACGAAGTAATTTGCCCTCAGACATGTAACTCCTCGGATGCAGATCTGGATTCGATCCCCTACAAGCCCATAGCTACCAAGCCTGAGGCTTTACCAGTCCTGGAGTTCCAATTCCATGATACATACAGAACGCACCTAGAGGCACCACTAGGCAGAGATTCAGCCTCTCCCTCCACATGATCAACAGGGCGGGACTCTTCCAGGGGGTGTTTACAGACCCAGAGCCCGGCCCCCTTACCTGCGCGCTTGGTTGGGGTCCTGCAGGGCCGGTTCTGGACGGCGACTCCGGGCCCACTGCCTGGAAGACAGGAGGGAAAGCACGGGGACCTGCGCCCAGAACCAGGGCTGCGGCCAGAACACCCCCAGCTAGTACCCACGTGACTCGTCCCCGGGCGACCGTGGGACCCGTCGCCCCCATCTGGTAGCTGCAGACCCCACACAGGCCCCGCGGAGTCCCGGAGCTTCCGGACCCCAGGCCCGCCCCGCCACGGAGCATGCTCAGTGAGAGCCGCCTGGAAAGTTTTCTGGAACACTGGCATCTGGAGTTTGGAGCCGCGTGGGAGGGAGCCGCGCAGCGCCTTAGCGCCCCACCCCAAATCACCCGCCATTCTCTTTCCCTGAGGGTGACTAGGGTCCCCACTAACGCCAACTGACTCTCTAAAGACATTGACTGAATTTTCAGTCTCTTCCGCAGCGGGTTTAGAAACCTGAGAGGCTTTAGAAAGCCGAGGTTACTTAACAGACAGCGCAGAGAGTGTTATGCCCAATTCCGCGAAGTCCTCCCAAAACCAACAAGGAGACCTAGTCCCCTATGTGAAAGAAAAGAGCCTTTATTTCATACAAGTTTGCAAACTCGGTCTCTCCGCTTGTCCAATGTATTGAAATAATCTGAGAGCCCCGAGCTCAGTTAGAATTGGGTTTTTATAGTAGTAAAGGTGGGGGTGAGGGGTTTTTAAGGTTCAGGGCCCCAAATTTGTCTAGAGATGTCCTCATGAGTGTGCAGGTGATCCTATCTACAACGGTTGGAACATTAGGCATTTCCTTTGGATGATCTGTTATTGTGTGGTGCTCGGGTAATCTCAGTTTGTGGTTCTTCCTGCAACCAGGTATTGCTTCAGGTTAAACTACTGAGACTCAGGCTTCCATTAAACTTATTGATGGCTGAGTCCTACTCTGGCCTGTGATAATATTTGGAAGTAAAGAACTTCCTTTTGTTTCTATTTAGCTTATCATGTCTGGCTGCTACAGGGAACAGCGGAGCAGAGGTAGGGGCAAAGAAGAAAAGGTGGCCCTCACCTTCAATGGGGTCCAACACAGCCCAGCCTGAGCAGAGCACCCGCTTTCTAATCGGGGCTTGGGAAACTCTCTGTACTTACCCAGCCTCCCCTTCAACAGTGAAACCATCACTTGGCCAATGTATTCCAAGAGGGAAAACCTGGGAGGGTAGTCTGTCTTCTGGGCTCTGGTGACCTCCCTTTTCCTGTCACAGGTACTAAGTCTTCTGTGAGCTGTACTGCTGGACAGCTGCTAGGGAGCCCCCTGCACCAGCTTCTCTACACCTCCAGGGAGACACTGGCTGAAAGTTTGAACTGACCTGGACAAGGCCATGAGTTTGCAGGTCTGAGTGTATCCTGAGTTTTGCAGGTCTGAGAGTGTCCTAGGTGTGCCTCTCATACCAAGTACCATACCCTTGGAAACTGCCAGGCATTCTGGGGGCAGTGTTAAGTGATTTTAGATGGTAAAACAGCAGCACTTCTTTCTTTCTTTCTTTCTTTCTTTCTTTCTTTCTCTCTTTCTTTCTCTCTTTCTTTCTTTCTTTCTTTCTTTCTTTCTTTCTTTCTTTCTTTCTTTCTTTTTCAAGACATGGTTTCTCTGTGTAGCTTTGGAGCCTGTCCTGGAACTCACTCTGTAAACCAGGCTAACCTCAAACTCCCAAAGATCCACCTGCCTCTGCCTCCCGAGAGCTGGGATTAAAGGTGTGAATGACAAAATGGAGAGATGTCTGGGTTCTAGAAGGGCACGAATGTGACTTTCGCTCCTGGAGAAGATTCTTTCTCTGGGAGTTACAGGATTAAAAGGAATCAAGCGATTAGTGCAGAGATAGCGCTGCTGTGTGCCCTTTAGAGAAGATCGACCAGCTCCAGGAGCAGCGCGAGAGTCGGATGCGACAGGTCAACAGCAACTTAGGAAGTGCTGCTGGGCTTAATGGGGTTCCCAGGCCAGGACTCGGGGCAGCCTGGCTGCTCAGTGACCGCAAAGGAGCTGCTGCTCAGAGAAGTGGGAGGAGGGATGCTCTCTTGCTTCAGTTTTTGGGTACTCGGGCTGGAAGGCGCGCCTCGGCTGCGCATGCTCAGTGCACGGTAGGGGTGGCCCGGAATGGCTGAAAGTTTGGGGCCGCAGATCCAGGCTCCTCCCCCGACTTGGGCGAAGCGGAGAAGGGCGCGGAGGGGCAGAGCTGGCGGGCGGCGGAATGTGGCAGGTCAGCTGCCCGAGCCCCCATGGCCTGCACAAGCGATGCCCGGCTACAGCTGGGAAGGGAAGCGCTGCAGGCGGCACCCACGTTGCTGGTTCCCGCGGTGCTGCTGGGAGCCGCACTCGGCCTGGGCCTCGGCCTGTGGCTAGGCTGCCGCGCCAGCCGCCTGAGCACGCGACTCCAGGTGGGTCCCAGCAGGAGGATCGAGCGCTCTCCTCCTCTGTTAGGGACCTGGGCTGCATTCTCTGGATCCCATCTCTGCATCCTCTGAGTGCTGTTGTGCGCAGATTATGAGGCTTAGGGCTTTCTGAGGAAGGACATGGACTGAGTGGCCTAGAGCCCTGGCCTGGGGGCCTCAGAAAGACTGTCGCCCCCAAGCCCTTCTGGGCCTCAGTGCTTTCGGATGTAGTTAGAAGTTTGGACAGTATCCCAGCAAATGCACCCAGCTTGGTGTAGGGGAGAGGAGGGCTAGCGTTTGCCCTGGGATGCCCACTCCTGCTTCCTTGAGGTGGAGCTGCAGGATTTCCCCTGTGAGGTGACTGAGGACCTTCTTTCTGCCGGGGTTCACACAGACTCAGGGTTTTGAATGACACATGGAGGAGCAGGAAAGACACATTTCCAGTCAGCGTTTGGTCATAACACAAACGGATGGGTGCTGTAGTGGTGCAGAAACAGGTTGGCATTTCTTGAGAGCTGTCTGCTCCAGGCACTGAGCTGGGCCCTCTGACCTAGGCTCTAAACTCTCCAACTTTGAATCAACTCCGCGTCTAGACTCATTTTGCAAATGAGGAGAGTGAGGGAAGCAGGAGAGGATTAAACAGCCTGGCGGTACAGCAAGTGTATGGTCTAATGTCCAGGAATGGCTAAGGTACGCCGTGCCTGAACAACTATCTCAGTAACACAGGATATCTGGGGAGAGTCTTGGCATGGAGGAACCTGATCAGTTGTGATGAGACCCATTGGGCACTCTGGGTTCTGGCAGCTTTGACTTCTTCCAGGTCTCTGTCGTGCTGAGCATTTGGCTCCATGTAGTAACATGTTTGGTTGAGGATTGTTTTTCTCAGTCCCTCACTTCTCTCAATTATTCACACATGGTCTGGATTGGTTTTGGCCTCTCCTTATCTTCTTTCTCTCTGTTGTCAAGTCTCTTTTTGGGTAACCCTTTGTGCTAGTCAGCTATGATTGTGAGCAGCCCTGAACTGTTGGATGGATATTGTGTGTGTGTGGAGGGGGGGTGGGACGTGTGCACATGATTCATACATACACATACACATGCATATATAACCCATATGAAGCTGGGAGGCTGTGCTCAGTTTTGTTCTTGTGATTTAGTGTCTATATTTTGATTTTCATGAGGTCATTTCTGCTCCCCGAGTCCTCTGTTCATGTCCTAAACTCCCCATTGGTGAGTGGACTGCCTCTCCACTCTCTGAGGACGCTGTACTCATCCGTTGTCTGTCTTGTGTCTCCTCGCCCCACCCCCAGTCATTCCTTTTGTTTGTTTTGGGTTTTGCCCTTCTTGTTAGAGTTTGTCCTCAGATCTCTTGTGACCCTTGGCCTCCTGGCCAAGTGTGGGAGCAGAAAGCTGCTTCTGCCTCTGCTGGGGGGGGGGGTTCCCCCCCCCCCCCCCGAGATTTTTAGTGAGTCTCGTCTGACTGGGTAGTCCTCCCTCGCACCGTCCAGAAAATTAAAGAAAAACAAGGGCATCCTGAACTTTTGGGCTATATTGTCAGTCCTCTCTGCCCAGAGACCCAACCTGACATCCTGACATTGCCAGGCTTGTGTCTGCATCAGGCCCTTTGCAGTGTTCGCACATCCTCCTGCTGGGGCCTCAGAGGCTTGCTCCCCTATTTATGATTCTTCTGCTTTGTCTAAGAGGCTTCCCTCCAGGGTCTGGAGCAAGGCTGGGTATCCAGTGGTGCTGAATGATAGCCCTGACTAATTTAGTTCACAATCAGATCACCAGTGCATAAATACAATTATTGCGTGTGTGTGTTTAGGGGGATATTCTTGAGCATGTACACATGCCAAAGCATGGCTGTAGATATCAGTTTGTCCAAATCAGTTCTCCTCTCCCACCGTGTGGGTTCAGAAGACAGTCCTCAGTCATCAACCTTGGTGGCAACTGCCTTTACCCACCAAATCATCCTGCTGGCCCCTGTGTGACTGTGCGTACATGTTCATGTGTGTGCAGGCATATGTATGTATGCAGGTGCCTGTGCACATGTGTGTTTTATGTCAAGGCCAGAGGACCTTGGTGTCATTCCTAAGGCACTATTCAGAGTCTCTCACTGGCCTAGAACCTAGCAAGTAGGCTAGGCTGACTGGCCACCTGTGTCTTCCACTCTGCACTGGGGTTGAGAGTGTACACCTCCATACCTGGCTTTTTTGGCATGGTTCTGGGAGTTCAGCTGTGGCCTCATGCCTGCTCTGAACAGGTAAACACTAAATCTTTGCCTGGAAGGTACTGCCTGGGGTCCCTTTAGCCTCTTTTTTCTATCAGTCCACCTTCAAGAGTGACCTGTGTTTGTTTAAAGTATTGTTGGCTATGTATTGTTAATTCTCTTTGTGGCCGCCACAGCAAGGAGCTCCAGAATTCCAGCCTTGGAAGGTCCTCTCTCACTAGGTTCTTCTCTGTCAGGTACATCATAGCCCTAAGGTACTGCAGAATGCTAGGCAGGGCTTCAGGACCACTGCCCCTCAGGCACAGGAAGCACAACAGCAGAAAGCTGGACACACAGCTGCAACAGGGAAGTTTGCTTGACAAGGAGAGTGAGTGGAAAAGGTGAAGTGGGCCTTGCGGTTCTCACAGCCACCCGGATAAGCATGTGGCTGCCCTCGCTACTTACATGTCCACGAATAGCTATGAAGCCCGTGAATGTCAGTGATGACACCTGCTAAGTGATGGGGTTGCAAATCGCACTCCTACTGATGGTTGTCCACGGTAGAAATAACTCCTCTGTTAAAGGTAACCAAGATCATTATTTAAAAAAAAAATAAATAATCACCCCGTGGTTTTACTGAGAACAGCAGGGGAAATATTACCTGCATGTCTCCCCCAAAGGGGTGGCCCCCGGGGATCGCAGTTTCTGTTCTGATTGCATGCCTATTTCTGTGATAAGATGAACCTGACAGCAAGCAGCTTAGGGAGAAGAGGGCTTATTTTAGCTTGCAACTCCACATCAGTCCCTCACCGTGCAGGAGTCAAGGCAGGAGTATCACAATCAAGAGCAGAGAGGAATGAATGCGCGCAGGCGCCGTTCCTTCTGTTGGCGTATTTTATCATGGCTGCAGAAAGGAATGTAGAACAGAAACCGAGAAACCCTGCAAGCTTCACTCCCAGTGTGGCCACTCCTGGGACAAGACTGCCCTTGGGGACACCTGAGATATGCACCCTAGAGGATTTCTTAGAAAGATGACCAGGGTGGCCAGGGTTGTTTTAAAGGACTCTAGTCGATGCCTGGTGGGTGAGGGGGCAGAAAGGGCACATAGTGAACAGAGGCGACATCTAAGTGGGGATCTGGAGGCTAAAGTTTAGGGGGGTAGGCAAAGCTGATCGACTTCAGCATCTGCTTTCTCTCCACCACATTTGGGTTTTCAGAAAGATGACACCCAGCGCCTGCTCAGGAGTTCAGAGCCCACTGCACACAGCCTGCCAGACACTGGCTCCCGGGTCAGGAGACGCCAGAGAGAAATGATGACTTCTCGGGATGAGGATGCTCCTGAGGTTAGTCTGGGTCTGTGTGCTTCCATGGACACATGCTGGGTGTGGGACTGTCTTCCTGGCACCAAGGTGTCATGCTACAAGACACTGGCTGATCTATTTCCCCAGGAATTGTCATGGACGAATAGTAAAAGGCACAGATTGTAAGTCCATGGTTGAATGAGCTTTGATAAAGGTATGCTCCCTCATCATTAAAGTCCCGACACCCCAGAAAGTTCTCTAGTGCTTGTCTCTGGCCACCCCAGGTAGGGTTCGCATGACCATGGGATAACTAGAGTTTAGTTTGGCCTGTGCCCTGTTCCCTTTGTGTTTCAATTACCACAGCACCCTGCTACCAACATTTATTGAGATGTCTTTTATCATTTATTAAAAAATAAAACTCAGGGGCTGGAGAGATGGCTCAGTGGTTAAGAGCATTGCCTGCTCTTCCAAAGGGCCTGAGTTCAATTCCCGGCAACCACATGGTGGCTCACAACCATCTGTCATGAGGTCTGGTGCCCTCTTCTGGCCTGTAGACATACACACGGACAGAATATTGTATGCATAATAAATAAATTTTAAAAAAATAAAAAATAAAACTCAGGATAAACGTCAAGGATAAAACCCCAAGAGAACCACAGGCGACAGCGACACACACTGCCATCCACTTCCAGGTTCGGAAAACTGCGGCTTCTCCGCCCTGCCTCTTCCTCTTCCAAGGGCCTCTCTTTCTCTTCTCCCGAACCCACCAGGAAACCCCATGATCCATTCTATCCTGATGACTGTGAACCCCGCCTCTCAAACCAATGCTCTTCTCCATTGGATATCAGACGACAACACAGACAAAATTCCCGAAACAAATATTTGCCCGTTTCTTTGCACAGTCACACCCAGGCCCCTTTCATAGCAGGGGGGAGTCATCATGAGCACACCACTGCTAGCCACTCAGCACCTCCTGAGAGTTTGGCTGATGGACTGATTGCTATCAGAGTCCAGCTGTTATCAGCCATGCCCCAGTTCTAGTCTCTAACTGAATTTTATTATTCTAAGTAAACAGGCAGCAGAGGGAAAGCTGGGCACCTGGAAACAATCCTAAATGATGGATTCTCCCCTTCCGGGGTCTTCTCCATCCAGCTTCAGTTGACCCATGGAGCATGACCAGGGTGAGCTCCCTCAGTAGGGACAGAAGGACGTCACTCGACGTTCCCTGGCGCCCCAGGAAATACTGCATACTTTAAGTCGGGCAGGGTCATCCATCTGCTGGGTGTGTGTCCTCCTATCTCTCTCCAGTTTTCCTTTTTGTTCTCATAGTCTGATGAGAAAACTGGGGCTCAAAGACAGGTCACTTTCTGGGTCCTAAAACTGGAGAGTGGCCAAGTTCAGATATGTCCCTAGGTCTGCCTGGTGCCTGTAGAGCAAGCCCTGCTGCCCTCCCCTACTCTACCTGCCCTTGGCCCCCGGGTTTTCCCTGTTTGGGATCCTCTGTGGGCCATGTTGAGTGGTAGTTTGCTTAGAAGCAAACCTCCCCCAAAGGTTAGGAATCAAAGCAGGGTACCAGCTTGCTGTCCCACATTGCTTGAGGCCTGTGCCTCCCAAATATTCCAGTGACCATACTTCTTTCCTGGGGGGAAGGCCTAGCCTGGACCTCAGAGCTTCAGGGAGGCCATGGAGGTGAAGAGAGAGCCTTGCTGGGATTCCAAGATCCTGAAGGACCTGTGGGCCCCAGGAGCTGCACTCCCTCCTCAGCGCTGGGCATCTCTAAACCCTGCTCTGAAGTTTCTGTCTCTCTGTGCCTCTGCATACGGGTTTGTGTCTCTGTTGAGAGCTTTTCATCCTTGTCTGCTTGGGGGACTCTTTGGGTCCCTGGGACAATGTGTGTGAGAGTCTGTGGGTGTGTAGTATCTCTCTGTCTTTCCCTCTTCCTTTATCTCTCTTGACTGCCTTGCCCCCTCCCTACACACCATTAAAATTCCACTCACAGACAGGAAAGCTATGTCCACACAAACGCTTGTACACAGATGTCCAGCTTGGTCCACAGCAGCCAGATTGGAAACTACGCAAATGACCATCAACCAAGAAATACATGGACAGAATGTTGTTTGTCAGCCAGGCACAGCGGGATATACCTATAATCTCAGCACTGGTGCTAAGGCAGGAGGATTGTGAATTTGAGCCTGCCTGGGCTACCTATTGAAACCGAGACTCAAACTAAACAAAAGCAGAGAATTGTGACCTATCCCCTCTAAGTGACATTGGCCATGAAAAGGAGCGCAGTACTGATACGCCTTGGAAACCTGGCCATTGTTATCCAGAGTGACGGAAGCCAGCGATTCACAGAACCAAGAAGGATCCATGCATGGGGAATTTATGTGGACAGGAGGTAGCTGAGTGGTTGCCAGGGAAGGGGCAGATGGGCAGGCAATCATAGAGAGCACAGCGCTTCTCTACTGCAGTCAGCCATTCTGAAATCTCCTGTGTGATACTTCCTGTGTTAGGGAAACATTGAAGGGGGTTGGTTACATATTACAAAAGTGTGATTTGTATAGGGCGTGAATCCCGTATCGATAAATCTGCTAAAAAAAAAAAAGAATGAAAACCAACAAACAAAAACACTCACATGTAAGGTAGCTTTGGATTCCACTGAAACAGCACTAGCCTCGGGTCCCAGTGTGGACCAATCCCAGCTCTGCTACATTTGCTGTGTGCTACTGGGCAGGAAACATAACCTGTCTGAGCCTCAGGTGCCTCACTCTGAGAGTCACAGAAGTCCCCCACAGGGTCCCCAAGGTCCTGCCAGCATCCCCGGCTCAGAAGGTACTCCATCAGTGCAGCATGGGAGGTTACCTCATTTTTCTTCAGCCTAGCAAGGTTTAGCCTGCTGCCTCCCTCCGCACCTAGCAGGAGCCCGTTACCAGGCTAATGATTGCCCAGAGCTGAGTTAAATATCTGCTGTGTTCTGCCTGGCGAGTCCAGCCGCCTCTCCTGTGCACAGGGAACCTCAGCCTTGTGATAGGTCCTGCTGCTACTTAGATGAACTCTGTTTAATGAATAGCTCCTGTTGATTAAAACATACAGAAACTTCCGGAAGGTTTCTGAGGGCTGCTGCCCCACAGCCTGCATCTTCTGTTTTTACCTTAGATAATGAAGAGGAGGGGTGTGGCCTATGGGGGCAACTGTGCAGGACTAAAAAGAACACCTTAGGGCCGAAGGGGGAAACAGCTTTTCTCTCCACGGTGACACCGCCACCAGTTTTCTGAACAACTGCCTGGTTTGGGCTGAGGTTCTACCTTGTAAATTTGCACAGCAACCCATTTCCTGGATCACTGTATCTCCTGGGGAACCATCAGATTGGGAGCTTTTAGATTCAGTGAGGAGAACTGTGAAAAGCTGGGGTCTCCAGATCCTGTCCAGGTGGCAGGAGCTGCCTGTCCTTGCCTCCACATGCCTAGGGCTCTCGTGTCCTTTATCTCCCAGCCAAAGCAGGCCAAGCAGGCCAGGCCTCCCCTCCAGTCCTGGAGGATACAGGTAGCCACACGGGCATCCTCGCAGGTAGAGCTTCCCACAGCAGGACTATTCCCAGGGGTCCCACCCAGACTTTTCAATCATGCCTGCCTCCATAGGCACCCCAACTCTGCCTGCCTCCTGCACAGTCATGCCTGTCCCTTCCATTGCTTTTACATCTCTGCAGTGTGTGACTGTCCCCTATTGGGTGGGTGGAGAAACCATGCCTTTCCTCCCATTTCACCCCTTTCCTCTCCTTTCCTTCCACATCTGTTAAATGAAGCTTTAAACTGCAGAGGACCACGAGATCTGGTGTGCTCTGTAATCCCAGCTGCTTGGAGGCTGAGGTGGGTCATAAGTTCAAGGCCAGCCTGCACAACTTAGAAAGGCCCTCAGAAGAGGTGCAGAGCATGCCAGGGAACAGGGTGAGCGATGTTTTGATCCCTCCCACTGTCAGAGGTGGCTTCTCAGGAGGCAATGCCCACTAGGTCTGTGGCTGATGAACACCAGTGTTATAGCTACCCAGGGCCTAGTGTCTTCTCAGCCCCAGAAAGTCAGCTAGAAGCTTCATGCCTGTTATCTTTGAATATTAGACCCTCTCTCTGTTGATTGAATGGGCAGATTGAGGCTGATCCAGCCATTCCTTTCTTGTTTAAGGTTCTATTCCAAAACCCCGTGTGAACATTGCCTGTGTGTTTATACCCACAGTGCCACACACTGTTACATCTGAATTGGCACATATAATCATCTGCATCAGTGGAGTGCAGTGTGCCAATATCCATGTGACTTGAGTACTAACCTGTCGCCTCTGAGTTAGGAAAGTTCCAACTCATCCAGTTGAAATATATGAGATATTATCAGCTCCAGCAACCCTGCTGCACCATGGAATGTGAGGACTAATGCCTCCAAGGTCTATTACTTTATGTGGTTGTTTCCCCCATTGAAGATGGTTCATAATCCTTCAGGAGATGCTTGTTAATCCACCTCAAGGTATTAAAAACCTAATTACTTCAAAACTGAAGAATCAAAATTATATCATAGTGTCTGTTTTTCCAAACATGTGTCTATGTACCTGTATTTTTTTTAACTCTTTGGGAACCCACCATCCAGCTCCCAAATAAGTACATGAAGACTTATTTTTACTTATGAATGCCGGCCTTAGCTTGGCTTGTTTCTAGCCTGCCTTTCTAATTTAAATCATCCTGTTTCTCTTTAACTACATTTTGCCTCTAGGCTTTTTATCTCTCTTTATTCTATATATTTTTCTTTACTTGTTATTCTATGGCTGGCTGTTTAGCTTGATAACTGGCCCCTGGCATTGTCCTCTCCTCTCTTCTCCTTTGCTCACTCCTTGCTCTTCTCTTTTTGAGCCTAGATTTCTCATCCTGTTTATTCTCTCTGCCTATTTCTCTCTCTTGCCTCGCTATTGGCTGTTCAGCTTTTTATTAGACCAATCAGGTGTTTTAGGCAGGTAAAGTAACACAGCTTTACAGAGTTAAACAAATGCAACATAAAAGAATGCAACACATCTTTGCATCATTAAGCAAATATCCCACAGCATAAATGAATGTAACACATCTTAAACTAATAGCCCACAATATGTATCTATCTATCTATTTGTTCATCCACCACCCATCATACATATATGCATCCACACATGTATCCATCTGTCCATCTACCCACCCATCCACCTGTCCGTCCATCCATCCATCCATCTATATAGACATCCATTACCTACCCACCCACCCATTCATTTACCTCTTCACAAATCTACCCATCTATGAATCTGCTCATTCATCCACTCATTAAATTATTCCATCTGTTCATCCATCCATACTCCACATATCTATGCATAAGTCCATGCTCCAATTATCTACCTACCTATACATACTGTGCTGGCTAGTTTTATGTCAGCCTAACACTAAACTAGAGTCATCTGGGAAGCAGGAAGCTCCATTGAGAAAATGCCCCTGCCAGATTGGCCAGTAGACAAGCCTGTGGGACATGTTTTTAATTGGTAATTGATGCGGGAGGGCCAAACCCATTGTAGGCAGTGATAATCCTGGGCAGGTGGTCCTGGAGTATAAGAAAGCAGAATGAGCAAGCCTTGTAAAGCAAGTCAGTAAGTAGTGTTCCTCCATGGCCTTTGCATCAGTTCTTGCCTCCAGGTTCTTGCCCTGAGGCGCTGTGATATTTGAGGAGAAATTGATCTTTTCCTCCCCAAGTTGCTTTGGTGATGGCATTTATCTCAGTAAAAGAACACACACCTATATATTCATTTCTCCCTTCATCATACATTCATACATATGTACAAACACACATTCATATTTCCATTCTTCATCCACCCACCCATCTGTCCACTCACCTATTCTCTGTCTGCCCATTGGTAGATCCACCATTCTCTTCATCGGTCCATGCACCCATCCATTCCTCAATCCTGTTCGTTCTTGCATCCACCATTGACCAACCCACCCACCTACTCATCCATCCTTCTTGCAAAGATTCAAATGCCCTGTCATGGTTCTTGCCTGTGTCCACTGTTACAGGTGGAATGTGACATTTTGGAGACCTGTGACCATATGTCCTTAAGGTGGCAGAAAGCTAACTTTGCCACTCACTCTCTCTGTCTCGTTTGCAGGAGTGTGACCCACCCTTGAGCAGCAACATCACAGCGTTTGCACTGAAAGCCAGGGTTGTCTATCCCATCAACCAGAAGTTCCGGGTGAGCATTCCTAGTCCCATCTTAGCAGTGAAGTTTACTCCATAATGTGCTGGACTCCATGGGAGGGCAGGGATCAGATGTGGGTTTCCATCCTATCTGTAAGTTTGGTGTGTAATGGATCAGATCATGAAATCTGACCCATTCTATGTGGACACACAGGGGCCACAGAAAGGTCAGGAATTACAGCTGCTTGATCCGCAAGGCAGCTACCCCCACAGTGGGATTCTCTCCTCCCTCTGGGTGCCTCAGGCCCCAGCTCTGTCTCATCCATATGGCTCGGGACTAATACCAGAGGCTATACTTCCTAGACACACTTATATCGGGCTGAAGGGTTGTCACACAGCTGGTATTTCCACTTTGTGGCATTTTCAGAAGATGAATGGGCTGTTCAAAGTAACCTGCAGGAGGAGGCCAGCTCCATCCTACACACTTGGCAACAGGTCTTGCACCCATGTCTGTGACCAGAGACCATCGGCTGGAGGCTCTATACAGAAAGCAGCCTTAAGAGAGGGAGGGGCTGAGCCCATGAGGTGTCCTAGGGACAGTGTCCTGGCCAAGAGTGTTTGGAAAAGGACTGGCATCCTGACCCTCAAGAAGATATGCTCTGAGTCTCTAGGGTGCCTTTCTGACTCCCAACTCAGCCTTTCCTGCTGTGTTGTTATATGAGGGGCAGGGGGTGCTTCTGCCTCGCCAGCTGTTTGGACTCCAGGCAAGACTGTGGAAAGGCTCGGAACCATGGTTTGCTCAGTCAGCAACTTTCTGCACCAGAGGGTGTTCCCAGGCTCTACTCCCTGTGGAAACCTTGGGATGACCAGCATCTGGCTGTGATGCTGGAGTTGTTAGGGTCAGAGCCTGGACAATGGAGCTTACCCATCCCCAGGAAGCCGTTAAAGAGACAACAGTAGAAAAAAAAAAAAAACAGAGAAAGGAGATGTATTCAAGGTGGTCACACTGGGAAGAGAAATAAAGAGGTCCAATTACACACACACACACACACATACACACACACACACCCTATCCTCACCCCAGGAAAATCTATAGGTTCCTGGACCCCTGACCCCACAGTGCAGCAACTGGACATAGAAAATGGTCAAGGACCTCAGGAACCCAACAGACCCCAAGGAAGACAAGCCCCAGCAACTGCAGATTACAACAGGCCAGCTCAGACTAGAAGGGCCCAGAAGCAGAACCTGCAGAGGTCTTGAACAGGGGTCAGCTCAGCCTGTGTGGGCAGGCTCAGCAGCATGCGACAGGGCGAGACCAAGAGCTGAGCACTTCCAATTGTTCCAGGGACCAGAGTGTGACTAGCGTCACACTGGGCTTAGTTAGGAGTGGCAGCCATCGAGGCTTGTGGCAAGCATGACCTTCATCAGGACAGGTACTTAGCATACATAGTCAAAGGGGCTCCTGGGCTGAGCCAGCCACCGCAGACACAAGGGAGGGTAGGCTGCTGTCCAGAGATCATCATGGGCTTGGCAGATGGGAGCGCTGAGTACAGGGATGTTTAGGGACAGATCCTAATGGCTCAGGAGTAGTAGCCTGGTACAGAGGGTTGGTTTCATGGTGACAAGTGCAGAAAGAGAGGAACCATGCTTCAGTCCCTCAGGTGTGGACTCGACCATGGTCCTGGGGCAGAAGCTTGGTCTGTGTGCACTCACCCCAATGGTCAGCTCAGTCAGGTCTCCTCTGTTCCCAGCCTCTGGCTGATGGATCCTCCCACCCGTCACTGCATGAAAACCTGACACAGGCAGCAGCCATCCTGCCCCACCTACCCCACCAGCCAGCAGAGGCCTCACCAGCCAGCAGCCTGGGCAGCCTGAGCCAGGCTGGGAAGGAAGATGGCAGCTCCTCTTCCAGCATGCACTCAGCCTACAGTGACGACAGGATCCTCCACTGTGCCTTCCTCCGGGTGGGCAGCTTCCCTGAGGTTCTGGCCTGTGAGAGGTAAGGAGCAAGTGCAGGGCAACGGAGCTGCAGTGGATGGTGCAGAGGAAAAAGCAGGTCTGGAAAAGTCAAATGACTCAGCCATGGACCCACAGAGGCACAGTGTCAGAGCTGGGGACCTAGATGCTTTTACCATTGGTCACATGGCGTTTGTCAAGGTTGGGGTTCCAGAGTCAAGCCTGAGTCCTGGAGAGAGGTGACAAGGGAGTGCTGTTTAAACACTGGTATGTCCCAGCAACTGCAGTGCAGCAAACACCCCTGGCAAAGCCTGCAGCATCTGCAAAAACTGTCCCAGAAAATTGAGGGCCTGATCCCTGTGCTCATTGCTAAGCCTCTGTTGTGTCGCAAAGGGGCCTTGACCAGGTTTGGTGATCCATAAACATCAGGCAATATTTCCCCTACTTTGTAAGAAGACACAGAGAGGCCGAGTAACTTGCCAAGTTCACCATGCTGAAAGAGTAATATGCCAGGTTATCGCTGAGGTTCAGGTGCCATGTCACCAGACTCACTTTGCGGTCTGCTGACAGGGTTATGATTGGCAGTTTTCCTCAGGCCTCTGTGTCCTGAAGTTCCAGGAATACCTGGGTGCCTTGGTTACTTCTCTGTTGTTATGAAAAGATGCGTGATCAAGGCAACTTATAGAAGAAAGAGTTCATTGGAGCTTATAGTTCCAGAGGGTTAGAGTCCATGACCGCCATGGTTGGGAGCATGTCAGCAGGCAGGCAGGTGTGACAACTGGAGCTTGCATCCTTATCTGCAGGTAGGAGGCAAAGGCAGAGTAACTAGGAATGGTATGGACTTTAGAAAACTTAGAGTGTGCTCCTGGTGACACTCCTCCTCCAACAAGGCCACACCTTCCAATCCTTCCTAAACAGTTCCACCAGCTGGGGACCAAGTATTCAAACAGGAGCCTATGAAGGTCATTCTCATTCAACCCACCACAACAGGGGACAGCCTTGGCTCAAGAATGAGGGACTTGGAACCTCTTGCCATGGGAGGTGTCCCTGGGCTGAGGGAGACTAGCTTGGACCACATTCTTGCATTTGCACTTACAGAGTTCAGAGGAATGTGGATAAGTGTTTTTATCCAAATGCATTTGTTCGTGAGGAAGGAAAGGGTCCCCAAGGCAGCCTGTGTCTGTGAGTAATAGCTTAGCCCTCTGCTCTCAGAGCTACTTCCTTGCCCGTCATACAGGCCTGAGGATGTCCGTGCTAAGGAAAGGTGATCCGTGGTGACAAAAGGGACAGGTTTTAGAGAGGACATACTGAGCCTCCTCCTCCGACTTCCTCTCTCTGGATGCATTTGTCTCCATTGTCCCTGGAAGCTGTCTTGACACTCACTGTCCCCTCAGCTGAGGCTTCTAGCCATACTCTGGACTCCTCTAATCCTGAGTGTATGTGAGGAACAAGAACTAGGGGACAGGGCCACCATGAAGACCAAGTAGAGACCAGTATCCTTTCCTCATCCTGGCTTCTTACCCTTGGACCCCTGTCTGCTTCTCTCCCATGGTTCAGTGCGGATATTGACCTATGTGTTCGCAGCCTTCTCCTGAAAGACCTGCTTCAGGTAGACACAGCGCTGAGACGGGAGAAGCACATGGTAGGTGGTCATTTGCTTTCTCTCCCTGACCTGGGGACCAGATGTGGATATGAGACTCCCTGTGTGCCCAGAGCCCAGATGTGTGAAAGACACGGGTATGGGTGAAAGCAGATATGGAAACAGGGGAGTGGTGAGGTGAGGTCTGGATCCTGGGTGTGGTGAAGCATCCATTGCTGCTGACAGGACATGGCCTTCCACTTATCACTTATCTGGGGCAGGAATGGCAGAAATGAGCTCATGCCGCACCTGCCGAGTACACAGGGTAGGGAGAGCACTGTGTGAGGGAAAGACACTAAGTTGGTAGCTACCATTAACAGCAACAAAAGCTGAGGCTGCATATATTGCTGACGGAGTAGAAAACCGTATGGCCGCTTCTTAGAAAACCAAGCATGTGATGCCCAGAGGACCAGTGGCCCTTCCCTGGGAGACCATCTACAGTCTCCTGTATGAATGTTCACCACAGTGGGGTTCATCATGATACCTGGCTAAAAGTCTCCTACAGTAGAGTGGCTAGACACCATGGGGATGGTACCCTCTAGGATTCCCTGGGGATCCCCGATTCTAGGAAAGCCTTTCTTGGCTTATGGAGCGTCTCCTCCCGTAGAGACAGGAGTCTGGGAAGACTCTGCACCTCCCAATTCTTTGGAGGTGTCTCTAACTCTCTTAAGAGGGAGCAAGTCCACATGGAAATGGGGGTCAGGAAGGGCACTGCACAGTGGAGGCCCTGAGTAAATAGTATAAGGATGGGAGGATCCATGGAGAGAGAAGAGAGGAAGGTAGGAAGCTGGGGAGAAGGGAGGAAGAAAGAAAGGAAGGAAAGAACTATTCTTTAGAAACTTCATAAAACCTGGTCCAGGTCAGACCATTACCATAATATATATATATATATATATATATATATATATATATATATATATATATATCCTTCAGCAATAACTATGTCATAGGAAGGGGCCCTTCTCAGATGTTTTCTCATCACTTCCCTCCTGCCAACAGGTGTTCATTCAGATTCTTAAAGCATGCCTCTTGGATGTTTTTCCTAAAAAGAAGCCTGATGATGAATTATACCAGAAGATACTTTCAAAACAAGAGCATGTAAGTCTTTAGTCTGTATCTCAAGGTAACTCAGTGTTAAAATAATAAATCATATCAATGTATGCATGAAAGTATTTTCCTTTAATGCATAAAATGGTTTTTATAATATACATTTGAATGCAGTGTGATCTCCTATGAAAATATATATGTAGAAAGGACACTTGCAGTGACCTACAGCTTGGGTCCTGGAGCCTTAACTAGTGCCAGCAAGTGAGTGAAGAAAGAACAGACACATATACAGGAAATCCGGGACCAGATGGGAGTGTGCTCACTCAGATGGAGGGCACTTACTACCACCAGCGCCCTGGAACCTCAGTGTAGACAGAGACTGCTTGTTCATTCCCAGCTGCCAAGACCCAATATAATCACACAGAAACTATTAATTACAACACTGTTTGACCAATTAGCTCATATATATTTCTAACTAACTCTTACACCTTGAATTAACCCATTTCTACTAATTTATGTCTTACCACGAGGCTGGGGGTTTACCGGTAAGGTTCTCTGGATTCTGTCTCCTTCAGCAGCTACATGGCATCTCTCTGACTCCACCTTTTTTCGCCCAGCATTCAGTTTAGTTTTCCTGCCTAGCTCTGTTCTGCCCTGCCACAGGCCAAAGCAGCTTCTTTATTAACCAATAATAATAAAATATATTCACAGAATACAGAGGGGAATCCCACATTACCTCAGCATCTTTTTTAGGTATAGATGAGGAGAGGGAGATTGGTAGTCTCAGTAGGCAATATCTGTTGATGAGAAGTATCAACATTTTGTCTATCTCCTGAAGAAGCTGGCCCCACATCTTTTTGGTTACCTGAAAACACAGTTCCAGAGAAGCTAAAACCATTCCTCTCCTCCACATTGGGTTTTGAAGGAGCTGCACAGAGTACCCTATGATCCTTTGCAGACCTAGAAATGCTGTCAACTTGGATGCTGCTTTCTAACAACATCCAAGAACTGACACAGTTGCCCACCTCATCACGAGAAGGGCTGGACCACATCAGACTCCCCACAGAAGTGGGGCCGGTGCTGCCTGTTCATTGTGCTGAGACCACATGGGACCAATGACTTCACCTGAAGGTGCTGCCCCAGAGAGAAGGAACCTTGGCAAGCTAAACTGCACTTCCTGCTCTTGAACCCATCAATACCACTTCCTCTTTGAGGTGTAGTGCATAATCCTTCCCCAAGGAAGGACATATGAGTGAAGAAGGAAGATTTTCGTCCAGTCCCTAGAACACACGACATTTTCTAAGAGTTTGTAATGATGGAAAGACATGACACGGTTTGATTGTTTGCTAAATACTAGATATAGTTTCAGGAGGATGGAGGATGTAGAAGGAAATCTGTCTTCATTCTTGAGGTCCAATGTTGTATGAAGTAAAAGAGTTTTTCCCCTTGTACCTTAAATACATTTTCACTTTATGTGTATGGATGTACAATGTGGGTGGGGGTGAGCATGCCACAGCCCATGTGTGGAGGTCAGAGGGCAGCCCTGTGGAGTTGGTTCTCTCTTTCCATCCTCACATGGTTCTGGACATCCAACTCAGATCGCTAGGCTTATCTAGCAATTTCTTCCCCCCCACAGAGCCAGCTCTCTGGACCAACATTAAACCATAAGTCTGTGCCCAGAACTTCTCATTATTGTTAAGCTATATTTTCATAAAATATTTGCCAAAATATAAGAACATTTATTCTTCTAGAAATGGAGTTTTCTGAGTTTCCCTTTGTTTATTTGTTCTCCTCCCTCACCCCAGGATTTGGAGGAGTTAGAAAAGGGACTTCAAGCCAGATTGGCGACCACAGTGACTCCAATGGGCACCAGTGACTCCAGCTACGTCTCCCTGGCAGATGTGGAGAGGAAGGAGAGAGAGATCTCAGAGCAACTCATAGACAATGTGGGTGCTACCCTCTCTTCCCATGGGGATCTTGATTTCTGCACAGTGACATTGACGAGATTAAAGAGGCGACACTGTCATGTCCTGTCCGGGGGCAGAGACCTGGTTCAGGATGTTCGGTGGCCAGAAGGCATAGTGAGAGAGAGGAGATTTGTGAGGGAACTTTTTATACATTTACACTTTCAGCTGGCTGTTTTATCACTGAAGGCAATGATTCCTTTAAACCTTCAATGTCACTGCTACTCCGTACGAGACTGGATTCTAGGTGCGTCTCCAAACCTTGGCTGCACAGAACTGGCTTCTCAGGCCACAGCAGAGGGCTTCCTTGGAGCACGCCTTTCCCTTGTTGACTCCATGGCCTCCTGGCCGTGGATCTGTGTGAAGCAGATGTGTCCTTGGCACCTCCTGTGCTAGGCAGCGGGCATCAGGTTTGCTTGAGAATGGCCTTGCCCAAGAGACTTGAGGGCAGCTACAGTGCGCAAGGAGGACCCATCTGGTTCCCGTGCTGCTGTGGAAAGGTGCTAGGGAAGCTGAGATGTGATTGAGGGACATCAAGATCTGAAAAGGCTCCTTGGAGGGCCAGAGAGAGACCAATCAGAAGAAATGATGGCCCATATGTGAGCAGACACAGTCGGGGAAAGCTGGGAGGCTGGAAGGCAACTTAAAGGAGGAAGAGCTAATTTGCGCTTCTGGTTTCAGAGGGTCCGAGTCCTTGATGCCAGAGTGAAGGCATAGCTGCAGGAGAAGAAGCTGAAGGCCTCACAGGAGCAGAGATAGAGAACTTAAAAAGGCACAAGTCTTTAAACAATTAATGTCTTCCTCCAGTATAAGGCTACACCTCCAAAGCCTCCCCAAACAGTGCCACCAACTGAGAACCAAACATTCAAATGCCCAAGTCTGTTGGGGACATTTATTCCAGGGGCACAATTACTTTTCTCATCTCTGTGACCAAATACATGCCAAGCACCTTAAGGGAGAAATGGTTTGTTCATCTTACAATTCAGAGAGATATCATCTATAGCGGGGAAGGCTGGGCTGCAGGAGTGTGAAGCAGCTGGTCACATCATATCAATAGTTAATGTTAGAGTTCCCCTCGCTTCCTCCTTTTTATTTCCTCTGGGACATCAGCCCTCAGAATGGTGGCACCTACGTTCAGGGTCAGTGTGGACCTGAAGGAATCTGAACTAAATACAGCCAGTGATGCTTCACTGTCTGTGACATCTGGGTTTTTCCTAGTTCCATTGCTCTGCCTCAGGGAAGAGAAGTAGGCAAGCAAGGCACACAGCTGACACAGGCCTGCATGCCAGGAAGGAGAGTCACCAGACTTCCTGGCATCCTTGATGCTAAAGCTTAGATAGCCTATGTTGTCACACTTTGAAGCCCCTAACATCTCAAACCATGAACTGACTATTCCTGGCTCTGGTCCTGATAGGATGAGGCGTGGGAAGCTGGATTTCAAAAGCAGAGTGATTTCACGGTCAGCATCTTCTCTGCCATTTGGCTCTTTTGTATTTCTGGAACAGTGACTAATAGTGGCCTCCTGAGTTTTTATTTTTAGGCTATATTTAATCCCTTGGAGAGACCTTGGAGTTCCCAGGGTCTCATTGTCTCGCTTCTCATGTTCCCAAGGAGTAATGGTGACCTATCTGGACCTTAAACTGTGCTCATAACTTTTATTGGCAATGGTACCCTGTGTTTGCTGAAAACACCTCTGTAATATGCCCACAGTAGCTGAGGCCAAGTGGAGGGCCTACCATAGGGCATAACCACTGCTAAGACAAACCCACTTCAAGTGCAGAGGGGTTGAGGATCTCTGGTGGGAGTAAAGGATGAGCTGTGACTCCCAAACACTAGCCAGAACTCTTTCTTGAATGAGATTTCCCCATTGCCTGCTTCTCATGCTCATTTCACAGATGGGAGCTTTCTGGAAGCAGATGGAAAGCATCCAGCCCATTCTCGTGGACCAGTTTAAATGTTCCAGCTCAAAGGCACGGCAACTCATGATGACTCTGACAGGAAGAATGATTGCCGCTGAAGGGCTGCTGCGTGATGCTCAGGACCTGCTAGCCCTGGTAACACCGGGCATGAGATGGGTGGGAAGACACTCCAACACCTCAGGGATCAGGAGGTCAAACACCTTCATGTTGTAGCGGGTGATTAGCACCCCAGAAAAGTGCAGTGAATCTACCTACCATCCGTCCATCCTCCATCTGTCCATCACTCACCCATCCATCTTCTATCCATCCATCATCTGTCCTCATCTGCCTTATCTATCCACTGTCAATCATCCATCTATCACACAACTGTTTATCATCTACCCTTTAAAAAAGATCTATTCTACATGCACAACTGTTTTGCCTGAGTGTGTGTATATATACCAGGTACATGACTGGTGCTCAAGGAGATCAGAAGAAGGTTCCAGATGGAGTTATGTGTAAATGGAGACTACTTTTTTGCTTCTTGACTGACAAGACCTGAATAATCACACAGAAACTATATTAATTACAACACTGTTTTGTCAATGTCTTAGGCATATTTCTAGTTAACTCTTACATCTTAAATTAACCCATTTTTGTTAATCTGTGTATCACCATGAGGCTGTGGCTTACCAGTAAGGTTCTGGCTAGTAGCTGGCATCTTTTTCCTTCAGCAGCTACATGGTGTCTCTTTGACTCTGCCTACTTTCTCTCAATATCTCTGTTCAGATTTCCTCCCTGGCTTTATTCTACTAAGCCATTGGCTGACACAGCTTCTTTAATAACCAGTGGTAATAAAACATACTCATAGCATGCAGAGGGGAATCCCACATCACTAGCTAGCTCTTTTCTTAAGTTAACCCATTTCTATTAATCGGTGTATCACCATGAGGCTGAGGCCTACCTGCAAGGTTCCGGCATGTCCTCTCCTTCAGCAGCTACATGGCGTCTCCTTGACTCTGCCTGCTCTCTCTATGTATCTCTGCTCAGATTTCCCGCCTGACTATATTCTAACCTATCATAGACCAAATCAGCTTCTTTAGTAACCAATGTTAATAAAATATATTCACAGCATGCAGAGGGGAATCCCACATCAGTTATGGATGGTTGTGAACCACCAAGTGGGTACTGGGAGACAAAGCCAGATCCTTTGCAAGAGCAGCAAGCACTCTTAACCACTGAGCCATCTCTCTAGCCCCTTGTTAATTGTATGTATATGTGCATGCTCGTGTGTGTGTGTGTGTGTGTGTGTGTGTGTGTGTGTGTGTGTGTACGTAAGTGTAGGTGGCTACAGAGGCCAGAGGTGTCAGGTCCCCCTCAAGCCAGAATTACAGGCCATTGTGAGCCACCAGATGTGGATGCTGGGAATCAAACTCTGGTCCTCTGGGAGAGCTATACATGTTCTTAATGGCTGAGCCATCTCTCCAGTCATCTGCCCATTTTCACATCCACCCACCCACCCATCCATCACCTGCTATCCCATGGTGGAGGTGCTGATCAGATCAGGGTTCTCAATGACGGCTGCACATTATTATTTTCTGAGGAGTTTTAAAGATTCTAATGCTTGGGCTCTGGCAGATCGCCACCCAGTGGTCCATCTTAGGGTGACAGCCAGGAGCAGAGGTTGGAGAAAGAATTCCAGAATCTGGACTTGACTAGAGGACAATGGTTGAAGGGTTGGGGGTCAAGACAGGACTGGGCTCTGAAGTAGCCCCCTAGAGAAGCAGACATACTGGTGTTCAGTACACAGTGACTTATCCCAAACTCTGAATCCATAGGGAGGCTTCCCTCCCAGCCTAAGATGCAAATGGGGAGAGAGGGAGTTCACTGTGTTTGGAATGAAATGTGGGAATGGAGCCCACTACCTTCTCCACAAAAGCAGAGCCCTCATGTCCAGCCATTGTCTCGTGTCTCCCTATAGGATGCTCTGGAGAGATCACTAGGTCGGGCCCACATGGCAAGAATGGTAGAGTTCCTGAGGACCCAGATCCAGGAGGAGACCAAATGCCGGCTGGCTGCTATCTCCCATGGCCTGGAGCTGCTCACTGTCCAGGGACAACTGTCTGGGAGGCAAAAGGAGGAACTTCTGACCCAACAGCACAAGGCCTTCTGGGAGGAGGCAGAGTGCTTTGGCAGGGGTGAGCGAGTGAGCCTAAGTTGGAGACCTGGAATAGTATGGTCTGTGCCACTATGTCAGGGCTACCTTCCCTTCCAGCCCTAGGGATGGGCTGCCACTGCCAGGCTCAGCCTCCCTCCCTGCGGAGCAGAGAGATCAGAGCCTGTGTGAGAGCAGGACCATTGTCTATTCTCAGCGGCTCATCCTGACAAGACTTCCAGTACCACCTGGAATTCAGTGGAGCAGAGGAAGGGAGAGGGTGTCAACCAGAATGGACCTAGACATGCCCAGGGGTGATCCATGCTAAGCACAGGCAACCCCGGCCCTGCCCAGCCCAGGACTAGCTGGTGAGGGTGAATCAGGTCAGCATGGGTGAAGGAAAGCTATATAGGTTCTCCGTGTCTGCTCCTGCTCACAGGGCCAGCTGGAGGTAGACTCGGCCTCAAGATCCTTGGGGTCACCATCAGTGAGGCCCGCGCAGGAGAATAGGTCTATGACCTGCAGAGAAGGGACTGCCTGGTAGGTCACAGGAGCAGTTCACCGTGATTCTGCTGGAGAGTCACCTCCTGTTCTGTGGTTCTTTCCAACTCCAGAATTCATTCAGCGGGGCAAAGACCTGGTCCAGGCCTCTCTGGCTCGCCAGGCAGAAGTGATGGCAGAGCTCACACAAATCCAAGAAGAAGAGCAGAGAAGTTTCCTGGCTGATTCCCAGCTGACCTCAGACCTGGGGGAGTTCCTCAAGGTGACTCTACTCTATCCCCAGTTCCTTGCTCTTACAAGTTGAGCCTGGTCCATCAGACTAGACTTCAACTCAGGCCTCCCTGTGCCAGGCACATGCCCGTAGCCAAGTGGCTCAGTCTCTGTGTCCTTGACTCCTTTCATGTGCCAATGATGATGAGCATCCCCAACCTGGGCTGCTGAGAGAAGGCGGGGAATCTATAGCAAGCATACCCGAGTGATGGTTCATGGTACAGAGTGTGTAAGACCCAAGCCTTTCTCAGAACTGTCCTTGGCCATGGGAGTGGAGCCACTGAAGCCACGTGACAGCCCCATGCCTCAGTTTCCTCACAATATATTGGAGTGAATATTCCTCCCATTTGAGATGTCAGTCAGTCATTGGAGATAGGGAAAGATTTTCCAGAAAAAAAAAAAAAAAAAAAAAAACAAAGAGTGCTGTTTTCTTCGGTACTCAGTTCCTGTTTTAACTACAGGCTTTTCACGAGGTCCTGGAGAGGCAGTGGCTGACCCGGAGTGACCAGGAGGAGGAAGAGGATGTCAGGATCACAGAGGCCATGGCTGCACTCTGCCAAGTATGTGATTGTGCTGCTCTTCTTGTTGCTGTGACAAGACACCTGAGGGAAAATGAGTTAAGAAAGGCTTGGTTGTGGCTCTCAGTCCATCATGGTGGGAAAGGCACAGCATCTGAAGCACAAGGCATCTGGCCACATTGCACCTGCCGTCAAGATGCAGACAAACATGCATGCTGGTACCCAGCTTGCCTCCTTTTATTCGACCTGGAATCTCTCTTCACGGGATGGGACTGCTCACAATCAGGGTGAATGATTCCCCTCCTTGGTTAAGTGTATCTACAAATGTCCCCACAGACTCCCTTGTAGGCGTGTCTCCCAGGTGACTCCAAGTCTGTCAAGTAAGCAATGAAGTCATCTAGCCAGACAACAGAGCAACCTTCTGTGTCCTCCTGTCCTCTGAATTGGGACATTAAGGACACTAAGGTCAGGATCAAGTGGCATTTTATTTGCTGCTTGGAGGAGCCACAGTCAACCCCTCTGTTATGGGTTCTTCAAATCCATGTTGGAAACTGAGAGGTTAACATGGCTTTGAATCTGTGCACGGGCAAGTTAGAGCTGCCCGTTTCTCCTCACAGCTGGCTTTGAAAAGACAGGAAGAAGTGCATGAAGACCTTCAGGTGCAGGGCCCTGGGGGATGCTGGTGAGACGGGCAGAACCCAGGCTGAGAGAGGGAAGAGGGGTAAAGGATGCTGGTAAGGGATGATATAACACACCTCAAGGCTAGGAAGCACTCTTGGGAGAGGTGGCTCAGATGTCCAGCTCTGTGTCAGGCTCTGCCTCAACTACCTGGTCCTTCCTTCTAGCCCTGTTGCCCCATCTATGTAATAGGACCTCTGTCTTCCTTCACAGTGGTACTAGGGGCATCCCAATCCATATTGACTCCAATCCCTTATCAGCACAGAGAGGAGAGTGAGTGGCCCATGGAGGTGCAGGGTACAGGCGAACCCAAAGACGGTTGTCTGTCTGAAGGAGGTGTCCCTGAGTGGAGCAGAAGTCGGCATTCCAGATTCGAGAGTTAGAAAGAAAGTTAGAAGGCCAGGAAGTGCAGCTATTCTGACCTGCGCTGCCCAGGATCAAATCGGTGTCATCCGTTCTGTGGCCTCGGTGTCCCAATCTGTAAACTTCTTTTCTTAGTTTTGAGAAATTTGGTTATTTCTCCAAATGCCACTTCTGCTCCAACTCTCATGTCCCTTGCTTGGGGACAGCAGTGACTCCTGTTGGACCTCCTGTTCTCTCTGGTGCCTTCATCTCCTGCGCTGTGACCATCCTGTAGCCTCCTTGCCTTGTCCCAGCTTTCCTCTGATTTGCCTTCTAATGCACTTAGTAGCTCTTCACCTGCTTCTAGATGACTGTAATTAAATGGTAGATTGAGTTCTTAGAACTTTTGGATCATAAAACATCTAGTTGGCTCTTTTTAAACTAAGCAATGCTGTTTATCATCGCAGCCCTTTGCTTATCTTGTGTAAGTGTGAGCAGAGCAACCACCACTACTTAAGGCCCGGTTCCTATAACCACTCTGGAATGCATATGGTTTGCTTGTGATAACAGCCATGTATGTGTGCTTTGTTCCTGTTGTCTGTCTTGCTTATTATCATGTGCTCTGTTTCAGTTTGAAACCTTAGTCCTCAGCATGGCAGGGATGTGGAAGCTGACCATAACCCCAGTGTGGTCCTCATTTTAGGAGCTGTACTGTGGCACCATGGAAACCTTCCAAAAGTTTGTGGACACCCTGTTCCTGAAAACACTCCCAGAAGTGAGCAGTCTCCCCGTGACAGAATGTGAGGCCCTGAGGCAACAGGTCCAAGAGCAGGCAGCGAGACAGCTGGGGCAGGTGGACCGATTTCGCAGACGGCAGTGGGAACTCCTGTGTGACCTCTTGGAAAAGGACAGGCGGGTGTGTCACCTGGGACCTGGGCTGGGCTATGGATTTGAAATTTAGGATGAGGGATTTCAGATGCTAGGTATCCCTAAGGGCCTCTTAGAGACACTACAGAGATGTGGTTCAAATATCTGGGGATGCGCTCGGTGCCGGAGTAAATGCTGAACATGCTCAAGGCCTTGGGGTGATGTCCAGTGCCCCAAGAAAACAAAGTTATGGTTACCAAGCTTCCCCAGCAGTCCCAGAAGGAGGACCAGGATGTGAACACACCTGCAAGTTCACCTAGGAAGTCGTGAAGTGAAAGGCAGTGAATCAGAGGACAGAGGAGACAGCACAGAGCTGTGGCTGCAGAAACAAAAAGGCTGAAAGAGAGGCATAAAGGTTGAAGTCAAAGAAGGATGCTAGACAGTGTAGGCAAAGAATCGCAGGCCAGGGAATGAAAGTCTGAGCTGCAGGGCCTGTGCTCCATCCAGTGGCCAGGCTCTGAAGACTCCAGGCTGGTGAAGACAGCCTGTTAAAACTCAGGAGACTGAGAAGGAACTCTCTCTCCCTCCCTCCCTCTCTCTCTCTCCCCCTTCTCTCTTTCTCTCCTTCTCTCTCCTTCTCTCTCTCTCTCTCTCTTTGTCGTCCTCCTCCTCCTCCTCCTCCTCCTCCTCCTCCTCCTCCTCCTCCTCCTCCTCCTNTCTCTCTCTCTCTCTCTCTCTCTCTCTCTCTCTCTCTCTCTCTCTCTCTCTCTCTCTCTCCTTATTGAGACAGGGCTTCTCTGTATCTTGGGACCCTGTCCTGGAACTAGCTAGCCTAGCTAGCTCTGTAGACCAGGCTGGCCTTGAACTCACAGAGCTCCACCTGCCTCTGCCTCCCAAGTGCTGGGATTAAAGGCTTGTGCCACCACCACCCAGCACGTAATGACAGAAGTCTTGTTGCAACATGGTCTTGCTGGGTGAGATGAAAGCCTTCCTTCTGATCATATGAAATAATCTAGGAGGACTGTGGGCCTGTGGGCACAAGGGAAGATGTTAAGAGAATCAGGAAAGAAAGGGACTTGTTTAAAAAAAAAAAAATGGGCTAATGGACCCACTGCAGCTGCCGCATGCATCTCTGTCCTTCTGAGCATAGGTGTGGCTGGAGGAGTGTGCGCTGTCCACGGTGCTGCAGAGGCAGCTGCGGGAGCACCAGGAGAGCACCATTCATAGGGTCCTGAGCCGATTCAGTGGCCTCTCTGAAGAGTGAGTATGAGCCCTGGAGGATGGGCTCTGTCTGTGTGAGACTCCAGGCTAACCTCGGTGTGTGTGTGCTAACCTGCAGTCAGGCTAACCTCGGTGTGTGTGTGCTAACCTGCAGTGTGGGCACATCGGCTACCCCGGCTTCCCCCGCTAATAAAGATGTACCGTTTCAGTGTTCTTCGCTAGCCAGCAGTGCTAAGGAAGCCTGTTTCACAGCATTCTGCTTGGTAGAGACTTTTTGGAATAGCTCTTGTGAGGTGCATTTATGCACATTGGGTTTGAGTACGATTCCAGATGTTTGGTAAATTTGCAGTTTTACTTCTGTTACCACACACGGTCCAGATGTTGGAAACGTCTGTCATCACAGAGATCCTCTGTGGGCATTTTCAGTCACTCTCCATTCATCAGTCAACTGTATATTCCCTTTCCACATTTTTGCTGTTCATGCTGCATGGGTTTTTTTTTTTCTGTTTGGTGAAAATATTTTTCCTCACTTCCTAGGAGAAAAATGACAGATATTCTTTTTTTTAGTGGCCCATATTTTTCCCCAAGGACCTGGTTTATGTAGGTATCCCGTGTGTGGCTATAGCAGAGGTGAGTACAGAAGCAGGAGTGTGGCTGTAGTAGAGGTGGTCACAGCCGCACAGCGATGGGTTGGTGCGGCTGCAGCTGTGGCCGTTGTAGTGGGTGGAACAGTAGCAGGTAGCGGCTTTGGCAGTGCTTGGTACAGGAAGTAGGTGGCTATGGTAGCCGGTGTTGTGGCAACAGGCATGTGGCTCCTGTAGACAGGATGGCAGCAGGTATGGCTGTTTTACTGGATGGGGTAAGTGAAGCATCAGAAGGGAGAGAGATAAGCAGGATGGACCAGGGTGACTCATTGAACATTGTCAGCTCACGGATGTTCAGATAGTTTAGAGCCTATGTCCTGAGCTGTATTTGGTCCATTTATATTTAATATAGACCAGTCTTCTGTCTCTTAGGATTCAATTTTGTACTTACTAGACTTTCCAGCACCTTCCACACATAATTCTGTACTGTTCTAGTCTTTTGGTCCATATGTTACCATGTAGCTTTTCTGTTATCATTCCACTTTGTGGGGGGGGGGTCATTTTTTCCTGTTTGTATGACTGTTATTTTTGTCGACTGACCACTGAAACTTGTTGAATGACTGTGGACAGGAGGTCCAGATTTTATGGTATCAAACTCCCCGGAACATTTGTCTCCCTCCTACTAGGGATTTTAGGTTATGGCAGATAAACCCCATCCCTGGGGGCTGACTGGTTCCATGGCAGGACTTTGTAAGAGGAGGTAACTCACATCTCCAGGATAAGGGCCACTGCAGAAAACCTTGAGTCTATCCCATATCTGCCTTTTGTCACTCCCTGACTTCCAAAGATCTGTCCGGTTTCTTAGCCTCTCTGAAGCACTGTACATTACAAACAAAACACTGGCCCCTTTGCCTGGCCTTGTGTTGTCTTGACCTACTGGCGTGGGAACTCAAGTGCTTGTTCTGGCTTTAAACGTGTTTAGAATTTGTGTATGGACTGGAACTGAGCAGGCATCAGAGCCACTGCATTCCCTCTGAACTTGTGAAGGATCTGGCTGATGTCACCAGCTGGGTGGTGGGATGGTTGACTCCCATTCCTCCTATGGGTGTGAACCCTAATGGCCCAGGACTTCCTAGAGCCCTGACCAGCCTTGCCCTCTCGCACAGGTCCACACGAGGCATCCTGCAGGGCCACGAGCTGCTGCTCTGCTCCGCTCTGCGTAGACTGGCCCTCCGAGGCACCACCACCACTGCCCTGGCTCAGATGAGGCTCTCCGGGAAGAAGAGGCTCCTGCAAGAGCTGCGTGAGCAGCTGGCTTTGGAGCAGGGAGCCTCCCCCTGCCTGGAGGAGCATCAATGGCAGCTACTCAGAGCCCTGGTGAGAACACAGTGTGCCCCCGCCCCCTCCAAACCCTGCTCAGAAATGCTCCCTTAGACCCAAGTTCCAATCCTGCTTGTCACATTTGGATCCTGATAGTCCAGGAGTTTGCTGGGCAGTGTGACAAGAGGCACGGGTTGGGACTTGACTCACAGGGCCTTATTGGCTCCCAGGAGGGGGTGCCTGAGGGCTGAGGTCTAGGCAGGGCAGGTTTCTCCCCAGACTTTGTTCCTTGGTTTACAGACACATCTACCCTTGTGTACTGTGTGTACTGAGATCATCTTAGGAGAACTTCAGGTACCATGAATGGAACCCCAAGCTCACAACCCTTTGAAATTAATTACCCGTGTCCTGTGTCCATACTGTTTAACACTGAAGTCTTATGATTAGAATTTAAACAAGCACATTTGAGGGAACATGGACCAGCTCATAAAAGGGGGGTGGCAGAAGTGACTCTGAGGGGACACACAGGTCAAGGGATTCTAGTAAAAGTGAAATGAAGAGAATTCCACCAGGAGAAAAGTGAAGTCTCAGGGACAGTGGGCACACAGATGACACTGGAAGAGGCCCTTCCTGCTCTGTGAAGATTTGAACAAATTGAAATCATAGGCGGGCATCAAAGCTGGGCTTTGAATCCCTACCGCTGCTCTAGGTTTCCTGCATGGATCTCTTAATCCACAAAAGCTATGATAGTATCTGTCCTGCTGGCCACAAAGGACCCTAGTCACTAGCTCCTCCTTAAAGGGAGCAAAGAGGTTACTTTTTTAGCTCTAGTTCCCAGCTTCTCCATCTTTCCACCCTAAGCAGAAGCAGCTCCAAGTCCCTAGTTCCCATCCCCCTATCTTTTGTCCCTGGTGCCATGTGCCCCACCATAGCGTCTATGATGTCCCCAAATTTGGACCTGATTTCAGCCTGGCTCTGCTGTTTGCCTTTTAGAAAGTCACTCAGCTTCTCTGAGCCTCTGAGACTTTGTCAGTCCTAGTATTCAGGCTTCACCCTGTTCTAGAAGGATGAACAAGGCCCTCATTTTGTGAGGGTCCATGGATCACACCAAGCCCACAACTGATGCTAAATAAATGTCTTTGGATGAGGGAGGGGACTATCAACAGACCCCTAGGCTCATCCTTGGGGCTAGTGTTTCAAGCCTAGAATCTGCCCACCCTTTCTTTCCTTTCCCCAGTCTTCAGCCAAGCACAAGGCCCAGCCATTCTGGCTGGGGAATAGCTTTTCTTCCCTTGTAGGAAGCACGGATCCAGGAGGAGGCAACCAGACTGGAAGATGAGGCACAGCAGACAGGCCTGCGGCTCCAGCAGCAGCTCCTTGCAGAGGTGCAAGAGGCAGGGCAGCTGCTACAGATGCACTCTGAAAGGGCCATTGGGCAAGCATTGTTGGTGCATGCAAGGAATGTGGCCAGTAAGGGTCGGACAAGGGACAAGGAAGACTTCAAGGTGAGAGCCAGGCCCTGTCCTTTGACACCAAGGGGCAGGAAGAATGGCATTTTCCCTGCCTGTCTTTGAGCTTCCAGCCTATGGCATGTGCCTGGCTTGCCAGTCAAGAATCACGCAGCCCTGAGCTGTGGCCTGTCAACTCTGGTTCTGTATCAGCCAGAGGCACACCTGGCTGGCTTCCCTCTCCACTGTCTAGCGCACAGCAAAACCGGATCACAGCTGAGTGTTGTGGCTTTCCCTGAGGCTTTGCAGACAGACCCTGATGGCCTCATGATCCACAGCTCAGCTTGGATGAGTGGGCAGTGGCTCGCTGTTTCCGTTGGTTGCCAGGGCGAAGTGACAGTGGTCAGAATAGTGACAGTGGTCATATGAGTGTGGTACAATATCCGGGTGCCTTCTCCACCCTGCTTCCTCAGATTCCACACAGCCCGGGTTGGATCCTCCTTCTGAATTTACAGATGGGGAAAGTGGGGCTTCTCATTGTACAAAAGACACCCTGAAAGCATGGCAGGTAGTGAGCAGTAGAAATGAAGCTGGAGCCAGGTCTTGGCTCATCTCCAGTGCCCGCCCTATATCTCCTTAGTTACCCACTGGATCCATGAGGTGAGAGGTCTGACCGAGGCCGAAGGCCATGGTGTCTGTGGCCTAGCAAACACAGATATGTACAGCCTGGTAGAATGACAGAACCGATGGAGTCTCTCACCCAGTAAGGCTTTGTGCTAATGCTCAAATGAAATGACCCACCCCCAGCAGGCTTCCCAGAGTTTACATCTGATTGGCCAGAACTAGATTAAAACCACTTTCTCGACCATTGTTGCCAAAGGGAAGTAAGATCATCATGACTGACTGAAAGCAACCATGCTCACCCTGCCTGAGTCCGGGCCAGTCCTGGTTGGAGAGAGGGTAGAAAGTTCAGTGCAGGGCAGGTGTGACTGTCCAGGTGTCCCTGTCTCTCCTGCTTACAACAGAGGACGCTGGTGGAGACGGTGGTGGAGAGTGTGTATGTGACCAGCACCAGTGTCGGCCACCTCGTGCAGGCGTATTACCAGCGCGTCGGGAAGCTCCTGCAGGCCCACGAGGAGCAAGTGCTGCAGCGCCTGAAGACCCTGCAGGGTAGGTGTCTCCCCAGTGGTGGCTTTGCAAGAGGGGAGTCGGTGTGGCCCACCTGGGGAATCCAGTTTGTTTGCGCACGTGCATGTGTGCATGCATGCATGCATGTTTCCCTTTTTGACTCAAAAGCCTTTGTAAAGGGTCGGGGGGGGGGCAAAAAAGCATGTATATACCATACAGCAGGTCTAGATGGTGTCTGAGAAATATCTGGGATGAATGCTTGTAAGTCCTGCTGAGAAACAGAAGTCATTCCGTCTTTGAGCTTCCTGGTAGCCAAAGAGATGTAGTAACCAGGAGTAAGAGTGGGCCCAGCAGAGCTCCTGAGACCCCGAAAATGTTCTACCCAGGCCCTCTATAGCTAATTCCCTCCCGCCGCCATGCCTGTGAAGCAATGGATGACAGCCATCCTTTCCACAGCGACACTTAAATAACACCCAGAGCTCTCTCGGGCTTTTCCTAACCTTCCTGCCTCCCTGCACGAGGGTCCTCAGAGCAGCACTAACTCCGCAGCTCACACACTTTACTGCATTCCCCCGGGATGGGCTGGAATTGAGCCCCAAGTAGAGGGATAGGAAGAAGGTCCTGGAGTACCGTATACTGCTCTCAACTGGGCTCAGTTGCCACCTGACTCACCCTCCCCTCATTCAGGAGGGTTCAGTTGAGATCTGGAATGTGCTCAGGAATCCACCAGTGACTCCAGGTTCCCCATCACCTGGATGGTTTTCAAAGAGATTTGGGCTTGCTTAGCAAGGGACACCTGCACATCCGCAAAGCAGTCAGTACCAGGACCTGTCATCTCCCCACACTAGGCCTCCGCTTGCTATCTGTGGGGTTATGGCTGGGCTCACCCTTCTCCTGTCCTCTGAGCTCTGACAGCCCATTCTCCTGCTCTTGAGCTTTGCTGCAGGTATGTGGCATTGGCTTCCCTGACAGAGTGCAGCAAGCCCCCTCTCTTGAAAGGACTGCTTCCCTAAGGAGCAGGGCCCAGGAAGCCTGTTCATGACTCTGCTGATGAAGCCCCTCTGTGCATGGTGGCTGCTCAGGCCCAGCCAGGTCACCAGCTGCTGGGGACCTCACTATCATCAAAGTGCAGAACCACATACCCCCCCCAAATACTCCTTTGGTATTGGGTTATTTGACAGAGGGGCATCTCCAGGAGGGTTGTCTGTCATCTGTGGTCAAGCATGGATTACTAGGTAAAGATGGCACTAAAGTAATTATGCAACAGACAGTACTCTCAGCCAGGGCACACATAATAATAATAATAATAATAATAATAATAATAATAATGTCACAATTTTTCTGAATAGGTAACTCTGCACATAATAAAGAGTTGCAGGCAATGAGTGTGAGATCAAGGCCAGATGTCTGCTCCTAAGAGTGCTCACACTTGGCATCCCATGGCCCACATGGCCCCAGCTCAGCTCACCCAACCCTTCTCCCTGCTGCCTCTGCCTCTGTGGCAGCCTCTTGCTGTGGAAGCTTGCTGTCACTTCTCCTTGCTCCTGACAGAGAGCTAGAGGGGAGCCATGGGTGCTTTGCTGTGCCAAAGCAGCCATCACATTCTCTTGCACTGGCCTTCTCAGTACTGGTGCCTGTGACGCGCTAGGAGAGCAGGTGTGTCATGCTCATCCCTTTCCCAGGCCCCCAGCTTCACCCCAGGCCCAGCAGAGTCTACCTTTCAAAGGCACACCTTGATTTCCTTGTCTCTGTGGGTCCAGGTGAGAGAATCAACACTTACAAGGTGTGGAAGAAGCAAGAATTCAGTGACCCACCATCGGGGAACCAGACAGCACCGTCAGGGAGCCAGACAATAGATACCCATGGAGCTACCCAGGCGGTGCAACAGAGGTGGGGCTCAGGGTTGTCTTGGGGTCCCTGCATGGGGTGTATTCCTCTCTACATGGTGGATTTGGGATCCTGCATGGTTTGCCTGTTGATGGCTTCCGTGGCAGAGCCACGGAATTCTTTCATTTATATCTTGGACTCCCCAGGAACCAGCCTCGAGGTGAAAATTTGTGTGAAGACTGATGTGTGTGTGTGTGTGTGTGTGTGTGTGTATGTGAGAGAGAGAGAGAGAGAGAGAGAGAGAGAGAGAGAGAGAGAGAGAGAGAGAGAGAGAGTACGGGTGTGTGTGGCAGCCCAGGCATAACCTCAACTGTTGTCCCTTAGACACCATTTACCTTAATTTTTTGTTTGTTTTTAGAGACAGGATTTCTTTGACCCAGAACAAGACAGGTCTCAGTGGCTACCTGGTCCAACTCCACATGGTTTATGAGAGAGAAGAGCCAGCCTGACAGAGAGGATACTCATGGTCTCTCCTTGAGTCCATAGTAGACTCAGCTTTCTTGAGAGTCAGGGGGGAACATGCTAGAAAGCTAGGCATTGCTGTGTGACAGACATTCCTAAGTAGACCTCCATGAAGAGAGAGCTAGGCCATTGCAGAGTAAACAGACAAACCAGAGGTTTCCTCCTTGTTGTTCCATGGATGAGAAGAATCAGGGTGACAAAGAAAAGACTGTATCCCCAGGATAGAAAGAAGGAGCGTTGGGGGTCAATAAAGAGGCGGTAGGTCAACTTATTTAGGGTTTTGCCCAAAGGCACCAGAGTCAGCATCCTAGCTGGATCTCTGAGACTGTGTGGACACCATGACCAAAAGCTATTTGTGGAGGAAAGGGTTTGTTTGGCTTCTGCATCCATCATGAAAAGAGGTCAAGACAAGAACTCAAGGCAGGAACTGATGCAGAGGCCATGAATGAATGTTGTTCACAGGCTTGCTCTTCCTGGCTCTCTCAGCTTGCTTTCTTCTGCAACTCAGGGCCACTTGTCCAGGGGTGGGACTGGCTAGACCCTCCCATACTCATCATTAATCAAGAAAATGCCCCCAATAGCTTGCCTGCAGGCCAATCTTCAGGGGCATTTTCTCACTTGAGGTTCCTTCTTCCCAAGGGACCAACTTGTTAGTGGCCAGTTGACAATACACTAACCAGCTCAGTCAGCATGCAGCAGAGGGACTCACACACCCACACTTACTACAGCGCTTTCCACAGTGTGCATGCTATCCAATCAGCCCAGAGGCCCATCGGTGGATAAGTGGGTGAAACAAATGTGATAAATAGGTAGAGATAAATATACTTGATAAAGTATTGTTGACCCATTACAAAAATGTGGCATGCCGTTTACGGGATGGAACAGGTGGTAACCATATTAAGTGAGATAAACCAGACTCAAAATGACAAGCACACATTCTCTCTTAGGCAGAATCTAGCTCTTTAAGAAAGCATGAAATTGGAAGGGAGCTGTTATGGGAGGGGAAGGGATGGGTATGGGGTGAGGGCCGGGGGATAAGAGGTGGATGTGAGCCAGTGCAATAATAAAAGTACATGATATACACGTGTGACAGTGTTAGGTCACAGTGACTGTCTGGCCAGAAGTACTTTAATGAGAAAAAAGGGGACAAGTAGATAGATCATGGGTGGGAGATCATGAGTGGATGGAACTTGGATGGATGGATGGATGAATTATGAATAAATGGATAAAGGATCATGTATGGATTGATGGATCGTGGCTGGCTAGATGAACTATATAGCTGGGTGTATATGGATGGATGGATCATGGGCAGAGTGATGGATAGATGGAGATGAATGGATAAGTGGATCATGGATAGATGGATAACTGGGTCATAGATGGATTGATGGAACGTGGATGGGTGGAGATGGATAAATGGAAGGATGGGTGGATAGACCATGGATAGACAGATGGATCATGGGTGGAGAGATGATTTGGTCTTACGGGATGAATAGAAATGTAAGGCCAAATGCAAGGAAGCAAGGAAAGGTATCCCTGCAGCCTAGAGAGAAAGCAGAGGGCGAGACAGCATCCTTACGCCTTGTGTACCCCCAGGGCATGCCTATTGGTGCTAAAGGTGACTTCCGCCTTCAGAACTAGTCAGCCTTTCTGGAAGTTGCCCCAGAGATGGAAAGGAGGTGAATAATAGCCACGGACTACAGGACAGGAATAGATGTCCCTCTTTGCAGAGGGCCAGAGCACGATCTGCTGAAGAGGGAGAGAGGGAAGGGTCTGTGCCCAAGAGAGAAGGATGCTCTCGGTGTGAGGGACCTGGCCTCTGCCCAGCCTCCATTCTTACTCTCAGAGTGAACTGGCTTCCATAATAAGGTTTTCTCAGACACTGATCCCACAAAATGAGCTTCCTTGGTGGTCTTGGAAGGTCTCTGCCCTTCATGGGAACCTCTCTCCTTAGGAAAGATTTTCTGCCCATGAGAAGATAGATGCCAGTGTGCAGCTGTAAGTCCCCACCTAGGAATGTCCTGACTTTGCTTCTGTCCTGCTGATGTCCCCAAACGTTCCTAGGAATCTAAGTGTCGTGTGCATGCAGGATATCTTAAATATCACCATGCTTTAAGGCCGTGCAGCTTCAGGGTCAGAGTTGAACTGTTTGGAAAATATGACCGCGGGAAGTCACACATGTTTTCCTGGCTCCTCTCCAGGCTCCAGGACACACGTGCAATGAAGGGTCACAAGTCCGTGGTATAGCGTGTCTTTTGGAAGGGGTTTGTAGGGACCTCTTGGCCCAGGGTTCCAACAGTGCTAACAATCCCTTCATGCCACCAGGATGCTGTCACGGCAGAAGAAATTCCTGAGCCAGTTCACACAGCACCAGCAAGGCCGCCTGAATTGTCAAAAGGAGAAAGCGCGCGAGCTCGACCAGCTCGAAGCCCAGCTTGAGGCCCAGCTGCAGGTAGTTTGGGGGTGTGTCACTAGAGGCGGGGGCCTAGAGTACAAGAGAGAGGCCATACCTGGGCTTACAGCCAGCTACATGGGACACTGTAAAACAAAAAAGAACAAAACCCTGTGGCCCCTTCTAAACCTCTCCACCTCTGTGCCTCTCTGTCTGTGACATCTTTGACTCTCTGAGTTCCATTGGCCAACACAGTGTGACTTCGTGAAGAGAGTGTGAGCCCCTTGAAGACATCAGGTCCCACATGGCCCTGGTGTATGCAGGGCATACATGCTGAGCAGCCCATCTGCCCATGGCTTTGGACGTAGTAAAGGAGTGAGCATTTCCCTGTGTAGACCGCCACCAAGACGGCTGCAGGGTGTGGGAGCCACCACCTCTGCCTCTTGGGCAGTACTGACAGTAACTGAGGCTCACACTCCAGGTAGAGCATTTAGGGAGGCTTAGCTCTCAGGCCATTTAGTCCACAATAAAAAAAAGTCCCAACCTGGAAGATTATGTGATGTGACTATACCCCCAAAGTATCTGTCTTAAAAACATGGGGGAATTACAGGATGCCTTAAAACAAGATCAGAGCATGACAGTATGGTTCTGCAGGTAAAAATGACTTGCTACTCAAACCTGGACCTGTGCTCCATCACCAGAACACACGGTAGAGGGAGAGAACTGACTTCCGGAAGCTATCCTGTGACCACCATGTGTGCACTGAGGCACACACACACACACACACACACTACTACTACTACTACTACTACTACTATTACTACTATTACTACTACTACTTCTTATTACTGCTACTACTATTACAAACAAATAGATAAATAAAATTTAAAAGAAAAATCAGAATTTCAGAATGAAGGCATGTGACAGTGATTTGGCCTTTTCCGTGTCCATCTGGACAGGAGTGGCAGTAATGACAGCGGTCTTAAGAATCCTGTCAACGATAAACTTTTGTTCCCAGGGGTCCATTGCAAATGGTAGCTGATCTGAGAGCTCTCAGCACCTTCTCAGAGCCACTGAGGTGGTAGCTGGAGTGAAACTTACTACAGATAGGAAAACTAAGGTTAGGAAACCATGGCTTCTGGGTCTTCTGGCAGCCATGCACTGGAGGGGAAGCAGGGCAATGGCTGAGTACCCAGTGTCCTCGTTTGTGTACAGTGCTTTGAGACTAGGAGAGGAGACCCAGGTGTCTAGAGGGGCACCCTTTGTCTGTCCTGATCCTGTCTTCATGGGGTTCTGCTTGGAAGGTCCTTTTCCACACTGGGACATGGGATGTCATCACCAGCCATCTCCCACCGTGTAAGGCTTTAACTCAGGGGTGAGGGGCTGAGATTCAACCTGATAGTCTTCCATTTGTCTGGCAGGAAGCTGAGCAGACCTTTATCTCAGAGCTGGCGACACTGGCCCGAGTGCCCCTTATTGAAAACAAGCCATTCTCCAGCAAGCGAGGACTGCCAGGTAAGCCTCTGCACTGTGCTGCTGCAGCGGGAAGGGCTCTGAGCTCAGAAGAGTGGATGCCAGTCCACAACCATCGAGCTTAGGTGTGGGTGCCAGCCCACAGCCACCATTAATCAGCTGTGTAGCCTTGGGGGCCCTGTACAGCTTCTCTGGACTTCCCTGCTCTCTGTACATCAGGACATAACAGAGACTCTGGTTCTCTAGCATCCCATTATGCCCGTTCCTGGCTCTACTCCTCTCTGACCTCATCTTATTCTCATCTCTGTTTTCCCATCTGTCAAATGGAGAGATGACACCTCTTCCCCTGCCAGAGATACATCAGCAGCATCCCGCTGATGTCATCTGGTGGTGGAAGTGGTTCACAGGTGTTGCACACACATGTTCTGGCCAACACCTGCACTCTGCCCTCTCCCATTCCTGTCTCCTGGATCCTGGATGCTGTGGGTGAAGCAGAAACAGAGCCTGGTGCACCCAGTTCCATCCCAGCTCTGTCAAGAGGAGGCTGTGGGGTGTGGGGATGTTCCTCTTCGGGATGTTCAGCTTGCTTAGCAGTGATATGAGCACAAATGGGTACGAAGTCCACCTGCCCACCAGGGTTGCTTACAAATCGTGGAGGCAGGAAGCACCACCTAAAGTCACGGAGTCATCCTGGGCCTGTCTGTCTTCTACAGAGAAGCCGGTAAGAACCAGAAGAAAGAAGCCCCCACCTCGGGAGAGAGAGGACCTGGGGCCGCCCAACAATGATCACCCTATGCAGGCAGACCATATCACAGGACCACTCAGGTGAGAAGGATCCCAGCCCACTGCCTTTCTCCTGACTTCTGTCAATTGTCTGAAGTCTGGGAGTGAGTGACCCTTCTCGGGGTACTCCTGTGAGGCCCAGGAAAGGCTGGTAATAAAATCTGAGAATAATGGGCAGGGAGGGACCATAACAGGAGTTGTCTGCATTGCTGGGAATCATCACTGGTGAATCAGTTCTGGGGCTGCTGGGTCAACTAAGCTGGTGTCTCCATTCTCCTCTGGTGCTGGGTGGCTTCTGCTGGGTTTTTTTGCACATTGCGTTCATCCCCGGAAGTTTCTCTTCTTCCGGCTGGATGGTCCTGCATCCACAGGGCAACATTCACGTCCCATCTGTGTCCACAGCAGCAGAAGGCTGGGTCAGCAGGACAGCGACGCTGGTGATGGAGAGAACTCGAGGAAGATGCTGCAGAGAAGAAGCAATCTGTAGCTGGAACCCTGCTGAGATGGACCTACTGTGCGCCTCGCTTCCTCTGTGGCTGCAGCCTTGTGGTTCAGATTGGGCCCCTAGTTGAAGGCTGATCTTGAGAGAGGGGATGCCACCTACCTTAGATAGTGGAAATGGCATAACCACCAAGTGCCTGGGATGACCGGAGGTGGTGGAGACAGGCCTTGGAGAACCTCGGCTTCTGCCCTGGTGCACTTTCCCAGACTGCTTCCTCTCTCAGGAGCGCCCTCTACTCCTGCCCTCCAGCCTCACAGTGTCCTGGTGCTACCCAATGGCCCTTGGTTCCCAGCATCTCCACAGAGTCCTACCTGCCAGGGTCTCAGTATTACTGGTGTTGTCTGAGCCCAAAGTCATTGTTTCACTCCCTTTGCTCCATAGTCATGTCCTGCCAGTGTCCCAACCAGGACCAGCCAACTTTCGCTCTTGGTAGCTCTTTTGGTTCAGGAGTCCTGGGACCTGGTTACTCAAGGATGTCAGAGTCTCAGAGCCAGGGTCCTTGACACAGCCATGGAGTTTCAAATCCATAGGCCTGTTCTGAACTGTTTGGAGCTTGGGGACCGACCACACGTGCCTGTCACATACCACGAGATCTCCTCCTTGGGCATGGAGGACATAGGAGAATATCTCTACCCTCAGGCTTCACTGAGAAGGGAAATATTCCAGCAGCCAGCAGTCCCTACCTTGAGGAGAGGTCCCCAGGTCACCTGCTCCTCCAGAGGGGTGGGAAGGACCTTCCATAAGCTTCCAAACCAGCCCCACTTGCCCCCTAGGTCAGAGGTCTTTCCCACTCAGGGGACAATCTCTTTCACCATAAGGTATCCCCAGTCATGACTATCAACATTTTGGGTGTGATCACTCTTTGCTTGGGTGTGAAAGCTGTTGATGCCAAAGATGGAGTCTCTCATGTCAGACCCAGACCCACGTGCAGCCAGGAGGCTGTGAATGGCACACACTGGTGCATTTGAGATGAGCACTGGTACACATGAAAACACTGCTTCACACTCTTGCCCAGGAACACCGGTGTGCCTGAGAGTGATGCCTGAGGCCAGGCACTTCCGACTGAGGGCTCGGCTGATGCAGCATCCGGCCTTCCTTCTTCTTCCTTCTTCCATTCCCCTGCTCCTGCTCCTCCTTGCACATGAGCCATCCCAGACTCATTCCGAATAAAAACCTCTAGCCCAGGAGTTGAGGAGTTGTTCTCGCTGTTTCAGGCCTGTGGGGACCGAGGCTTTCCTGTGCATTGTAGAGTGATGGGCAGCAACCCTGGGGTCTACCCAACTGTTCATCTCTGGTGTTTCCCAGTGATAGGTAAATGTGTGCCTCCCCTGGGCAAGCCCAACACTGCAAAGCTCTACAGTACCACAGATTTCTAGAACACGCTGGCTTCTGTGACACAGTAGCCCCTCTCAGGGATTTTCTGGACTTTCGGGGATTTTAGTTTCTTAAAATATGAACTGGAACTGGCTAGTTAGAAAGGTGGCCCTCATGGAAAGCATGTGTATACATTGTGTGTATACTTTGTGTGTGTGTGTGTGTGTGTGTGTGTGTACATTTGGAGACCAGAGGACAACCTCCCATATGGCTTCTCAAGTTCTATCCACCTTTGTTTGTTTGTTGGCCAGGCCTCTCACTGGCCAACTCACCAATTAAGAGAAGCTACCTGGCTTGCAGGTCCCCATGCTTAGAAACCAAGTACTTTAAGGACTGGGACACTCACTCCCCCTGTAATCATCCTTTTAACCAAACTAACCTTGTCTGCACAGACTGGTGTTCTCAGCGTGAGTCCACAGTGCCCTCTGGTGGCTTTCACAAAGCATGTCACCTGAATATATGGAAAAGCTATGGTTTCTTTCCTGAAGACTTCTACAACACTGCTTGCATGGGGATCCCTCTTGTCACCTAAGTCCTCTGGTTTGAGGGTGTGAATGAGACAAAGACAAATGATGTCCCTTACCTCCTCCAGCACCAAGACTGGCAGGTAACCGAGTCTCTTAGGGTTTCTATTGTGTGATAAAACATGATGGCCCAAAGCAACCTAGGGAGGAAAGGGTTTGTTTCATCTTACACTCTTGTGTCACAGTCTGTCGCTGAGGGCAGGAACCTGCAGGCAAGAACTGAAGGAGAGACCTTGGAGGGACACTCCGTGGCTCACTGCTTACTGGTTTGCTCCTTAGGGCCTGCTTTTTCATAGCATTCAGGACCGCCTGCCCAGGGGTGGTCTCACCCACACTAGGCTGGGCCTTTCTACATCAGTCACCAAGAAAACGCCCTACAGATTTGCCTCCAGTCCAGTCTTATGGAGGCATTTCCTAATTGAGATTCTCCCCCCCCCCTTCTTGTATGACTTAAGCTGGTATCCAGATTGGAAAAACAAAGAGACAAACACAGCCAGCCAGTACAACTGACCCCTTGTCAGCTCGACACATGAACACATTGTCATTGACACACACGTTGTCAGCTTGGCACGCGAATACATCGCCACTCAACTGCAACCTTTCCGTTCTCATTTGCATACAAGATGCCATGTCAATATTGGAATCACGACATAAAGCAGTATATCTTCAAAAGTCCCAGTCCATAAAATTCACTTGGAAGGTTTAGTCTCTTTAAAATATCCCAAGTCCTGCTGAGGAGAGGGAGCAGGGGTTGTAGGAGGCTGGGGCAAGGAGTGGGGGATTAGGGACATAGTAGGAAACCCCACAGAAATGGCTAGCCTGGTTCATGGAAACTCACAGAGTCTGAATCAACAACCAGGGAGCTTGCATGGGACAGGCCTAGGCCCTCTGCATGTATGTGAGAGTTGAGTAGCTTGGTCTATTTGTGGGACCCCTGGCAATGGGAGCAGGGCTGTCCCTGGTGCTTTGGCTGGCTCTGGATTGCCTTGCCAAGCCTGGATACAGGCTGGATACAAGGAGGTGCTTGGTCTTATGGCAGCTTGATGTGCCATGCTTTGCTGATGCCCATGGGAAGTCCGCCTCTGTCTGAGTGAATACAAAAGAAGGATGGCTAGAGAGAGGTTGGAGCAAGTGAGGGAGGGAATGTGAGGAGAGGAGGGAGGGGAGACTATGGTCAGAATATAAAATATATTAATTAAATAAAAAGTTTCCAAAGTCTCTTTAGAAAATGTCTGAAGTCTCTAACATTTCAACATCTCTTAACTATAGACTCCTGTTTTTAAAAAAGAAAGACTCAAAAAAAAAAAAAGTTAAATACTTCCTTACTCCAAGAGGAAAGAGCCAGGGCAGTCACAATCAGAATAAAACAAACCAAAGATCAACAGTGTAAACATTTAAGCAACAGAGGTTCAGAACCCATTCACAATCCTGTAGACTGGGAAGAGCCGGGACAGCTCCCCTTCTCTGGCTCTGCTAACTTCAGCGCACACCCTGATCGCCTAGGCTCAGGCTGACTCCACTCCACACATGCTACTGTCTTAGGTGGTTGTCCCGTGGTACTGGCATCTCCGAAATGCCAGGGTCTTGTCTGCATCTGGGCTGCGCCTTCACTCATAGCCTCTTCTGTGCTTTCTTCAAAGACTCTAACCCAGCCGTATGCTGCCAAGCCTTAACTTCTCTCCATGACCCCTTCATACCGTTAAAGCCAGGACCTCTCCTGCACTCTGGAGACCATGCATGGGAAGGAAGGCAGCTCAGAGGGGAGTTAGGGACACTACAGAAGGGGATGGCTGGCCAAGGAGAAGCCTTTGTCCAGTACCTGCCCACATGACTTCATTCCCAGGTCATCATAGGAGACCATAGCTCCTCAGGAGGCAGGAGATGGTCAGATTCTAGCTTTCTACGGAGTTGGTACACAGCCCCAAACACACAAGTAGGGGGGAACAGAACCTCATTCGCAGTGTAGGGCTTGTGCCCTGCAAGCTTACCCTTATACAGTCAGGCACTTGCTGGGATCCAAGCTGCCCAGCAGACCTTGAGCACAGCCTGGCAGGGATTTTGAAGTCAGTAGCTGGACATGAAGAAAGGACTGTTTGGGTGCCCAGGAGATCCACAGCAAATCCTAAGTAGGTCCTAGCCTCTCATAGAGTCCTGCAATGCCTTTCCCTCATAGGAATAGCCACCATGAATAAGAATCTTTCCCCGAAGCCAAGTTGGTCTAGCCCCATATCCTTTCCTATGGGGCCTCTGTGGAACTGTGAAGAAAGATGGCAACCCCGATTTGCAAGGGTGCCCTTCACTTGGGGATCTTTGGGGTTCTTTAAACCCAAGCTGACTTGGTTGGAGGGCAGTACGGCTCCTTATAGAAAGGTACAGCATTTTCTGGGTCCTCTGCTCTGGGGAGCAACATGGAGAGTACTGAGCACTTCTGTCCTTAGTGACCCAGTTCCTATGCAGCCCCGGCTGTGAGCTGAGCTGTCGGTCATTGCATATCCCAGAAGCCTACCTATTTATCCAGGGTCTTGACCCATCTCTTCTGAGGCATGTGCTAATCGTTCCCTCCCACCCGTCATCCGCAGTGTCCCCAATACTTGGTCATCACGGAGTCAGGATGACTGCTAGACCTTTGATCCACCCAAACGAAAACACCCAGTCAGGTCAACGGGCAATTTAATTTCTTTATTTTTTTTTTTCACAAGCTTTGAATTCAGAAATAAGAGCCACCAACAAGTCAGTTATTAAGTAAAAATGGAAGTGAATACAAAGGAAAACTGTACAAAACTGTAAAAATCTGATTGCCCCACTGACCTCCTCGGAGGAACAGGGACTCAGGCAGCCTGGCAGAGCTGTTACCCCCCTATCCTCAGGCCTGAGGCGGGGGGTGTCAGGACACCCCTTTCTGGGTGCGAGCCTGGCTGGGCCCAAAGCCCAAGGCTGGTTGGAAGAACACACAGACCAGAAAGACACCATGGCCAGGTACAGGGACCGGGTTGCTGACGCGGGACGTGGGTGATGGAGCTCTATGACCAGGTGGAAGGCTTCCCTGCCATTCTTCATATCACAGGTCTCAGTCAGGGTGGGGATGGGGATGACTTCTTTCCAGTGAAGACTCTCGGGGAAGAGCCTTCATTTTTAAGAGTTTGGGAGTCTCCCCTGGGGGCTAAGGTCTTGGCATCGTGTCTATGTCGGTCCTCGGCGATGTCCGTCAGCCGCGCTCAGACTTGCATACGTAACTTACTAACATGCATCCTATCCTAGAACAGCTACAGGGCGCAAAGGAACCATCATCACTCAGAGGGGCGTGGAGGAACGGAGGGGATGGTATAGGACAATGCTACACCTGGGGATCATCACTAGGAAGGGACAATGGAGACACCATGCTCTGAGGTGGAGTCTGTGTGAACACACACTGTGGGCAAGGAACTTCCAGGCAAACACACCACACTAGTACCACTTCTTCCTAAACAGAGGAGGAAAGAGCATCACTCAATCTCCCCTCCATCAGTACCAACTAAAACTGTGGGCTTCAAAAACACAGACAGGAAAAGGAATGGACATTTTCCCAGAATCCTTCACTCTTGCGTTCTCTGGCTCATCTGAGGTCAACCGAGGCTGGTGATGTTAGAGCGGCCACCAGGGGGAGCCACAATGCGGTGGCCCGTACGCCTTGGATTGTTGTCGTCTATCTGGGCACCTGAAAGAGACAGAAGGCCAATAGTGTGTGGGGAAAGACCTTGGTGTGCCGATGCCCAGCCTCTGCCCTCCCCACCTTTCCTGGTATTGCACCCCATCTTGAAATGCTCATCACTCTAACCCACCTTCAAGACCCTGCCTAGGTTCACTCAGGGAAGCCTCCCTGACCTGTAGACCTGCCTGATCTCCCCTGGGTACCTGCCAGCCCTCCCAGGTCTCTGACTCCTGCAGAGTGAGTTCCTACTGTGTGCAGGCAGTCTTGGGGCACTGGTTTGTGCTGAGAACACACAATGGTATGATGGATATGTGTTTTACCCACAATTCAAAGCTAAGGGAGGTGAAGCTCAGGCTGAATGCCCTAAGGACACAGACATCAGATTGAGAAGACAGGACTCATGCCCACATTGCCTTGTCCCCAAAGCCCGCCTTCCTTTGACAGTGTCCCTTGCTCTGGTGACCTGTGTCTGCTTGTGGATTGTCTTCTCTTTTGACCTTGACTGTACAGGGTCTGGCTAGGTGAGCCACTGAGAGCCTGCCTTAGAGTACAGATCTTGTTCTCCCAGCCGTCTCACTGGCAGCCGTCTGTCTTCCTGCTAACTCAGGACGCAGCCGGTCATTCTGCTCCTTTCCCATCACAGCCCGCCACACCAGGTCTGCTGGGTGACTACAGTTAACACTAGCATACTGCACCTATGTACTGTAGCACTGTCCTGACTCGGAACTGGACAAGGGTGAACTTGACAGCAACGTAGGAAAACCAGCCATGTCACTGGCAGCAATAGTGACCCTTGGTAAATGTCTGTGAGGCCCCGAGAGCAACACCATGGGTTTCAGAGAGAAGGAGGGCCTTAACACATGCTTGTTATTACATGGCTATCTTTATTCTAAAGATTTTCTATTCACATCTAACAGTAGATCTACAGTGTTTAGTTGCCTGACGAGACTAGAGAGCCAGTCTGCTAACTGGCTGTGAGATGCCACTGTCTCCAGGGCTCCTCACAGCATAGAAGGCAGCCCTCTGTGCACACCAGACAAGATGCTAGGGTTGTGTGTGGGGTCTCTTTGTGCAACAACGTCAGCCACCTTTAACACCAGAGTTGCACTCAGATGACTATTCCAAGAAAGGATTGTGGAAAGAGTGGTGTCCCGGGGTCCCCTGACCCAGGATCCACTGCATTCTCGCTGCAGGGTACCTCTAGTCCTCCAACAATTTAAAGTGAAATTCCATCCTTCTCTCTGCTCCTGCCCCCCTCTGTTGCTAGCACACACCTTTGCTGGCATGACCCACTGACCTACTTTAGCCCACTGCCTGTTTTTACAGAGCTCATGAGCTCATGTTCATGTTTCAAATGGTTGCATCTTAAAAATCCATTGACTGCAATATCATAGCCTTTGAACTGTGGAATTCAGCAGGCTTCGCAACTCATCTGAAGGGACCCTACACTGGCTCTAACAACTGTCTGTCTCTCTCTGTGTCTCTCTGTCTCTCTCTCTGTCTGTCTCTCTCTCTCTGTTTCTCTCTCTCTGTGTGTGTGTGTGTGTGTGTGTGTGTGATGCTCCCTCCTGTGGTCATCTGATAGAGTTGCAAGTACATGTAATCCTGGTACTTTGAAACTGTATTTTGCAAAACTTCAAACAATACCAGAAACACAGCACCACCATGTAGGAATGACATAAAATCCACATTGCGCTTCCTAAGCCTGGGAGTGCGGGGTCTGCTGAGGGCCAGGCACAGAGTATGTACCCAGCAAATGACAGGACCCCTGCCTCACACCCATCCTTGGGTTCCACACTTAGCTTCACGGTATGAGAGTGGTGACATTCCCTGGCCGACGAGTGCCAAGTCAAAAATCAACATGCTGTGCTGTACCTAGAAACATTTGCCTATGCTGTGGCTCAGTGCACAGCAAAGGAGCGTGCCCCTGGCCTTCCCGCCTTCTCCACTTATGCCTGAGGCCATGGGCCCCTTTCCACGGGAGCCAGGCTACCATGAGATTACCTGATAAGCTGAAGTTGGACTGGTGGAGGTTCCTGATAGGTGGGGGCTGGTGTTTGGAAGGCGAAGATTTGGCAGAAGGAGCAGGAGCGGCATGTTTGGGTGTAGCTGGCACCTCGTACACAGGGCCGTCGTACATTCCCCTGGAAACACCGTGCAACCCGAATACCTAAACAGAAAGAGGGAGCGGGTCAGATTAACACGTGTCTGTGCCTCTGTCCTGCCAGCAGGGGGCCTGAGGCCATCTAGCTGTACATCACATATGCTCACACAAGCAAATGAGTACACACAGACATGTGCTGTAGTGCAACACGGCTATACATTTACATGCATGCATATGCTTCAGAGATGAGCACATCTGTTCACACGCATGCACACAGAGATTCACGCTGAGGGACCTCAAGCCATTTCTACATAGACACTTTCCCTGCCATCCCTCCTCTGCAGCTCCTCAGACTACAGTGTTCAGGGGGCCAGTTTTCCCATCTTTAAAGAAGTACACAGGGAACTGGGGGCAGGGAATTGGGGGCAGGTGGCTTGTTAAAGGAGAGAGTGAGGAGAAGGCAGGGAGGGCAGAGGAGTCAAGGAACTCCTCAGTGATGACCTCAACAGGGAAAGCCATCCCCATCCAGAGACAGAGGAGCTGTCAGCCAGAGGCCCACACAGCCCATAGCGGAGAAGGGACCCATGGGGCACTGGAGATCTTGCACAGCACAGAGAACCTCAGGCCAGAGAACAGAATTCATCCATGGCACCGTGCAAGGCCCTCTAGGGGCTAGTGGTGGCAAGGAACCATTCCCTGACCCCAGATCCAGGCCCCTCCCCCAAAGTTGGCAGGGACCGCCTTGACCTGGACCACTCTCCTGTCCCAGGGCCCTGTTTTCTGATTACCAAGGCCTCCAGGAACTTGTGCCCCTTCCTCAGCCCCTGCCATCCTGCTTCCCGCAGCCTCCTTCAGTCACCACCCTTACCCTGGGCTCAGAGTGGCTAACGGCAGGTTCTATGCCCATTCCCAGCCTGGCTCCTGCCCACTTCCCAGGGATGAGAGCAGGGAACCCTAAGTACAACAGCCTGTCCCGCTGATGTAAGCTGTCTTAGCATTGGGCCAGCTATTTCCTCACTGGCAGTTAACTATTCTCCATGGGCCTCAGTTGCAGAGCGGATGAAAGTGCTACAGCCCAGCATGCTGCCAGGCCTTGGTGGGGAGTGGGCATCCCAACCATTCTGGTACCCGAGACCCCAGGTCACTCTGCCCCTCCTCAAACTTAGTCTTTGCACCTGATGCACAGAGCCTGTGACGTGTGCCTCTTAGGTGCTGACCTTGTAGCAGAGGCAGAGGGACGGCTGACAGATAATGGCAACTCTGTGGGGCTTAGGGCTGGGAGACGGTGTCTGCCTTTCCTGTCTCAGTAATGCTGCCACTGAAGTACAAGGGTGGGAGCACACACACGAACCCACGTGCACCATGTAAATTGTGCATACATGTGTATACACACCCCAATATACAAGGCACACACCTATATGTATGCATACATGTTCAGTACATGCAATGAACATACATGTATGAACGGCACACTCAATGGGCACATGCATACATGTATAATCTACACAATGGATAAGTGAATGCATACATGCACAGTACACAATAGGAACACACATATGCATACATGTATAATGCAAGCAATGAACAAATGTACACACATGCATGAAAGCACATTATACACAATGGGTATGTGTGCATATGTGTGCAATGCATGTGATGAGTACACATGTACAGTACACAAAGTGGACACACAAGTATGCATTCAAACTGCACACAAGAAACAGAGATACACATGCAACATACACAGCTGGCCCTTCTGGCATGCGTCATGTGAGTAAAAAGTTTATATGGTGACAGGAGGGTCACAGACAGGGAGAACAGCCACAGTAAGGAGTCCAAAATTCCCTTCTCTGAGTCAGAAAAGGACAGTGCCTGCTCTGGGCTTGGCTGGAGCCTTCCAAGGCTGAGTCTCAAGACCTTGGAGACGGTAGATACAGATCTGGCAAGGGGGGAGGATGAGAGGGCTAGGGAGGTCAGGAGGGAGCCAGCCCTCAAGGATGCTGGGCTATGCATATTCTCACTGTGATGGCTGGGTACCCAGGAAGTCTTTCTTGACCCTGAGAATCAGGTTCTAATCTAATGAGGCCCTCCAGCGGGCCATGTGTGGATCCTCCAAGATGTTTCAGAACAGAACTCTGTATGGCCCACAGGCACCTCTCCCAACACAGCCTTCAAAGCCCAGCAACCCCCCTGACCTTGTCTGATCACCTGAGCCTGAGATACTAGCCCACTTCTCAGTAGAACAAACAGGGGTACATGCAGCTGTGTTCATCAACTGTGCTCAGGAAAGAGGGGATGAAGTGGCCTTCAGCTCCCCAAGAAGGGGATGGCACAGCGTGAGGGTTCTGCACGCAGGTGCTCACCTTGTTCCTGATCCTCACGCGCTGGTACAGGTGCTCTGGGAATGGCTTTCGAGGGATGAAACGGCCCATGCCCTTGCTGACGCTGATGTTCCCATCCTCAAAAACAATCTTGCCCTGGCTGATGACCACCAGAGGCGAGCCGTGGCACTCCATGCCCTCAAAGATGTTGTACTCCACAGACTGTGAATGCAAGAAGCCCAGATTTACTTCTGCACCACACCCAAGGCTTCCCTTGCACCCCCATGGCACACACAAAGTGCTGCTCCATTATGAGCATTGTCAGTGACTTCTCTGTAATAGCCCACTGTGCACAGCACCTGCTGGGACTGACTGTTAGCACTTACCCTGGGCCTCTAAAATGGAAGCCGTCTCCTCTGTGGACAAGCACTACGGACATTCTGGCCATAACATACATTTCTGTGACATTATCTTTTTCAGGGGAGAATTTCCTAAACTAAAGGTCAAAGGATGGGCTTCCTAAAACACTTGGAGTATACCATCAAATCACATCCCAAGGACTGGGCCCAGGCTGCCCTGCTGGGGGAAGGTGAGGAACGTTGCCCACTTACAATATGTGCACAGGGCAAATTCGTGCTGCCACTGTCTCATCAGCTGGAGAGACAACAGCCTGCATGATGGCTCAGTGGGAAGGGATGCGCTTGCTGCCAAGTCTGATGACCTGAGGTCGGGCTTTGGGACCAGTTTGGTGGAAGGAAAGAACTGACTCCCTCAATACGTTCTCTGACCTCCATATCCCAAGTTAAACACACACATGTACATATAGTTAAAAAATAAAATAAAGGGTCTGAAGAGATGGCTCAGAGGTTAAGAGTACCGGCTGCTCTTCCAGAAGTCCTGAGTTCAATTCCCAGCAACCACATGGTGGCTCACAACCTTCTGTAATAAGATCTGGTGCCTTTTTTCTGGTGTGCAGGCATATATGCAGGCAGAGCACTGTATACATAATAAATAAATTTTAATAAATAATAAATAAGTAAAAGTAAAATCTTAAAAACAGTAAAAGAAAAAAAAGTAAAACAGAACTCTAAAATCCTGCACTTGGCTTGTGACACATGAAGAGGACAGTCAATGCCATCAGCCAACCGTCACCCTCCAATGGCTTTTCACCTATTCTTTTCAATCACATTTACTTTTTAAATCAATTATTGCAACAGTGGGTCATGCGTGGTTGACCCCCCAATCCTCGCCCCGAACTTTGTATCTCATACCATGGTGTGTGTGTGTGTGTGTGTGTGTGTGTGTGTTGGCAGGGGGACTATACAGTCAATTTTGGTTATTTTTTTTTCTGTAGCCTGCTCACAAACAGGACAATTTTTCCTGCAGATTCCAAATTTTGTGCTGCAATTTCTATTCAAAGCTGTTATTTTAAAAAAGGTAAGCTGGGCCTGGAGTGATGGCTACAAGGGGTTAGAGCACAGGCTGCTCTTCCAGGGAACACATGGCCAGGAATAGATGTATCTGCCCTGTGTGCACAGCCAGGGAGAGGCAGAGGGAGGAGAGCGTGTTTGTAAGACCACAACCGCAGCCTGGCTTAGCCAGGTCAAAGGACCTTCTTGGAATCTCTCCAATATAAGTGTGAGTGGCTGATGGAGACACATAGCAGATTTGGGAAGTCCTGGCATCACTTTTAACCAGAAGCTTCTGAAATGACCCAAAGGAAAAATCACCCACCCAAGGAAAGAGTCTTGTGGATGAGCTGGGACTTACTGATTTATGGCTTTTGGCTGTTATGGTCTTCATCTTGTCCGGGTCCCAGATGACTACATCAGCATCAGAGCCCACAGCAATCCGACCTTTCCTAGGGTACAGGTTGAAGATCTTGGCTGCGTTGGTGCTGGTGACGGCTACAAACTGATTCTCATCCATCTTGCCAGTAGCCTAAAAATCAAGACCCAGACATTGAGGAGAAGAAGAGATGGGGACAGACCTGGGCCTTCCAGTGGGGTCCTCACAGATGGAAACCAGGCTTCATTAAGAGACTGATCAGAGCAGGCTAAAAGGAACCGTAGAGGCCTGCTGAGACTTGCACAAGAGCCACCATTCTCAGCCCAAGTTTTATAAAAAGCAAAAACTGAACCCAAGAGATAGCTCAGTCTATAAAGCGTTTGCCACATAAGCAGGAGGGCCCAAGTTCAATGTCCAGAGCTGATGGAAAACACCAGGCACAGCAACACACACCTGTGATCTTAGCACTGGGGAGTAAAGATAGAAAGGTCCCTGGGGCTAGGGCCAGCCAGCCACATACCTACTCGGTGAGCTCTAGGCCAGAGAGGGACCCGTCTCAAAAAGTTAGGTGGGAGAAGCTGGAGAGACAGCTCAGTGGTTAAGAGCACTGTTTTTGTTTTTGTTTTTTTTCTGAAGAACCCGGATTCCATACCAGCAGCCACCTGTGAGCTCACAACAGTTCATAATTTCAATTCCAAGGTCTCCAGGGCACCAGTCCTTCTTCTGGCCGCCAAGGGCACCAGTCACATTTGTAGTGCACAAACATACATGCAGCCAAAACACGCCCAACACAATAACAATAATTTCAAATAAATAAGTAAATAAGGTTGGGACTGGCAAGATGGCTCAGCAGGTAAAATTGCCTCCCACCAAACCTGAGGCAGGAGTTCAATTCCTGGGACCTGGCAGGAGGAGAGAGCTGACTCCCAGAGGCTGTCCTCTGGATGTCACACAAGGCACCATGACACGTGTGCACACATGCTTACACATGCGCACATGACGATAGACACAATTTACAGAGCCATCTCCAGCAAGCTAAAGCACTCTTCCGCCCACCAGCCGCTTTCCATCCTTCATTCATATCACATCAGGAGGCGAGGACTCCACAGCCTGGGGCTGGTTTCCCAGGAGCCCTCTGTTCCCATCTCTACCTTCAGGTAAGAAAGGAAGACTTGAGACCCTGGATCCCATCCCATTGTCCTGGGTGGGCCAGGCAGGGTACATCTAGACTCTTCCAGGAAAGAGGCGGGGTAGACTTACCACTGCCTTGTCCCAGACAACAGTCATCCGCTCCTCTATACCATTGACGCCCTCGGGGATCAGAGTGAAGTTGTCCTTGCCGACAGCTTTCTGGGCGGTACTGTAGGGACAGTGGCCACTACCTGTGACCTGCAAGTCTCCACTGGCAAGAGCAGAAAGAAGGCGGAGTCACACTCACTGTGAACAGCAGTCTCTGGCATGGGTCACTCAGCACAGGAGTCCTACTTCAAGGCCCAGTGGGTCTAATGGAGGTTCTAAAGGAGGCACTGGGCATCAGGAATTGTATCTGAATATTTTTTTTCTGGTGTTTGGAATTGAACCCAGGGTCTAACACATGCTAGGCAAGTGCCCTACCCATGAGCTATGCTCCCACCCCTATTTCAATAGAGAATAATATAATCAGTCATCCAAAGTCAATCTATCAACTCAAAGCTTGCTGATTTATGTCTGTGTGTCCTATATGTCAGAAGTCTCCCATCTATAACTCAAGCCTGACATCTCTGCATGTCACAGGAGAGTCACACACACTGACATGTGTCTCTTAGAGTGAGGTTGCTGGCCTGTGGCAGCTGGGGCTTCTGTGCTGGGCTCATAGAACAAACACTCTTTGTGGGTAACAGCTGAGGGAAACAGATCTCTGGGTTTGTCATTTGGTCTCTAGAGAATTTGGAAGCAGGAACCATCGGGTGCATCCAGAGCCTGAACCTGGAGCCTAGTATCAGTGAGGATAGAATTGTGACTTGGGGCTTGCAAATGCAGGCTGAGGCTGTCCTCTATAGTATTAGGATACATAAGTCACTTAGCTGCCAGACACATGCCTAAGAACTGTCCTGTTTAGGACTGTCTGTACTTACATGTTTAGCAAACCCACATCACACACATGCTCTGTGCTTAGAATGTTGTGAAGCCATAGTGATTGCCAGCAGACTGTGGCATGGTGGGTATAGAAACTAGACCACAGCAGGTAGGAACAGGAGTGCTCCAGATAAGCTGAACTGCCATTGTAAATCTGACAACCAGAAGTTATCTCTCCAAGAAGAAAGCTTCCAGCCAAGGTCGGGAAGCAGTAAATACTAACTGAGAGACGTCATGAGAAAGTGCCAGGCAGCGTGTGGATCAAGCACCAAGACCCTGAGACATGGTGCTTTCTTGGGGTTGTCACTGTCAGCTCCAGACTGTTAAACTGGGCAGAGGGAGTCAGCCTGGAGAGAGGCCAGGTGATAGTTTAGTCAAGGAGTGGGGTCCAGGCTATGCTCTGCTCTCTGGGCTCCACTTTAGGAGGAGAAATCATGGGGGCGTTCTATTTGGTCCCAAGGCTATCTAGAGTGCTAAGCACCATGGACAGTGACTAGGGATGGTATCTTGGAAACAGGGTTTTGTGGAGACAAGAGGTGCCAGCACACTGAGCCAGAGTGGTCATGACCAACGGGGCAAGACATCGTAAGTTTCTATGGACTATGGTCATGTTCCTACTTTTCTCTGAGTTGGCCAAGGCAGTGGGACAGGAGATCCTGGGGAGATGAGGATTCTTTTTGCAGTTTTGTCAAAGTGTCAGACATTTACAAGCTATGGGCTTGGGTGCTGAGTCGGACCCTGAGTTCACCAGCAAAAGTGTCTGTATCATGTGGGGACAAAGATTTCCACATGGTGCTCATCCCAGAGTCTCCTTGTTCATGCACACGGTTCCTTATCTCGGGAAGTCCTGTCTTACCCCCAAGTTCAGCCCCTACTTGTATCCTCCACAGAGTCCCAGCCCTCCACCCTCTCCAGGACAGCCTGTCTTCAGCTCACTGTGTGTTCTTACACAGCCCTCCTCTCATGCTGGCTGATGGAAGGGATGGCAGCGGCTATGCTCCACTATGAGAAAAACACTAGACTTTCCCAGTGACGGTGGCTGCTCAGTGAATTCCCTCTTATCGGTACTGAGCCGCAACAAGCCCTGTGCGAACAGGTTCTGTGCATGTGGCCAAGGAGCAAGCTGGGTGGGACAGGGAGCCATTACACATGCTGTGAAAAGCCCAAGATGACAGGACCAGTATGCGGCAAAGGCAGGACTTGAATCCTGGTCTCTCATCCCTAGCCCTGGAGGCTCCCAACCACACCTAACTGTCTAGAACACAGTGGGTACATAAGCAATATCGAAGTGGTGGGAGGAGATGGCCAATTAATGGGAACAGTCACTGGGGGGAACATACCCTTGGGTCCAGGAGGAATTTCTATAGTATTGTTTTCTGAGCACAGACCCCAAGCCTCCCTTCTCTAGGGTGCCTAACCAGCCTGTGGTTTTCAGCTGTGGACTCTAACCCCAACCCCAGCCCTAAATCCCTGTCCCCAGGGCTCTCACCAGGCCAGCAAGGAGGTCAAGTAGTCAGGAGTGGTGGGGTCTGGACTCAGGGGAGGGGAGGTCACAAACGCAGCTGCCTTTGCCCAGTTCTTGCTCCAGTAGTGGGTGCCATCAGTCCCCAGGCTGGCAGCTATGGGCTCACCGAAGACGAGGGGACCTTGAAGAGGCAAACATAAGGGCTGTGGTTAGAGCCATAGTGTCCATGCTGACACAAAGGGAGGGCCTCGGGCAGAGGAGACTGGCTAGAATGCAATAGCCTGGCATCTTCCTCAGGGGTAGTACCACGTAGTACCCCTTACTGTGAACACCAGTTCTGTATCCAATAAGGACAGCTGACCTAGGCCAGCATGCATTTACATCCAACTACTGCTGTCCCTGTACTGTTGACGCTGGGACAATGCCTTCCTTCATCCCAACCTACAACTGGCTCTCTTCCCTCAATGTGTGGTAACCCTGAACATATGTTCCCAGTGTGAGTACTGGACAGAGTCCAGGAGAGGGGCAAGCCAGGTGGAGAGTGCAGGGGATAGTCCCCCCTCCCCAGAAAAGGGAGAGAGAATGCAGGGGGACCTCAAGGCCATTCCTGACTAACCATCAGCTTGTGTGAAGCCCAGAGAAAGTCTCTAAAGCCAGCAAAGAGCCAAGTGGTCTCATCTGGTCCCTGGAAGCAGGGATGAACATCACTAATGAAGAAGTGAGGTTCGGAGCTTGTCGGGGATTTGAAGAGGTCTCTGATGGGGGGCACACTAGCAGTCAAATCTAAAGCCAGCTCTGGACTGTGAACCCCACATCACCCCTTATAACCCTAGAGGCCATGGACTACCAGCTCCTGGGAGACCTCTGCTCTAGAGTAAACGTGGGCATCCCTCCATCACCCCTCGAGAGGACAAGCACCACCTGCCTTTCTTCCTGGCCAGCGCGATGATGTCCGCGGCACTCTTACTCATGACCTTCGTGATATACACGGGGCAATTGATCCGGCCTGCGATGGCAATAGCCCGAAACACGGCTTCCGCCTCCAGCTGGGGACATAGGAAATACAAAGGTCACAAGAGGGAGGGGACAGCCACCCCTGAACCCATGTCCTTCCAGTCGCCTTAAGTGTCCTCAAACGTGAAACCTTCCACTTAAAAGGAGGAGAGTAAAACTGATGGAAAGTGAGAAAAGTTCAGACGAATCTGGTGGAGGGTTGGAGACTGAACGGTGCCCTGGGCTTGCTTAGAAACCCTGGGCAGGCTGTGTTAGAGGACACTGCCGCATCAAAAGGCACACACGGTCATGGCCAATGACTGTCACCATGACATCAGAGCACGGCCATGACTGACATTGCTTTCTCATTCACTCACGGAACCTGACTCACTTCATCTCGGCACCTCTAGAGCGTCCGTCCGTGCTCTCAGGGGCAGCAAGCCAAAGCAGGCGCTGTGACTCCTATTCTTGGTTTATAATTTACAGCCTGTCAAGGCCTCAGGCATGGCCCCATAGAAGCAATGGTTTGACAAGGACACTAGGGAATGCTTCCGACCCTATCACCTGTCACCCAGATACCAAGTCCTCAGTGAAGTTCCCTGCCCCTGAGTCAGGACACAAGAGTGCGTGCAGGGCCCAGGGGTGATGCTTCTGGACCCCGGGAATAGACAAAGCCTTTGTAGCTCCTCTGACTGACCTTCATCCTCCAGAGCCCTGGGAAGGAGGAGGGGAAAGGGAGTGGGGAGGAGTGGAGAGGACAGAGCAGAGAGAAGCGGGAGGGGCTGGGAGCAACTGTTCTGCTTCAGCTGAAGGGTTCTGGAACAAGCACTTGGCAACTAGAGATCGCAGAGTTGGGAGTCTTACCTCCTCAGGTCTACTCAGGGCATGACCCTCGGGACCCGTGATGCCCATCTCCAGGATCCGTTTTTGTTCCTAGGAGACAATCACCAATGAACTGTGAGAGTCTCTCTTCCCGCCCCTGCTTGACATGAGGAAGAGGAGGCCAGGACGTTCCCACAGGCCAGTCAGTGGACTGAGGGTGACCAGCTGCTCTTACCACTTTACCAACCCTCCCTTCCACTGGTCCACACCCATCCTCTGCTCGGCCACAGCAGCACCTGTGTTGTTCTAGAACTCCAGAAACCAGTGAGAGGAAGCATAAGACAGGGCTTGTCTCCTCAAAACTCAGTGGTGGCTTGTCTTCCTCTCCCCCCACCCTTTGTGGGGGTGCTAGGAGATAAGAAAGCCTGTTAGAGGCTTACAGGCATCAAGAGATACTGACGCTTTCCTGTGGGATGGGTTTTCATCTCAGATAGCACTCGTTCTGACAAGAGTGATTTTTACAATGCCTCCCCTGTGTTTCACACACCCAGACTTCTGCACAGACCTGTTTTCTTCCTGAGTTTTCCCCACATCTGCCTGGACCCTCACCAAAAGCTCCTCAGAGCCTGGTACCACAATCTTGGATCTCCAGAACTATGAGCCTAAACTATACTTCTTTCTTTCTGGGGAGGGGATTAGTTACCCCTTATGCAGGATGTCACCAGGCAAGCCACCACTGTCCTCTGCCTCTCTCCCTCATGCTCCCCTGTCAACTCTCTTCCGGTTTGCAGCCATGTATGAAGCTGTCGGTATTCACCCTCAGAAGCCCAACAGAGGCCAATATCACACTTGGTGATCTCCAGAAGGGAGACCAAAAATAAGCCTTTCTAGAAGGTGGCTATTTTTGGTTGACAACTTGACTAATTTGGAATTAACTAAAATCCAAGAAGCTGGGTATATACTTATGAGGAGTTTTTCTCCGTTAAATCATCTAAAGGGGGAAGACCAACCTATAATCTGGGCCACACCTTCTGGTGGCTGCCTATATAAAGAACACAGAAGAAGGAAGGTTTTGTCCATTCCTTCACTGGTAGGAGAGTCTGTCTGAGATTCCAGCATAGACTCAGGATCATTTGAGACAGGCAGTCTCACGGACTGAACAACTACTGGAGTCTCAAGCTTTCCCTTGGTAGACAGCCATCATTGAACTAGGTGGACCGTGACATCTAGTCCACTCACATGGTAAAATATTGTGTAAGTTTGTGTGTGTGTGTGTGTGTGTGTGTGTGTGTGTGTGTGTGTGTGTGTATGGGTAGGTAGGTGTGAGTATGCCATCATTCTATCCAGAGAGCCCTGACTAATACAAGGAGCCCCAGTTGGTTAAGTGCTGACTATGTACCTATAAAAATGAGTAAAATCTTCAGAATTCACATATAAAGAAGCTGCATGCACATGGCACCCCTCACCCCTCCCTACTTGTATAACAGTTTTGCTCAGAAACCTCACAAGACAGAAGGAAAAACAGATTCCAGAAGCTGCATGTCTTGCCAGTAGGTGCACTGCACATAAGGGAATGTCTCTTGTCGTCACATGTGATATGAACCCCGGTGGTCAGTTCCTCCCTTCCCTGTTCACCCATCTCACTAATAGAGGATGCACCCTTCTTTACAGTCTACTTTATAAGGGGGTCCCTTTATGGTAGGAAGGAGAACCTGGACCACTCACCTGAGCTATCAAGTCTCCATTTTCTGCATGGACTAAGATCACAGCTCCCAGGCCCTTGAGGAAGGTGAAGGCTTCGTACAGCTAAAGAGGAGAAATGGGGCTGGTAAGAAATCAAGGTGCAGCAGTCTGCGTCTTTAAAAGGCTGTTCCTCTGCTCACTCCTGCAGCCTCTGAAGACCCCATGGGTCACCATCTTCCAGATCGAGAGGCAGGAGACTGGGTGGGGCCAAACTGATTCAATCAGAGGCTCATGGTCCCAGTACAACGCTTCCATCCTCTTTGTCTTTCTTCTGAGACTCATGCGTGAGGTAGGGTGGGGGGGTCAGAGGCAGGAAGCACCAGTCATAATTTCACACATATGTACATACTGCCACTTTCATGCACCCCAACCAACTTCCTGCTTCTAGATACCCTGGGTGTCTGCACCAAAGGCCTCAAGGATGCTAAGTAAGCTGTTATCTACTTCAAGGTGCTTCTTTGGAGGACCGGACATGGAAAGGCCACCATTGGCCCAATTCTGCAGTAATGACCAAAGAGCAATTCCTAACTATCCTTGGATTTCACTGGTATTAAAGCACTCAGCACTCTGACAACCTCTGGAAGGGTGGAGAGAGTAAAAGTCCTAAGTCCAGAGATACCGGGAAAGATGTTCCCGGCTGCCCAGCAAGCAGCAGGTATGGCAAGCTGGCACTGGTGTCCACAGTTTTCTCTAGGAGGAAGAGGGGACCTGATGATGGAGGGAGGGTGGGTGCAAGCAGAAAGCCCACCCTTGGAAACACACAGCGGTGTCTTCTTCAGCTCCTTGCACCTTGGGCCAGAGAGCTGACATCCTTCTGATGAGAAAACAGACTGAATTCCTCAGTGCCTTGCATCCATCTGAAGGCCACAGCTGGCCTCTGCAGAGCCACTGTGCACTGGTCCCCAGCCTCCCCTGAGTCCCAAAGGGAACTCCAATGCCCAGCCTGCAACAAGTGCATCCATATCCAGAAGGCAACTCCTGAATGTCTGCAATGAGCTCCAAGCAGCTGCCCAGAGAATGCCGGGGAAGAGCTGTGTGAGAGACACCCCACCAAGGACCCCAGCTCCAAACTCTCATCTCTTTTTAGGGAGGAACAAAAGTAGAGGATGGGCAATGGTCACGTTGCACTTAGTACTGAGAGCGAGACCTGAGCCCAGGATGGAAATGTTCCCCACCCCCTCATCCCCCTGCTCATCACAGCCAGCTCCAGCCTGTACTGGTGAAAAGGAGAAGCTAGCAGCAGGGCTTACCTGGCTGTCGGACATCTGGTACAGGTCCTTATACGCCATGTAGACTTGGAAGGAGTTGACACCTATCACAAGATAAGATGGGGAAAAGCATGTCTGAGTTGAGGTGAAGTCAATGACCAGGTACACAGTAGTAGCTGACAGGAGAGAAGATGCCACGGGATCCACGGCAGGGCACCAGACCCAGCTTGGGGGTGGCAGCCAGTCCTGGAACCTTCTGGGAAAGATCCGACCTGAGCTGGATCTGAAGGCAGAGGAAGAAGGAAGGGGATAAAGAAGGAGGGGCCTGGGAACCGTGCCGGGGGGTGAGGGTGCACATAGCCTTCTTTTTAGAAAGTGTCTTCCTCCAACTGAAGCAAAGGGAGCGTGTGCCTCCTGACTGCATTGTTTTAAGTGTAGTACAAATACACAAGTTCAGTGCCAGACCCAGTTCAGACCACATGGCGCACAGGACATGCAATCAACCGCTATATCTAGTGCGTAAGTCTTTGACCGCTAGGGGGTGCCATGGAGCACATTCTGTGATGGCCAGACAGCCCTGGAAGCTGCTAGGTGCTGGGGGTGCATGGGGAAGGCTGAGGAATCCTGCAGAAGGAGGGCGCTGAAGGCTCTCGGCAGAGCGCAGGCATGGGTTTAAAAGAGAAGAAAGGGCAGGTCTTGATCATGAGGAGCAGTCTGGGGAGCACGGGACAGACAGGAGAGAGCTTGTTTCTCATCCCTCTACAAGCTGCTTGAGGACAGAGGCCATGCCTCATGGATCACTTTGCCTTGCTCATCTGGGACCTGTGGTGTGTGACTTGGGTTTGTAGTTAGAATATGAAAACATTTGGAGGAGGAAAAAAAAAAGAGTCTGAGGCAAAGAATTAAAGGGGATGAGACTTCTTTTGCATTCAGTGACAGAGACAAGAGGCTTCTGATATGTAGAAGACGACCGTCACAAAAATTTCTTCTCTAAAAATAACGGGAAAAATTAGGAATGAAAATTGTGCTCTAAGATTAGTATAAAAACATCAATGACTAATCAAGTATACTCGAGTAAAAATGTCACGATCAGTATATGTATGTGGGAAGCACAAATATGGTGATTACGAGACCGCACCCCTTGCAGAGATGAGCCTTTCTGACACAGTCACAGACACAGAAGCAGTATCACTGTCGCCATCAATCTCCGGGTTCATCAGGTGAGCTGGAAACTCAGACACTGACTCTGCCGTGGTGTGAATGTGATGTGTTTCCCGTGTGTTCATGTGCTGGGGTCAGGCTGCCCGCGGGCAGACTTTGGGGTCGTGACTGGATCCTGGGGGCTCTAACATCCATCCATTCAGGGGGTGCGCTCAATGCCATACCCTTTCTCCTCTCACTGTGTCCTGAGGTAGTGAGTGGCTCTGCTCCGCCCCATGGTTCCCATAATGCTCTGCCTCGCCTCAGGTAGAGCAATGGAGCAACTGGCCTTGGCTGGAACCTCTCAGATTGCAAAGAAATAATGCTTTTCTCTTTCTAAACTGTTTCAAGTTCCCATCCTCAGGGAGTTCATGGTCTGGGCTGGGGTCGGGGCTGTGGAAAACAAGCTCACTGAGTGTTGTAAGTCATGATGGAGCTGAGCTAGGGGTTAATGGATGGGCAGGAAACCCAGTGTGGCATCTGTGAAGGCCTTCCTCCAGGAAGCACAGCTCAGCTGAAAACAGAACTAAGAAGAGATGCTTTAAGCAGAAGGGTGCTTTAGGGAGTAGAGGGACTGGAAGGGAGTACATGGGGACAGAAAGGGAAAAGACCAAGCTGTGGAACTTAGGGAACATTTAAAATCCTGTTCAGGAAGTTTGAGTTGTTCCTATTAGTCACCACTCAAGAAAAGGAAGTGTTTCTCCAGTCTTAGGGAGCAGTGTCATGAATACCCAAATCTAAGCAGACATCCCCTCCCTAACAGTGTGGCAGTCACTTGTCCCTGAAGAGCACACAGCTCTATTGTTTACTCCCCTGCCCTCCCCATATCCCTTCTCCTCACAGACACACACGAGTTGCTAGGTACACAGAAACGGACTCAGACCACAGAGCTAGGTGGGGACAGCAAGATCACAATGGCAGGTTCCCCGAAGATGACTACATGTGCAGTAAGAGTCAGAGCAGCCACCACGGAGGAACTGTGCGGTTCTTCCAGCAGGGCACGTACAGACACAGGGAATCTGTGATAAGAGTTCAGGGGGCAATCGAATAGTCACACAGGGAAAATCCCACACAAAAAGCGAGCATAATTAGTGATTTAAAAAGTGTGATAAAAGTCACAATGACACCCTGGTTTGAGATTAGCTAGGGCACCACAAATGCAGTGGCACCCGGCGGTGTAAATTCAGGAGCCAGGGACTCTGATGTGGGCTATTCCTGAATGGATGGGAGCATCTTTCAAAAAATCAATTGGCCATAAGAGCCAAGGTCCCAGAAAACATTATAATTTCATTTTTCAGCATCTAAGGAAATTATAAAAATTGCAAACTAAAGGTTTTGTATGGAGATGCTCACTGAAATGCAATTTATAATAAAACAATCAGGAAACCTAAAAGCCCACTAAAAAAACAGTTGCGCAAATTTGCCCTTGCATTTCATAAGCAATGCTATTAAAGAATTACTCGTGGAGGGCAATGCCACTCATAAAACATTAAGTGAAAAGAAAGATTCCAAATTACAGTGACTGTACACCGCTTAAGGGGAAAAGTTGCTGACATAGACAGGAAATTGAAGGCAGTAATGCTTAGCTAATGTCACATTGCAATCGGAAGCAGAAGCAGAGGGGAAGATGTTTGCTTTTCTGGTTTTAATGTATTAGAAACAATGACACTCTCATAATGAGAAAACACAGACTGTATTGTAAACATGAAAGGTGTATCCCAGCACCCCTTGAATCCCCTGAAGGACAGGTACTTCCTCTCTGGAAGGTTCCCTCTGAACTGACCACTCGTGTCCTGACTTGTTCCATCCTGTTACCAGTCTTCACTTCCCTTCTGTCTCTGTCTGACCCATTTCTATGCAATGCAATGAACGCTTGAACATGTCTGCCAGGGGTGGGGTCACCTGGTGTGAGCCTGACTGGGGGAGCCATCTGGGATATAGAGATGTATGGTCACAAAAGTCATTCACAGAGCCAGACAAACAACCAGTGTTCTAGAATCGAAGAGCAATGGAAAGGTTGTGCCCCACAAGGCCAGAGTCAACTTTCAGGTATTTAAGGGCTAAAGCAATTCTGACAGGCTAAGGAGAAAGGGCTCTGCTGATCTGGGTCTTGAGAATGAGCATTTGACAAGCAGAAAAGGGTCATTCCTACGGAGAAAATGACTTGGGCAGAGGCTAGCAGTGAGGCAGGTGGCAGGGGACTGCAGCCATGGTCTCAAGCTTCAGAAAGAGTAAGGCTAGACCAGCAAAGGCCTCCCATGTCAGGCGATGGAGACAAGGCTTATTCTGTTGGGAAGGAATGCTTCCTCAAAGCTTCATGGAGTGCAGGACAGACTCCCTGAAGAGGGAGCATGTCATTCCACATCTCAACAGAAGTGTGTGGCTCTAAGTTGGGCTCACAGAAGACAGTCAAAGGATTCTACAGCCCCTTCTGGGCTTTCACTGACCTTTGTCCTGCACCAGCACCTCCAGCTCCTCCCGAACACCGTCGTACCAGCTTGTGATGTCCACGTGGAGGGAATAGTCACAGCAGGACTTGGTGTCTGCTGCTTCGTGCCACTTCTCAAAGGAAGTCAACAGGCTGGACCCAGGCTCAGGAACAACATGGTCAACTGGGGCAGAGAGACATGTGTTGGGATGCTTAGATCCCAAGCTCTTCCAACAGTGGCCATCACCCCCACTCCCACCTCATCAAGATTACCATCATTGCCACAATCATCCATCAACACTACCACCATCATTCCCATCAATATCACCATAGGACCACCCTCCTATCATCATCATCATCACCCCCCACTACTGCCACCATCACCATAACCAATGCCATAATCATAAGCCACAACCATCAACATATTCCCACCATCACCTCTCTAGTGGTTTAAAGGGTAAACCACTACATTTATAAATCTCAGGCATTTGATTACATGTTCCCCACTTGGTGACTGTTTAGGGAAGTTGAAGAGGTGTGGCCTGTTGGGGGAGGAATGTAACTAGGAGTAGGATTTGAGGTTTCAAGAAACCCCTGCCTTTCCCAGTGTGCTCTCTGCCTGCTTTTCCTAATCAAGAAGCAAAGCTCTCACACTGACTCTGGACTGATAGCAAAGGAACCAGTGCAGAACCAAACTAGGCCCTCTGAATGTGGGTGATAGTTGTGTGACTTGGGTGGTCTGTGGGGACACTGGCAGTGGGACCAGGATTTATCCCTAGTGCTTGAAGTGGATTTTTGGAGCTCATTGTTTTTGAAGGGATATCTTGCTCAACCTAGATGGGGAGGGGAGGCCTTGGTCTTGTCTCAAGTGATGTGACAGACTTTGTTGACTCTCCATGCGAGGCCTCACCCTCTCTGAGGAATGAATGGGAATGGGGTGGGGAGAATGTGGGGGGAGTGGGAGGAGAGGAGGGAGTGGGAACTGGGATAGGTATGTAAAATGAGAAAAAAATCATATTTTAAAAATTAATTAATTGAAAAAAAAGACCTGAGCTCTCAGGATGAAGAGGAAAAATAGCACCAAGAAATTTGATGTTGGATCCAAGGCTGATACTCAAAGAGATAAGGAAGTTAGGGAGAAGCCTGATCTGAACTGGAATAAAGAAAGGGATGCCCTCAGTGTAAGACCTTTCTAGCTAAGCTTTCAACTTGAGGAAAGGACTAATGGGTTTAAAAAGCAAAAAACAATTTTAAACTGTTGCAAATGTGATCTAAGGGGGCCAAGGTTTACCCCAAGTTGGCAGCTGAATTTAGCAGTGCTGTCCATGTGACTTTGGCTTGAGTTATGAAGTATACAGAAGTAAAGGGGTCCTGAACTCTTCCTCTGAGGTTCAGGAGAGCCACTGAGTTCAGGTGTGTGACATGCGTGGTGCCTACATGGCAGTTCTGAGGGGCCATCTTGTGAAGCTATGAAACTACAGCCTGGATTGAATTAGAGACCTCAAGATGTTGGCCACGCCTGAGCCACAGAATATCTGCCAAGGAGCCAGCCCAATCAAGAGAAGCATGTTGCAGGCAGAAAAGCTATCTAAGCCCTTTGACATCAGACACGGAACAACAGGAATCGGAGCTTTCCCTGCTGGGTTTCAGGCTTGCATTGATTCAGAATTTCCTTGCTTGGGTCCATGAACTATTCATTAGAAAAAAGAAAGACTTAAGTTGTCTTATCAGGCAAGCCATACCCTCCTGGTTCTGGTGGTTCAGACATGTGACCTTATGTAGCCTCTTGTATGCTCTGCAGGGATAGGTAAGGCTGGGGAGCTCAAAAATGAGCTGCTTGGAATTGAAGGGCTTAACAAATTAATATTGTCTTTTTAAAGAAAACGTCATGACAACAGGATCCAAATTAAAGCAGGTCGAATGGTAGTCCCAGGTCCAGGGGGGCTGCAATAAACTGGGAGGCTTCCTGGCCACTCCACTGCTTCCCTGAGGCAGACAGTACTTCAGGGAGGTTAGGCCTGGCCCTGTGACTGAGTTCAGCCAATGTGGGTGGGAGCCAGAGCAAGAAAAAGGATGCTGCTGCAAGAGGAAGTTGGGGATCTCCCAGGCCCATCCGGCTTACTGGCATGGGTCTTGAGTAGAATGCAATAAGTCTGCCTGAGTTCCAGAAGGGGAGTGCCTCAGTGCCCTGATCCAGCCACAGCCTGGAGTGGCCACCACAACACTTCCCTCCTGGCCACACATATAAATGCAGAAGAGTAAACAGTGTTTGAGATTCACTAGAGATGTGATTTGAGTGGGTCCATCAAGTACTCATGCATCTGAAGCTGGGTCCCCAGGGTTCCAATGCTGGAACTTTCAAGAGGTAGGACCTAATGGAAGATGACTGGAACACTATGTTTGTGCCCACAGAAAGCATTGATACTGGGTTCACTCGGTGAGTTGATGTCTTTACTAGACAGTGAGTTCTACCTTGTGGATCTCCTCCAGTCTTACATGGTGTTTATACCATGATGCCATTTACCAGGAGTGTGTGATTCAGGAGTCTCTCAATCCTGAGTCACAGGACCACTGAGTTGAGGTACTTGGTGATAACAATGTATAACAAAAGAATCCAGAGCTTATTCATTATGTAGCATTAGAATAGCATTATTGTAACAACACTGATACAGCTACAACTAATATAACCACTTTCTAGCTGTGTAACCACAGGCAAATCACTTTGCTCTGTGAGTCTCTTCCACCTTCTGTTGTAACTTCAGCCAAATTCACACTTCAGAAAGTTGTTTAGAACGTTGTTTGTGTTTAGCTTGATCTCCCTATGAGATCAAGGCATTCTTTAAATGACACTCCCTCTGTCCAGCATACCCCCAGATCAAAATCTGCTACACTTCTAGGATCAGAAAAGCCACTGTCATACATTAGGAGGACTTTTACCTCTTTCTTTTCTCTTTCTTCTCTCTCCCTCCCTCCCTCCCTCCCTCCCTCCCTCCCTCTCTCTCTCTCTCTCTCTCTCTCTCTCTCTCTCTCTCTCTCTTTCTTGGAAAGTTACCAAGCATACATTTGAACCAGTGTGGTCCAGCAAAGCTGAGAAAAAGACTTGACACTTTTAAATTTGCTTCATTTCTAAGACTCTAAATGCAGACTTCCATCTCACCCTGAGCATTGAAATCCATAATTCACTAGTCATTTTTAGGGAAGCAACCATAGGGAAGAGTTTAGCAACCTGGGACTCCACTTGGCTTGGGCACATCCCTGTTTAAATAATAATGTACTTGGCAGCCTGAGACCCTCACCTGCACATATTAAGCACACACACCACACTCTGAACAATGCACCTAGCAACCTGTTAGCCCCTCAGGACTCCAGATGTATCGAGCTTCATGCACACCCCTCTCTGAACAATGGAATAGGTTTTTTCCTTCCCCTAACAACCATCAATCTTAGGTTCTATCGAATCATGCTCTCTTCATGCCCAGGTAGGACACCAGAAAAACCTAGCCAACTTGAACTGGTTTGGGGTGCTTGTACGGTAAGGCAAACTGTGTTCTCAAAGGGAACTTTTGGGGAGAATCTCCTATTTACCACCTTATGTCTCGGCATACTTGAGAGTGTATATGATTACACTCAGATATTTATGGGAAGGGATAGGTACAGTAGAAAAAATAATTATGTGACCTAATCTATCAATCAAAACAGAACCACCCTCACTATGGCTCTTAGTAACAAAACTCCTTGGATCCCCATGAAAATAATGGGGCTCCTGCATGTCTTCCTCATGTCTCCTGCAGTGTATTCTGACCTGTTCTGGCTATGAGTTGAATCACGTCTTTGCTACATTTGCAAACCTATGGGAACTTTTGTTTCAATTCCTTGAATACGAGGCCAAGAACCTGCAAACACCCAACCTGACTATGCCACCTTGATACAGAGTAAAGTAACTTTTCAAAGTTTAATGCCCATGTATCTGAACTCTTTTGTGCTGTACAAGAGACACACACAGCAATGACCTACATTGATTGCGACAGGGGTGTGGTGAGGAGTTTACAAAGAACTCTGATTACAGGGCTTGGTGGATCAAACACCAGTGTGTATGAACGGTGAGGGGAGAGCTCACCACCCACGTCCCCAAGGCCAGGGACAGTGCCACTCACTGATCATTGTGGTTCCACCCGCCAGTGCTGCTTTGGTGCCCTGGAAGAAGTCATCGGCTGAGGTCATGCCCTGGCAGGGCTTCTGCAGGTAAGTGTTGACATCGATGCCTCCGGGAATGACCATTCGTCCATTGGCCTCGATGGTTTTCACCCCACCAGGAACAATCAGGTTCTCTCCTATTTGTCTAGAGGCAAATAACAGAGAAATCTTTAGTTTTTAAAAAGAAAACCAAGGATGGCGGCCAACTGTACAGTGTCAACTCCTCTGAGTCCATGTTTCCCACCCAGGCTGACACAGGGCACTGGTCTGAGAAGGAGAACTCAGATACAGCACCCCCAGGGCTTAGAGTCTGCTGTAACATTTGACAGCAGCCTAGGCTAAATCCAGGAGCACCACAGGGCTGGTCGCTTGGCTAAGCTATCTAGAAGACTCCAGGACGTGAGATGGCAGCGCTGAGAAGAAAACAGCCTCTCTACAAAGTGGTCAGGCCTAGGGTACTTTGCCTTTTTGACAGCCCCCTAAAGAATACAGAAAGAGCCACTGAGTGAGGCAGTGATAGGTCCTATCAGTCCCACAAGACTTCACAGACACTGGTAGGTACTGAAATGTGTCCCCCCTAACATTCTTATGTTGAAACTTTAACCCCATAAACTCAGAATATGACTGTAGTGGGGACAGAGTCTTCACAGAGGTAAAATAGGTCACTAGGGTGAAGCCTAATTTGCTAGAACTAGAGTTTCTATAATAAAACAACAGGAGGAAGGCAGCCAACAGCTGTACACAAGTGTGACACCTATGAACTGTATCCGTGATCAGAATGGCAGACCTCAGTGGTAAACAATAGCTCTCTAAGTGGACTTAAGAACTGCCCAAAAGAGGGAGACCATGTCTGGGACTGAAAACCAAGCCAACCACCCAGAGTTAGTGAAGTCCTGGATCTTGGAGGAGAACCTCAAGTCACTACTAAACCAGCATAATCCCTAAAAACAATCTAAACGTTTGTCCTCATACCCACAGGCAAGTGTAGTTCTCAACCCTCATCTAAGACACGTCTCTTTACAACAGATAGAGACCATGACAGAGCCACAACCAATCAAAATGCAGAGCTGTGGAGCCCAGTCCCAGGACGCATCTATAAAATACTCCCTCACTCGAGGAGCAGGAAACGCTGCAGAAAGGGGGTGGAAAGATCGTAAGAGCCAGAGGATGGGAGACTTTCTTCTGAGACTGTGTCTGCTAGTAATGTCAGAAGCTGCACCTGTAAAGTCTCCCTGACGTGACTGTCCCAACATGAGAGGAACAAGGATGACAACCACTGACATGCCGAAGGGGGACAGAAAAAAGTCCATGAGGACTCAACCCTACACAAACAACTAAGGAACGCTGAAAGAAGGAGACATAGTGTCCCCAGGGAAACGCACATCAACTGGTTATCACATACCAAATGGCCAGCCCTGAAAACATACATACAAGTAGCATTGTAAAGACTAAGCAGGTTATGTTTGGGAATATATATGTATATAAGTACACATATCCTCATGTAATAACAATTCATGAGAAAAGAGGCGATGAATTTGAAAGCAGTCAGGGAGGGATATATGGGAGGGTTTGGAGGGAAGAAAGGGAGAAATTTAATTATAATCTCAAAAACAAAATAAGACAATTCACCTTTTTACAAAAACATTAGGACAATGAAGCATACAGAGGGATAAGCCTGTGATGACACGGGATCAAGATAGTATCAATGGCCAAGAGAAGCCTTTTTAGAGGCACCTGCCCTGCCATACCCAGACCTGGGACTCTAGCTGAACAAATCAATCTGTGTGTCGCAGCACTGGGCTGTGGGATGTCATTACATGGACTGGGCACAGCGCCCTCACCTTAGTCAAGAAATCGGAGTACAGTTTTAAACAGGCAGGAAAGCTTCCAGGGCTACTGCAAGGCTTCTGACAAATGATAACTTTCCGGAGGGACTCTTAGCTTCCCAGAAGGCTGGACCAACATGACCAAGCGTGCTATGCTGGCCAGCAATCTGGTCCCTGCTTGAGATAGGAGCCCAGGAGGGAATCTCCTAACAGGTCTGGGAAAGGCAACCACAGCAACTAGCAGCCTGGCCCCTGTGGAAATGTCAATGTAACCAGAGACAGCGTTCACCAGAGCAGGATGGGAGCTCAGTTGCTTCCAAAGTCATCACTGGGATGGCATCACTAAATCCAGGCGGCAGCAAGTTTACTTGAAAAGCCAAATCCAGATGCTCCAAACGCCCCCTGACTTTTATAAAGTGGACAAAGACATCAGTAGTGGAAAGGAGAGTATTGCCATGGTGACCATAACACCAGTCCCAGTAAGCACTCAACCCAGGTACAATGCAAAAGCCTCAGGCCTCTCGAATGAGAATGGACAGAGTTAGAATGAGCAGAAGCAGGTAAGCAGGCCCACAGCAGCTGAGTTCTCCTAAGGAACCCTGGCATCACACATGGCTGCCCCACAGCCAGAAGTAGTGGAGTGGAGGCCTGCCAAGGGGACATCCAAACCCTAACTGTGACAGCTGTCATGAGAGCTATAAATCTCCCTTCCATAGTTCCCACCTGAGCGCACAGACTCCCCTCCAAACTCTTGGGATCCTGTGGAAACTGAAGGGGGTTCAGGAGGACATGTGGCTCATTAAGGCTAAGGGTGGCCCTACTGAGCACTCGGCCCCTTCTGCAGAGCTGAATTTCCTATTCATACCATATGAATCATCTCATGCAGTACCCAGTATGCGTTCAACATGGAAGGGCAATGATCTAAATATGACTCCCCCCCCTCCGCCCACTACAGAGGCAGTACAATCCAGTGAGGTTACTATGCTGCATCTGAGGAGCCACAGAACCCCAGCCTGCATGGCTCAGAACCTTGCCAAGGTACCCAAAAAGCACTCATTGTAGGGCCCATTCTTACCTCCCTATTAGCTCTGTAGTTCCCAGAACTGGAAAGAAGCAAGGTTGGAGCCAGCCCACACTACTGAGCCCCACTCTTCCTGTACTTTGCATAAGTGGTCTCTCTTAATGCACCCCAGCATTTCCAGTCTGTTGGGACCAATTAAGTCCTGGCCTTCAGCTGTTCTTCCCTGTCTACAGCCTTCTAATTGAAGTTACTAGAAGCTATGCCTAGCTTAGAGGATCAGAGGATGGGATTTTCACCTGTTAGCCATTGACTGCAGTGTATTTAGGCCTCCATGGTGCTTAAGAAAGAGCTTTTGGTACCAGTGTTTGAAGGTCTGTGTGTCAGTCTGTCTCTGTGTGTGTATTCTCAACCTCCAGCCCCTTGCCCGAAGCACGTGGACTGGGTTCTAGTGCATAGAGTGCAATCAGGGAACTGGGTTCTAGTGCATAGAGCACAGACAGGGCCGCACTGTGTGGCACCAGCCTCCTCCTCCCATCTTCTTCCTCATCCTAAAGCACACATGGCCCCAGGCTGGTCCTACTGACAGGGCACCTTCCAACCTTTCCCATCTTCTCTACGCTCCCCAACCCATTTGCTCATGTACCATATGCCCAGGGTGGCCCTATGAAGATCTTCCTCTCTCCTCCCTTTCTCCTCATCCAGACCCCAAGGGAAGAGTTGGGTAGGAATCCAGGCCACCCCATGTCAAAGGCAGAGAGCAGCAATGCTTCAACACAGCCTCAGAGACAGATGTGATCATCTGTTCTCGTGGACTGAATGGGTCCCTCAGAGTTCATGAGGAAGCCCAGCCACCACCCACTCCATACTGACACAGCTGCTAAGGATGTATTGGGGTTTAAATGAAGCCCCAACCATGAATCCCTAGTCTATAAAGACCAATATCCTTCTACCAAGACAGGTATTTCTATGTCACACAGAACAACTGTGGACATAGCAAAAATAAATAAATAAATAAATAAATAAATAAATAAATAAAGTGGCCATTTAAAACCAAGGAATGCAAATCAATCACTAGTGGCACCTTGGTTTACGACCACCAGTCTCCAGAACCAGTAGAAATAAATTCCTGTCTTTCAAGTCACCTGTGACGTTTTGATACAGTAGCTTAGAGCACATCTTATCCTTGGTTGTCGTGAATAGGACAGAAACCACAGAGACATCAGGGAAAACTCCAACACCAGGAGGCTTTTCTTGTGTGGAAGGCAATAGTCCCCCTCTTTCCTGGTACAGCCCAGTCCCAGAAACTGGCAGGTAGAAGACAGAACTAAAGTTTCAGGCAGATGCTATGGGTGGGACCCATATCCCACCCTTACCCTATACTGCAGGCACACTGCTACTCCCATGATAAAAAGACCTGCGTATCCACCTCAGACAACTGAGTGATGAGCATCTAAGAAGCAGAAAGTAGGGTGTGTGCAGGGCCTTCATGCATGCCAGCCCATGTTGCACCCACAGTTTGACCTCCCACCCTATATGCCTGACATGTAGGAACACAGGAGATTGATTCAGGGCAGAACATCAGCCTTCCACAGGGTGTAAGGCCAAGGAGCCTAGAGGGGATGAGCTCGTAAAAGGTCTGCTCTGGCCAACCCACTTTATGAGTCCATCTTCCAGGTAGACGTCGGCGTAGAAGGATTGGTCATCGTTGATGATGCGTCCGCCTCTGATGAGGAGCCGGTCACTCTGAAAGACAAAGCAACGTGTTAGATCACTGGTGAGAGACAAGACCTAGATGTTCTTTTAACTTTGGGAGTCTTTAAGGATTTATTTATTTATTTATTTATTTATTTATTTATTTATTTATTTATATTTTATATGTATGAGCGTTGTTGTGATGGTTTGAAAAAGAATGGCCCCCATAGGTTCATATATCTGAATGCTTGCTCCTTAGTGGGTGGAACTGTTTCAGGAAGGATTAGGAGGGGTGGCTTTGCCAGAGAAGGCGTGTCACCGGGGTGGGGTTTGAGGCTTCAAAAGTCCATTCTAAGCTCGCTCTCTGTCTCTCTCTCTCTCTCTCTCTCTCTCTCTCTCTCTCTCTCTCTCTCTCTCTGCCTCTAACTTGCACATCATTATATAATCACTGAGCTCTGGAGCCAAGCCTACCTGCCTACCTACCACGCTCCCCACTATGGTGGCCATGGAGTCACCCTCTGACCATAAGCAAGCTCCCAATTAAATGCTTTCTTCTATAAGTTGCCTTAGTTGTGGTGACTCTTCCCAGCAATAGAACAGTAACTAAGACAAGACAAGGCTTTTGCCTGCATTTACATTTTGGACACCAACTGTATGCAGTGCCCTTGGAGGCCAGATGAGGGCATCAGATCCCCTGGAACTGGAGTTACAGATGGTTGTCAGCTGCCACGTGATTGCTGGGAATCAAATCTTAGTCCTTTGAAAGGACAGCTAGTTCCCTTAGCCACTGCACCACCTCGCCACACCCTGTCCCCTTTAACTTTTAATATAAAACTTCAAATATCTTCAAAACATAAAGACAGAGCACTGGGTAAGACCCTGAGATCCATGCATGGCCCCTCCTCTGTCTGGTGGCCCGCCATCCTTGGCTTACCGCATTTCCCAGTCAAATGTTTCTCGATTTTGTGGTATATTTAAAAAGCTTTTTGTTTTACTTTCATTAATAGTGGGAAGGAAGGGATGTGTGCATGTGCTTTGTGTGCTTGTGGAGGTCAGAGGTCACCTTCCAGGAACTGGTCTTTCCCTTCCACCTTTTCACAGGTTCTGGGAATTGAGCTCAGGTTGTGGGGCTTGTGTGGCAAATGCTATTACCCGCTGAGCTGTTTCATCAGCTCCTGATGAATGTTTAAACAAAAACCCAACATTACCACATAACTCTACCCATAGAAACTTAGGACACATCTCTGTTCAGATCATGGAGGGGCGGTGTTTGCATGGGTGTGCATAATTGCTCATTCCTGTGCAGAAGACTAAGTCAACACTGGGTGTATTCCTCAGTCACTCTCCACTTTAGTTCTTGAGACAGAATTGTTTACTGAACCTGAAGTTCATGAATTAGGCGAGGCTGGTTGGCCCGTGAATTCCAAGGATCCCCCGGTCTCTGCCTCCACAGCACTTGGGTTACAGGCACACTCTGTCATGCCTGGCTTTTTACATGAGTGCTGTGGATACAAACTCGGGTCCTCTGCTTTCTTGGCAAGAATTTTACCGACTGAGCCTTCTCCCCAATCCCTTTTAAGGACTTTAAAAATAAACTATAAGCATAATTTGCAATTCCCACTAACCCGATTAATACCGCTTCCTTTAACCCAATCCTCCATCAGACCATATTCAATTTTAACTTGTTCAGAAATGACTTTCCACTTGGGTGGGGGGGCAGCCTCCGTGCTCCTGCACTGAGTTCTCTGACTCTCTGCTGCCTGCACTTAGCTCCTCCCTCGTGACTTCCGCTCATTAGTCAGAGAAACTAGGTCATTTGTAAGATAAGAATTTCTTAAGCCACTTTTTAAATATGATCGTAATCATCCTCAAAACACAATAAAAGATAATGAAAAGATGAAAACTTCTCCTCCCCTCACACACAGTCCAGGGCCAGACATTCTGATGTTATAACTCTATAGCGGTCATTGTGCCATTACCGCCTGCATGGGCCACATGCTGGCTGATTGATTTTTTTTTAGTTCACAGTCAGGGTCAGACTCTGAAAAGACAGAGGATACGGGAGCATCTGGGTCTGCTCTTCCTGGGCTGATGGATGAGATGTAGATGTTTAACAAGCCACAGGGTTGATGGGAGTCAGGAGGGCAAGAATGGGCCTTCCAAGTTCATCGGGGGATTAGGTAGGGCAGGTTCAAACCCATAAATAAGCCAAAGAAGGCTGGACCACACAACGTATTGGGAAAGGAGAGGGCAAAGGCTACGTAGAGCCCAGAGGTAGCAAACTAGAGAAATGCCTTTTTATTTTGCCATAAGCATCTCCCAAGTTACGACATGTTCTTCATGATTCTGATTTGAAATACCTATCGGATCTGCCTTGTGGATACACAATTGTGTTATCATTTCACTAGTAGCTTTGTTCGGCATTAAGAGTTGGCCATTGGTAGTTTTGAGGCTATACATTTTCCCCATGTGTTTATTTACAGTTTCCATGGTGCCCTCCCCACAAGCAGCACCTTAAACCCCATTCCTTGAGAAGGGAGAGTTTTTACAAAGAATAGGAAGAACCCAGTCTCCTAAAGCAAGACATGACAGGACCACCTGGGGGGAACAAAGGCTCTAAGTGAAAGCTAGAAAGCCAGCAGAGGAAGTAGAGAAAGGAGGCAGATGCGGAAATACCAAATATAGTTAGTGTGGATCTAGTTAAACAGAGTGCAGTTGAAGCTGGAGCCTGCTGGAACCCTGAAATGCTGAGGACAAGCTGATGGTTCCAAGGGCCATGGCCCTAATGGTCCCTCTGCCATGGCAGCTACTATGGCAGGGAAGAAGAAGAAGAGTAAGCCCGGTGAAGAGTTCACGCTAAGGAAGCTGGGGCTCGCTGAGCAGAAGCAAAGCGTGGGCTCTTGTAGCTGACAGCAGGGTTCAGACTTTGCTCTGACAGCATCATCTGAGAGAGCATCACATTCTGCCACCTGCCAGCAGAACCTATATACCACACCTGCTTTCTGTTTTCCCGGCCTTTTTGAGAGTGTATGCCACATGGGTTACAGCCATGTCTGGTTAATGTGTGGCTTGCCCCACTAGATTCCAAGCTGCTGTTGCGATAAAACACTGGCCAAAAGTAACTTGACAGAGGAAAATGTTCACTTCAGCTTACATGTCCAGGTTATAAACTATCACTGAGGGAAGTCAGACCAGGAACTCAGGGCAGGAACCTAGGTGATGGGGGATTCTCCTCTGTATTCTGTGAATATCATTGGTTAATAAAGAAACTCCTTTGGCCTATAGCAAGCTATAGGGGAACAGTGCTAGGTGGGGCAAACTAAATGGAATGCTGGGAGAAAGGAGGCAGAGTCAGAGAAAAGCCATGTGGCCCTACCAGAGCCAGACAGAACATTAGCCAGTAAGCCACAGCCATGTGGCAATACACAGATTACTAGAAATGGGATAAATTAAAAAGTAAGAGCTAGCCCAATAAGAAGCTAGAGTTAATGGGTCAAGAAGTGATTTAATTAATACAGTTTCTGTGTGGTTATGTAGGGGCTAAGCAGCTGGGAACTAACTAGCAGCCTTCTTCCAACACCTAGAGTCGGGAACCATGGAGGGAAGCTACTTATTGGTTTGTTCAATGGCTTATGCTATGTCCAGCTAGCTTTCCTGTTTATCCCAGGATACCGACCTAGGGATGGTGCCACCCACAGTGGGCTGGGCCTTCCCACATCAATCATTCAATCAAGACAGCACCCCACAGACTTGCTCACGGGCCAATCTGATGGTGGCAATTTCTCAACTAAGTTTCCCTCTTCTCAGGTGATCCTAGGTTGTATCAACTTGAAAGTAAAGCCTAACCATCACAGAACCATTTATGGAAGGAAGGAGGGAAGAAAGGAGGAAAGGGAGGAAAGGTGAATAGAAAAATTAAGGATGGATGGCATGCTAAATGAATTATTGGGTGGATGAATGGATGGGTAGATCAAAGGATGACAGATGGATGGATGGATGGATGGATGGATGGATGGATGGATGGTTGAATGGATGGATGGATGGATGGATGGATGGATGGACGAATGAATATACTGAAAGACGATGAGCAGACAGGCATCCTGAGGCACCTGAACTGGTTCTTGAAAGATGAGTGGGTGAGGTTGGAGTGAAAAGAAATGACAGCATTTGTTAAAAGGAGAAAAGTGTAGGGCAACTCCCATTTCCTGTCTGAAACGTCTTTAAAGCGATTTGTTCAAGGTCAGTCACTCTCAAGTCCAACCTCCTGTCCTATTCTCCTAATTCAGCAGGCAACGAGGATGCTGCAACCCCATGAGACCCTGGAGAGCAGTACAAACATCAGACAGAAGAGGACAGGACCCTGCATGTTGAGGCAGCACCGACAAGTGGGAGGCCAGGTTTCCCAGCACCAGAAAGCAAGCAAACATGAGTCACCCACAGCTGGCACACAGCAGGGAGTAGTGTTTGACTTGTCACATTTAATAGTGGGTTTCTCCGGCGCAGCCTGAAAGGATGTATTTAAATGCATAGTGTGACAGTGTGCCGGGTCAGCCCCAGCCTGGGCTATGCTTCCAGAGTTACGTGGCAGAGCCTGTCTGAGCTCAAACATACCCCTCCATCTAACTCCAGATAGTGTACGTGAGAGGTACCACCAGGTGCCAGGCAGGAAATCTGCAGAAAAAAATATATACACAAGGCAAGAACTGATGTATCTGTCTGTCTTCCTCCGTTCCTGAAAATGATTGCTACTCTACCTTTGACAGTCCTCTCTCTCCTGCCCTCCTGAGTGTGTGTGTGTGTGTGTGTGCATATAAGTGCATGTGCGTATGCGTGTGTGTGTTCATTTCTGAGGAAGTGCATGTGCATGTGTGGTGGGTGCATGCAGATGTGTGGAGGTTGAGTATCACATCCCCTAATTTGATCTCACTCTTTTGAGACAGTCTCTCATTGGCTTGAACCTTTCCAATTAGGCTAGGCTGGCTGGCCTAAGAGCCCCAGGAATCCACCTCTCACAGTCTTCCCTATGCTGTGATTATAGGCTCGCCACCTTGTCTGGCTTTTTTATGTGGCTTCCAGGAACCAAATTCTTCCGCACCAGCCCTTACCAACTGAGCCATGCCCCTTATCTGGCTTTTTATGTGGTTTCCAGGGACTAAACTTACTTTTACACTCCGGCGGCACTTACCAAATGAGCTGTCTCCCCAGCCCTTAACAGCCATTTTCAGAGCCATTTCTGCAAAACTCCAGCTCAGGCACTCAGAAGATGCCATCACGGACTAGGGTTCCCAGGGGCAGCAAGTCCAGTAAACCCTGCCTGGCACAGCATCAAGGCTTCTCTTTAGGACAGCCCTCATCCTGCCAGCATGTGACGCATGATAAAGACTCTGGAGAACTTAATAAAGCCTTTCAAACTCACACTGTCCATGGACAGAGTGGGGTGGGCCAATTTAGTGGAACGACTTCCACAGAAGACTCGCTGGAAAAAGTATTTTGACAGTCATGTTTTTCTGTGGGTGACACATGGAATGTTGTGTATCAGACAGAATAAACCCAGGAACACGGGTGGCCCAGCTTTGCAGAAATAACAGAGGCGCAGGTCAGACTCAAGGACTCTCTGTCCACATGGGATCCACCAAACCACACTGCTGACACATTTTAAAATATCTTCACGCTTCAGAATTCGTAGCACCTCATGAGCCGATAGAATTTGGAAATATTCTCTGATCCAAGGGCCTTGTGTTCTAAAACTCCTTTTCCTCACGAGTAAAAACAGATACAAGGGCAGAGGAGATAGCTCAGTCAGTAAAGCTGTGCTTGCCTTGCAAGCTCAAGGATATGAGTTCCATCCCCAGAATCTACATAAGGAAGCCCAGGAGTGGTGGCACATGGTTGCCATCCCACATCAGGGAGGAGACAAGCAAATGCCTACAGCTCACGGAAGCCAACCTAGTATAACCAGTGAAGTACACACAAAGTCAGTGACTTTAAAAAGACAAGTGGCACCTGGGAAATGACACTTGTGACACTCAAGGGTGTCTTCTGGCTTCTATGCACATAACATAAACATGTTCATATACACCTACACACAAAAAAAAACCTTGCAGAAACAGCTGTCTGTAGAAGGGTTATGGATAGCTGAAAGAAACAGGTTTTTGGTCCTTAAGGGCATTCAGTCTAGTGGGGGACACTAACTACCCAACATTTGCAGCCCAGTGTGGCAAAGTCATGATGATAGAGGGATAGGAGGGCAGGGAGGAGGTCTCCATTCACATCCTTGCAAGAGAAGAAAACACTCATTCCCAGCCTGAGTGAGTGCCATGCAAAGGAGGAAAGAGGCTCCAGAGAAAGGGGGTCACATGAAGAAAGGAGCCAGGCTACACTCCAAGGAGTCTCATAAGAAAAGAGGCCTGAGAAGCAGATGTCTGGGGGTGGAGTCCTTTAGCTGAGCATAACCCCCACATATATAAAGAGACGTGTCCCTAAGACCACCCACAAACGCCACAATCCACATGGATTTCACGCCCTCATATAAATACTGCAGTATTAGCATCCAACCTGTATCCATCCTCCCAAATATTTATGTCATCCCTAGGTTACACATAACACTGAATCTAGTGGGGATACCATGGCACTAGTCATTAGGCTGTGCTGCTTAAGGAATATAGACAACAGGGTGGGGTGGGTGTTGCTGGTGCATGCTAAGAACAGGTGCAAAGTACCATCTGCCATTTTCCATCTGTGGCTGACTGAAGCATGAAACACCGAACCTGCAGATGGGGGAGCTGATTGTAACCTCAGAGTAAGGAATATGGAGAGGTCTCCAGGGCAGCCGGAGGTCCTGAGGGACATGAACCCCCTTCACAAAAAGGAGTTTGGGCTCTGCATGATGGTAACATGGGAGGCGAAACTAAGATGAAGTGGAAGGTCACTGGCTATCTTGTATTTTCCTGATAGCTGAAGGTAAGACTAAGGGATTACAGCATGTATCAAGGAACCTGGAAACTGAGGGCTGGGACATTGTCTTCAGGAAAATGTCAAATATGGATATGTAATAAAGAATGCAAAAAAAATCTTCCCAACATCCATGCAGTGCACCTGTCTATGCGCGCACATACACACACACAGTTGAGATGCCTACACCTTATAGCCAGAGAGTCCTGTGCATCCTGTGCATAGGATCCCTACATTCCCAGGAACTAGCCTGGGGTCACACAGTATTCAGCAAAGACTTGCTGAGACAGAAAGATGCATCACTTTCTCCGGAACTCTTGCCCCCCTGGCTGGAGAGGGACACCTATGGAGTGCAAGGCCCACAGAGGGTAGGGGCTGCTGAACACCTCTATCTGAACATGGGGAGCAATGCCATTTCTACTGACAAGAGTCTTGTGAGTTGGAGTGTGGCCCCGGGCCAGGGGAAGGACTTCTGCTCCAAACCTGACATTATCTGCTACCAGATCCACTGGAGAGGGTGCTCACTGGCAGGAGGCCTTTTTCCTCCTCCAGATGGGAAGTATTTTGTGCAGTTCTACTACAAGAATTAGCTCAACACTTCAGGCATTCTTATCCACACAACAGAAAAATCATCCTAAGGCTCAGCTAGGGTCTAGAACGTACGGCATGTCAGCTCCCAAAAGGCACCACACAATCCCATCTCCCATGGGTCCAGCTCTCACAGTGGGGATGAAATCGAACCTTTCCACAAAGGCAGCTGTCAGAAACTGCACAAAAACCCAATATAACCTGGTGCTCGTCACAGCAAAGCGGTGCTATTCTTACCTAACTAACATTTATCCAAAAATGACAGGCTGGTCAGCTGCGCCATCTAAAAACTAACAAAACGTTAAAGCTGTGATTAGACAAGAGAGACAGTGATTGAGTCTTCAGAGAGGGGGACTTGGGCTGGGCTCTCAAATGTGAGCGGAAATTTACAAAGCAGAAAAACAGCTGGGAGGTGAACACTTCCATAAACAGAGTGTAGGCAGGCAGAGCCCTCAGGGATCAGCCTGGAGGAGAGGCAATGGTGCTGTCCATGGTTCTGAAACATGGTCCACTGGACACCGAGGCTCCCCAAACCTGGAGATCCTTCTCTTCCCCCACCTCATTCAGCACTGCAGGTCCTTGTTAGCTTTCTATCCGGGCTGACTAGAAATTCTTTTAATTTTTACATCCCCAAAGAACTAAAGTAAAAATGGCATGCTTAATGATGAACTAAAGTACAAATGGCTTGTTTAATGATGGACGTTGTCAGCTTCAAATATTGCCAAATCTCCCTTTCAGCATTTTAATTCTCCAAAGGGTGGATATGGGGCCCCTCCCTCAGCTAATGCTGAGGTTGGCCACTGGGGTCAGTGATTGAATGTCATCACTGGTCCTCAAGTCACGGATTCTGGGAACCCCTGCCACCCCTGATGTAGTAAACATCACTGTTGTTTTCTGCAGCGTGCGTGGATGTTTGCTGTGCAGTACAGCACAGCACCACCATGAACGAGCACACAGGCTGGCTGTGGGCTGAACAGCCCAAACACTTCACACTGCCTCAGCGGGGCTCCTACCCTCAGTAGCCCCTCCATACCTCCCACCAAGCTGCCTGGCAGCAGCAAGTACGGCCACACAGCTGCACACATCTGTTTATTCAGTCACACAAATTATCCTGGTGGCAGCCTCTCCATCCACAGTCAGGAGAGACCCAGGGAGTGGAAACCAGTGTGGGACTCAATCTAATTAACACCCACTCACCCTTCCTTTGCCTGGAAGGAAGCAGGGTGGTGTTTTCCTTTTGAATCAGAAATGTAGACGGGCCCCAGGGAATAGAGCTCAGGCCTGTTTCCATGACAACTACAGCTGTAACAGCAGGATCTCAGGCCCATTGTACTGGTCAATGTTCAGGAAATGCTCAAATGACAGAATCATGTCTGTGTAAAATGGCACATTCTCCAAAGACCCCACTGGGCAGGTCATTCATGCTGCCTGCAAAAGGTGGCCCTAGCCTAATCCACATGGGTCTCCATTTCTATTTTTAAGTCTTAAATCCCCATAGGAAGCAAGAGTAGTTGCTACAAATGGAGAAACTCAGAGAAGGCAAGTAGTTTGCTCCAAGTCACATAGCCAAGAGATGGCTCCAGAATTTGAACCTTGTTCCACTTGGCACCTATACAGTAACTCCCCCCTTCTCTTATTCCAGGGGGATATCTAGAAACAAAGATATCTTCATTGTGCATGAGCCTCCACCCCACCCCACACCCCATTAAATAGGTTAAGCAACAATAGACCCTCCACGTCTGTCATGTCATTTATCCAGGGCACACCCCATTCCACACATCAGCTTACCTCCTGCTGGGAATGTGGTCCAAGAGGCACATTGAAAAAGCTCTGACCATTTTGAAGGATGCTCTCACTGGGAGTCAGACACTAGGCATAGAGCCCTCCTTAGCTAAGAACACTGGCAATGCCTCATCTCACCGAACATGTGTGTTACTGGAGAACATCATTTTCCATGGACACCATACAGAGTCCAGCCACCCTACCCTGTCACAGGTGTGTGCCAACCTGTGCTTCAGTACCCATGCATGACACAGGACTGATGTGTGTTCAGCTATGTGGGCAATGTGTGGCATAGAGTCCTTCTGTAGGGAGCTGAATCATATGGAGATGTGTGTTTCCAACTTCAGCCACTCCCATCTCACATGCTATCTCTACCTGTCTTACCTGCGGTCACAGAACACACGAGACTATGGCTTATTAACCAGTACAAGTTTATTTTGCTTGTGATTGTGGAGACTGGGAAGCCCAAGAGTCTGGTGTGAGCCTGTGACAGGATCGGTGTGCTATCATCTGAGATGAAAACAGAAGGGCCAGGAACATGACCAGCCAAGGGTGTGCACAGCTCCCTCTTGTAGCCCGTCTCCATGCCGACTACACTGGTCCACTCAGAAGGGTGCAGCTTCGTGGCATCACCACTTTCTGTTAGGCTCACTTCCCTTATTATGAGACTCATATCCAACACAATACACTGAGGATCAAGTTTCCAACATGGCAAACACAACATACCTGGGACCTAGCACCGTCTTGTCCACATGAGGAAGGTCCCCACACCTTCTACTGCACCCATCCTGGACTGGCCCTCACACCTGTCTCCCTGCCACCTCTCTCATTTCTACCATGTGACACAAGAACGACTTTCTGAAGCACAAATCCAATTGTCTGACCTCAACCCACAACCCTTCAGGGGCGTCTCCATCCACAGGACGGAGGTTCTCCATGAGAACCATCATACTTGCCTACTAAAGCTACCGTGCCTTTGTGACATCCCAGAAGGGTGGGCTACTTGCCAGTTCTGCTGTGGAGCTCCCCCAGTGAGAGGTCTGTACCTTTGGCTACATATTCAAGGTGTTCCATCTTTCAGCTCAGCCTTATGTGCCTTATTTCCTAGAAGACAGATCCTCCACTTGCTGCTGAGACTTCGGCTTACCCCCCAGCCCACCCCCATGTCACCTCTGCAGGCTCTGCTCCTCCTCTGTAGATGGAGGCACAGAGCTCTGGCCTCATGGGATTGCCTGAAGATCTAGAAGCCCACAAGCTGCCCACACACTCAACATCAGCCCAGGAGATCCAGGTCACACATCTGCATCCAGGCATTTGAGGAAGTAGGAGGAATTTTCATTGTTTGTTCTTTAAAAATCAGTGCCAAATCATTCAAGTTCAATTTTGGATTCATTGTGCTATATATGCCCAGAAATAAAACTTAGTGAAAAGAAAAAAAGAGGGGGCGGATCCTGTAGCTTTCACTGTCAATTTGACACACCCAGAGCGAGGAGTCTCAGTCCTCAATCAAGGGACTGCCAAGATCAGACAAGCCTGTGGACGTGTAGATGAAGAATTGTCTTGTTAATCGATGTAGAAGGGCCCAGCCTACTGTGAGGGTATCATCCCCTGGGCAGGTGATCCTGGGCTGTATCATGAGTCTGTGGGTGAGCCAGCACTCAGTGTACCTTCATGGTTCTTGTTGTATATCCTTGGCTGTGCGTGAGTTCCCTTGTAAGAGCTAACACTACATAGAGTAGCAACCAAACCTGCCTTCGATTTGCTGCTCTGGTTCTTGTCCTGACTTCCCTCAGTGATGGACTATGACTTGGAAGTGTAAGCCAAACACAAACCCTTTCCTTCCCTAAATTGCTTTTGGTTAGAGTGTCTCATTACAGCAACAGGAAGCAAACTGGGACAGAGAAGAAGAGAAGCCGAACATGACGCTGTTCTTGGCACAGAGAAAGGATAGAGGAGGTGGTTGGAGAAGAGAGGGCCCTAGTGTTGAAGAACAGCTCCCCAGTGTTGAGAACGGCAGGAGAGAAGAGCACTGGGTAATTTATCAGGGCCAACCACGGGCATATCACAAAAGAAACACCTGCCACACAGAATTGTCCCAGAGCTAACCCAGCTGTGTGTGAGGTAGTGACCTCCTGTAACTGTAAAGATCCTAGGAGAAGGCATTTGAAATCCCTGCATGAGCTAGGAGAATAAATCATGTCAGGCATTTTTTACACAAACACAGAAAACCTCCCAAAGTTTATAAGATTCCCTTCAATGTAGAGTTTACAGAATGCAAATATTTGTGAAGATTGCGCTAGGACTTGAGCCTTCAGGATCTGTTATGACAAAAAGCACCTTTCTGCTAAGGATATAGCTTGGTGGTAGAGACCTTGCCTAGCGTGCCTGACACTCTGAGTTCAATCTCCAGCAACACGTATGCCTGCACATGTGTGCATACCAGCCTGGTCTGAGGATGGGGACTACATTCCTTGAGCAGCCATGTGCTTGCTCTATGTGGTTAGGTTCTGTATCAGATCCACTGAGTCTTCCTTGAAACTGACACCAGGTTGTTAATGAGTCAAGCCACTGGGAGTAAAGTCATATGCACATGTTCCCACTTGAACGTGAACAGTTCTGAAAATGGTGCTGTCCAGTGTGAAAGCCATCAAAGCCCCCTGGCAAAGCAGATCTGTCCTCTCCCTACTGCCAAGGTTTCACTCTAAAAGAGCCTCCATGGTGCAAACTAGCCCAGAGCTAAGCCCAGACAGGCCTTAAGGAAGGAGAATCCATGCAGGGGCAGCCAAAAGCTCACTCAGCTGCGAAGCATGGCTTACTGTGTGGACTCCATCCGTCCCCCCACACCGTAAGGAGTCCCTTAGGTGACTGGCAAATGAAGGAGTGATTCTCCCAGTCCTTTGTGTGCTTATGTGGAACATATGGACTTGAGAAACTAACCTAAGAGCTCACAGCTCCCATCCCAGGAAGAAGGGCACCTTAGGGAGTACATCTTGCTGGCAAAGGCAGAATGCTAGGGAGAGCACTCCTACCCAAGGAGGGAGTGCTAGGTTCCTGCAGCAGAGGGCTGAGGAAAGCCCATGGGACTGTGGGTCACACAACCACAGGCACCAAGGTCTTCCTTTCACCTGTTTGCTCTTGCTTTCTGATATGTGTATGTTATCCATCAGATAACGTTCATGTGGAGAGTCAGACGATGCTGTGACCCGTCTTCCTCAATTTTTCTCCACCATATTCTTTAAGATCGGGTCTCACACTGAACCTGTAGTTCATGGATTTGGTTAGGCTGGCTGGCCAGTGAGCTCTGGGGGTCTGCTTATCTCACCACCCAGTGTCCCCCGCCCAAGCTGGAGTTACAGATGTGTGCACCACACCCAGTCTTTTCAGGAGTTAGGGATACAGACTCAGATCCTCATGCTGTGTGGCAAGCATTTTATACACTGAGCCACCCCCCAGCCCCACTTGTGAGTGCTGAATCACATTCCCTGTCAAGTATCCCAGCTCCCACCCCACGGCGTGAACCACCAACCAGCAATGATTCACAGTCGCATTAGCTTAGAGCAAAACTTGTGATCTAGGCATCATATCCAGGGAAATGGGGTTCTCTCAGTCTAACCAGGAAATATGGTCAAATAGTCTAAAACCCAGAAACACTCCTGAAGCATTCAAAAAGCATCACCACCAGCTAGGTTGGCAGCCATGTTTCCTTATCTCTGAGGCCCTTAGCAGCAATGACTGCACAGACTTGCCCTTCAACACCACCCCACTGTCTGCTGCCGACCTAGTTCTCCTTGGTCCTCTGGGAAGGAGGACGTCCTCTGAGGCTTCTTTGTCTTGTCAGCACCAGATGCTTCATTTTTGCTCACAGCAGCAAACCAGGCTCTACTCAGCACCTGGGAGTGCTCAGAACTCGGAGACAGATGTTGTTAAAACACTCCGTAAACTTTGTCGCTGACCCACAGTTCAGTTGGGGATGGTTCTAGCGCACCACACCACTCCCACGAGCTTCCTTTCTGCAGGGTCTCTTCTACACCTCTACATGGGTCCCTCTCTATACCTGGCCCTTGCCTTGCACTGCCATGCCAACCTATACTGCTAACTGCCCTTTGAACCAGCCCCACCTAAGAATCATCACTGCGCCTTTTCTCTATCACACATATATTTGCACAACAAGGTCAGCATGGTTTCAACAGACGATTATAAGTATCACTTTGACACCAGAACTGGCCCATGAAATCCTCTAGTCACCTCCAGGAAACTGACTTCAGGTTCATCCCAACTTGAGCCTCAGCCCTATGACTTGAAATATTGCATGATATCTATGATACACGCCATGATGGGGCAGAAGTTGCTAAAGGCCTTTTAGGTAGCTTCCAGTTGGCATGCTCTGATCTCCTTCAGCCTGGGTCTCAATGTGGAAAGATACATGGGGTAGATGCACCTTCTCACAGCAGCAAGGCCTGTGGTATGAGCTGGATTTTGGGGTTTTGTACTATTGCACAACACTGACCAATACACTGCCCCACAGTGATGGTGCTGACAGCTACCCCATGTGGTGTTTACTCTGTGCAGAAACTATTAAAAACCTTGCATGGCTTTTCAGCTAGTGATCGGGGAGAGGGGACCCATGGTGGCTGGTATTACTAGTCTTATTTTATAGATGAACATAGAGAAAGATTGATGAATAGAGAGACTGTGTGGACTCTGAAGATTCAAGCCCAGAAAGCCTGACTTCAGAACCGTGACTGTTTTCTTCTAACACAGCATCCTTCAGTGCCTTCCTATGACCCATAGGGCTTCAGAATTGTACACTGTAACACCGAATCTCAACCACCTCACCTATTTCACAGTAAGAAAAGGAATTCAATATCTAAGAAGAGGAAGTGACTTGACCAGAATCAGACATCTCCTTGGAGTGTGTGTCATTTCTATTACCTCGGGCGCACTCCAACCTCCACAGCCCTGAAGCATCCTCAGTTGCCTGGGAATTTGGATCTCTCTCAAGTCCCTCACCTTCTGATTCTTCTGCGTAAAACTCTTCACCTTCTTTGGATGATGGTTCTCTCCTCCCAACACAGATCTCATCGGTGCTGTTCCATCCTTGTGTCCAGCAATCAAATTTTTGTTCATGCCTCTGTGAAACCCACGAAGCCTTCTGTGGCTTCTAGCCAGTACCACGGCCTGATCCTTGTCTTAGAATTCCCCTGGCATGCTCTGAGCCAACCTGTCCTTTAGCTACTATTAACTTGTTTCAGGTGTGTGCACTTTGTCACTTTGATGGCCAACCTGGTAAGGGATCCTGCACAGTCACTATTTGAACAGTACTAGTCGCTAAGGTAAAATTCAAATTTCTAGTTCCTCAGGGGGAATGAATAAGGAGCTGTGTCTGACCTGTTAGATACTTGCTATGTGCTAGGAACTCTTGGGAGTATTACACTAAATGTGTTCCATAAGCATTGGCTAAGTTCACTTTGTAATGAAGCAACTGTTACAAGGAATCATGCCTGAAATATCAGAACTGTTACAAGGAATTCATGCCTGAAATATCAGAACTGTTACAAGGAATTCATGCCTGAAATATCAGAACTGTTACAAGGAATTTATACCTGAAATATCAGAACTGTTACAAGGAATTCATGCCTGGAATCTCAGCACTTGGGAAGACTAAGAAAGAGCATTGATAATAAAGGTTAGCCTGAGCTACAGAGTGAGTTATAGGATAGCCTGGGCTACATGCAAAGTGAGATCCTGCCTCAAAAACATTTTTAAAAAATTAAAAGAACAAGTGTTCAAAACTGGTGGTGTCACTGTGCTGTGACACTGCCCTGTCACTTCTGTGACCCTTCTGAAAACCTCCTTAAGAATTTTTTTTGGTATGCCAAACTTTGTTGACTCCCCAAGGGAGGCCTTGCCCCTCTGAAGAGTGGATGGGAATGGGATAAGGAAAGATAGGGAAGCAGGATAAGGGGAGGGAGGGGAACTGGGACTAGTATGTAAAAAGAAAAAAAATTAAATAAAAGAAGACAAAAAAAAGAATTTGGTCGTAATATAAGTATTTTTTTCTTAGAATTTGGATCACTTCTTCCTGCCCATAAACTTTACATTATTGGGGTTTCTGCCTCTGTCGTGGATGGCAGAGGCTCATCAGCCCACAGTGGCCCTGGTGTGCTGTCCTCTGCTCTTCCTGGGTCCTTAGTGCTGGTATGTGGCTTCCAATTGATTTTCCAAATTGTGCAAGTATCCAAATCTTTGTGCAAAGACTCAGGGAATAAGTGAACAGCTACTCTAGATGAAGGTCCCCTTTGGGACAGACAGCCACATGCTTCACGGGCTGCTTTTTTGGGGCGGGGGGTTTTCTTTTCCCCCATATTAGAGTCACAACTCCAGCCTAATATGAGTTTCTTCCCTGCCTTCACTGTTTGATTAAACACACACACACACACACACACACACACACTTTCACACCACCATATATTCACATATACAAACACACACCACAAAATGCCCACCCACTCAATAACCAGAACAGTCCACTCACTCTGCCTGTTTGAATGTAAACTTGAACATGAATCTTTCCTCCTTAGCCCGATACAAGAACCTTGACCCGCCACTTCATACCTTCGAACCTCAGTTTCCACTTTGGGAAGCAATGATGATTGATAATATACGTAGGGTACCCCATTCTCATGGTTCTAAGATCCATGTGGAAGATAATAGGAGTCAGGTGGACTACAGCAAGGGCTGCAAGTCCTATTGTTAATAATAACCAGAAGCACCATAGCAAGCTCCCTGACTTCCTCCTGCACACAGCTGAGCAAGCACACACACACCCTGTGGCTTCTCTGGGAGCCCAGAGCTTTTGCAAGGCCAGGGAGCCCAGTGCCTTTGTTTGCTCAGAGCCACACCCAAGATACTGTACTTGCTAAACACAGTGGGCACCTGTAAATAGCTTTAGCTATGTTAACTCCCCCTCCCTATCTGTACTATTCATTACAGGAAAATCCACCCATGAGAGAGCTTCATCAATATTTTATCTAGCCCCTGGGGATGCAGACTAAGTGTGTGTTTCCCATCTTCCTTCTCCATCAGGCCAACCTGTCCATCATCTCACAAAGGATTGGGATGCTTAAAAGAAGAAACGACTCCAAATCATAGCCAATCAGAGTAAAGCATTTTTCTAGTTCCATCTTCATGTCTGTCCATAAGGTGCATGCCCTGTGTGCCCCTGTGCTCCTTGTTCTAGTACACACCTCCGGATTCCCCCACCGAAGCCTAGATCTCCATTTCTGTGGATCTCTCCCTATCAGAGAGATTAATAGGCCCATGGGGTGACCCAGCACCCTGCAAACGGGACCTGAGACTGCAGCTGTGCTCTCTGCTTGCTTCTGTGCCCTGAATCTCGAGCCTTCCTCCTCAGGCTGATTGAAGCACCTTTGACTTTTTTAAGGTTTGCTTTCAGTGTGCAGAAAAGTCACACGGCAGCAGAGGTGGGAACCCATAATGCTGGCTTTTCTCCTGGCTCCTCCAAGAGCCACCTCCTTTGGCCCCTGTCCTTTGCATACCTGCTGAAGTTGCCTGCAGACTCCTTACTCCCCTTCACTATACCCACCTTTTATGGCCATTTATGGATTGGATGTCAATTATTGCTAACTGTGGGAGCTAAGGCCATTTCCTTCCCACTGTCCCTATGTCTGGCAGAGACCAGGCACTTACTATAAACTACCCAGAGACTGCTGGGGGGGCAGGTGAGGGCTGTAGCATCTAGAAAGCCACGGTGGCATTTTAAAAGGGGACCTGATCCATGGTCTATGAACCATTAGCAAAAGGTCCCCATGTATAGGGAGGGTTCTTACCTTCACATCCAGCCTCTAAAGCTTGCTATTTCCTCTTAAAACCACAAATTTTTTGTGGTTGGGGCAGACAATGTGCTTCAAAGGAACAAGTGCCTTCTCATAGGCCTTTTTAAGTAACTGAGATACCCTTTCTGCACCTCTCCTCACCATACTCGCTGGAACCACTCCTGAGGTTAGCAGAACATCTCTGCGATTGTCCCACAGGCTAATCATCTACTTTGCATAAAGGATTAAAGCAGCAGACAGGCCAGCAGTACCCTTTAGTAAGTCAAGGGTGCCAACACACTAACAACTCTGCCGGGATGGCCAGGCTGCTCATGAGTCTTGTGGGGGTACCTGCTATGGATAGCAAAGCACTGGGGCTCAAAAAGCCACCATCACAGGACACATACCCACAGCCATTTGGTGTCAAGGCTGAGCCCTTCATCTCCACTACAGAAGGTCACAGCAGGATGGCCCTGCAGCTCAACAGACTGAAAGCCATAGGAATGACTCCAAAGGAGCCCTTTCCACAGACCTGCCTAGCAGCCATCTGTTGGACTTCAACCTGAGACACTGGCACCCTTAGATCTGCTAGGAGCACACAAGACAGAGGGACCCAAGCTATTGACTCATTAGTCCCTGCACCAGGCCCACCTTATCACCTGCCTTAGTTCCTCTGGCAGGGGCCCAAGATCAGCAGGCCTGCCCGCAGGAACCTGCTCAAATAATCCCAGGCTTTCTTCCCTCATTGTCTCCCAAATGGCCACCACATTCCCTCCAAGGACCTCTCCCATCTACAGGGCTTACAAAATGGATAGATATGGTTCTGCCTCCATCCCCTAGAGTCGCTTCTGTAGATAGGAATGCAACAGAGTTCTGCTGGTGAGAGCTGAAGCTGGGTTCAGGAGGGGTGAAAGCCAGACAGGGAACCAAGTCTCCTCCCACCCTCCTTCTCACCCATACTCACAGCCTATTTTCCAGCCTCCCCCTGCTTCACAGCAGCACTTCCCTGAAAGGACCTCCCTCGGACCATAAAACTAGAAGGGTGTCACATTTGACAGCTCCCTAGGAAAAGTCAGCACCCACCTCTAACCAGAAGCAGCCTTGCAGGGGCCCTGGAGCTGCCCCTGAGCCAGAACCCTGCATGAATCAAGCTGAAGTCTCCACCTTCAAGCCTCAAGATTACCCCTGGGAATGCCAGCTCTGGGAATCCCGCCTCCCAGCACCAGGATGCTCCAGCATTGCCACCCCAGGCTCTGGGCTGCCATCTCTGGGCAACCGTGTGCTGGTTCTAACACCAGGCAGGAACTCAGTGGAGGATGTAGCTTCTGACCTCATCACCCTTAGCTCCCAGCCTAGACAAAGCTTCTAAAGATCAGGGCTCCTTTGTTTCCGGCCACACCCAGGGACACAGCCCAGATGTTCAGCCTACACTACTACCCCATTTTCGGGCAGCTCAGCCTTTGCGGTTAACCCTTAAGAAGCCGCAGCTGCCGGTGTGGATCACTGGGTTATTTTTAGCTGCAGTGAGACATGGGAGAGGTGCCTCTCCATCATGGCGCAGCTCCAATTCCGGCCTTCCACCCATCAGTAAGCGAAGAGTGATGAACCGCATCTTTTTCCTTCCTCTGCAGGCAGCAAGGTGCAAGGGAGGGGTGCTGCAGGAACCAGGTGCACTAGGCCAGGCAAACTCCCTCCATCCTCGCGTGAGGCCGAGGGAGGGGGCTGGGACCCCGCGCCCCTCCCTCTTTTGTTCAGCTCCACGTCCTCCCGGCCACGCCATCCTCCCGGCACATCCCGCAGAGGGAGGGGGCTGCACTCCCGCGGGGAGAGGGACCGGAGACTCCAGCCCCGCCCTGCCATGCGGGGCTCCCCCTCATTGTCCCCTGAGGGGGAGGGGGCGGCCTCGGCGAGACGGGCCCCGCCCCACTCGCGGCGACGCAGGAAGCCTCCGGGGGCGCCCCTGCTGTCCCCCCACGGGTCTGGACCCTGATGGCGACCACCCCCAGGCCACAAAGCACCGCGGTAGGGCGGGGGCGCTTACCGTGATGTGCGGGATGCTCTTCTTCCCCTGATGAGACATGGCCCCCCTGGAGCCCTCCACCTAGCTTCTGGAGCTGCTGACTATCTGACGCCCTACCCGGCTCTCTCCCGGCGGCGCTACTCGTGGGAGCAGCGACAAAGGCCCAGAAGGGATGGAGGAAAGGACAGAAGCTTGGCGACCACCGCTGCCCACTCCCCGCTGCTCGGCCCGCCGCCGCTGCTCCGGCTGCCTGCACCTCCCGGCTTGGCAAGGAGGGCGGGAGGAGGAGGGAGAGGCAGGGCGAGAGGAGGGCGCTGAAGACAGACAGCTCCTCCCGGTGGCGGATTCGCCCCTCACGGCTCGAACCAGGAAGCGCTTCCCTTCCGATCTCCCCCACTCCGCCCCCGACCCCCTCCCAGCGCCCTCGCCTGAGCCCCGGCATTGCTCGCGCAACTAGGAGAATCTGCTTTTCAGTGTTTTTAAAAGCAAGGAATGGCCTTCGGGCGCACGGGCAAAGGCTTTGGGCAAAGCCACAGGTGTCTCTGAGTCTCTGCCGGTAACTTGTGCTTGGAAGGGAGTGTGGACCGGGAGCCAACACTCTCCCTAATTTCTGGAAGCATCCTTGGCCCTTTAGGGTCGCGCTTAAGGATCCCCCCCCCCGCTCCCCACCATTCTTTTCATGGTCACTGTTTCTCCATCCCCTGAATGGGCCTTTTCCATACCCAAACCCAAGCATTCTTTCACGCTGTACTCTTGAGTAGTCCACCTTAGTCAAGGTGTACTCATTTACTCATTTTTCCGGGCCCATCTCCAGGGTCTTCACCTCTGTCTTTACCCTCTCCATTTCCATTCCCGGTCAGAGGCATTGCAGCAAAAAGGACTAGGGCAGCCAGAATCCATGGGTCATAATGGGCTCTGACCCTTCAGCCGCTCTCTCCTCTCAGTGTCCTGTCATTGTGACCAGTAGCTTGACAGTGGGTGCTTGGAAAGCTAGAACTGACACCAAGGTCTCTACAGCTCTGGGGACAGGGAAAAAAGGCGGTTTTCCTGCCTCTCATTTGAGTATTTAAAGCCCAGAGGACCCATAGTCCCGATGTTGCTCTGGGAGAGGTGAGAAAGAAGGCAGGACAAAGCTTGCCAAACTTCCCCGAGAGAGGACAAAAGATGGAGAGGGAGCCCAAGCAAACCTTAAAGCATTGGGCAGCTGCCCCCAGGCAGGAGTAAGCCATTTCCCTGCCAATGAGCTCATTTCCTGCCTGCACAATTCCCTCCACTGACCCTGTGCATAGACACTCTCCTCCACTTCCGGGTTGCCACGGAAGGTGAGGCGTGAAAAAAACCTCTGGACCCTGCTGGGGTCTGGCATGCTGCACCACAGGAAGAAAGGCGGTTCCCTAGTCCACTGAAGGAGATCAGGTAGGGTTTCAGGCTCAGAAAGAACAAGCTTATATCTGGGAAACCACTAAGCCATGATTCCCCCTTTTTACAGATAAGAAAACTGAAGCTTGTAGAGGTAAAATTCCGCACATATACAGAGATAAAAATAGCATATATTAGCTGCCGCAGGGCAGTGTCTGGAAGCCAGATAGATGCGGGTTCCGTACTCATTAAGTCCCTGTTCTGTGGCTCCTAAATTCTCATTAATGACCGGAAGCTGCGGATGGCAGCGGCATCCTTCCAACTGACACCTGGATTCCCTTCCTCAACACTAAATAATAGGTTCCAGCACCCCGGCATTCCCTAGGGCCAGCCAGAGGGGTCTAGGCAGGCAAGCTACCGAGAGGGGCTGGGCCACGTGCAAGTCAGAGGGAGGAGCCATGTTCGCGACTAGCCAAACAGATTGCTGCTCCCAAGCAGACTTTGCCGGTACAAAGCGCTGCAGCCATCGGCCTCTGGCAACTGCAAACGTTGCGCCTGCGCTGTAGAAACCCCTCCTCCCTCCCAGAAAAGAGCCTTATGGGCGGGGGAGGGGCCCGGGCACCCTTTGCAGGAGAGTTGAGGCCAGCCCCGGATCCCCAACCCTCTGCAACCCAAGCCCTGCGGTCTCCAAAAAGTAAAGGGCCGCAAGCTCTTTCGCTCCACAGTCCCCACCAGCGAGTGCTTTGGGAGAACTCGGACTCAGTCTTTTGTCCAATCCCTAAGAAGCCTGGGAGAAAGAACACAGGGACCTGGGAGGGAAGAACACAGGAGCAGGCGAAGCAACCAGAAATACCAAGGCACAGCTGCCCCGCCGGCCATGGCAGAGCTGGGGACCAAGCTAGTGTGGATGACCCTGACCACCACCGTCAAGCCAAGGTCAGCTCCGAACCAGGCACAAAGAGCACTCGCCGCCTGGGTACTCCCCTTGAGGGAAGCTGAGCAGACTGCCACTCTCGGGTCACAGATGTAGACAGCTTAAAGAAGGTGAAACATCTCGGTTGGTTCCAGGCGGTGGCTGGGTTTCGGAACCCTGTAGCTCTGATGGAGCCAGAGATCCTGTTTCCCACGCGAGGTCCTACTACCAAGGAGGAGATAAAGGGATAAGGAAGCCGAGGCTCCAGCTAGTTCTTTGCTCTCACCCCTCAACCCCGATCTCCCACTCCTAGGTCCCAGATTCAGGACCACGGAGAGCTCCCAAGTAGGCGTAAAAAGCCGGAGGCAGGGATACCACCCTCAGACTAGTCCATTTTCTTCTCCAAATCGCTAATACAGATTACAGTCCTGTTCAAGATCTCCCTCCCTCTTGCTTCATTTTGTGCCTCTCATAGCGTTAATGGGAAGAGTTAAATAATTAAGAATGATAATAAAACTCAACAGCAAACATTTATTGATCTTTACCTGGAACTTAATTCTAGAAATGAGTTCACAGCTCGCCCCAGCCTGGGAACTTCTGGAGGGTGGGGCCAAACTGCCTAGCCAGACCAGCCAGCGCTCAAGGGAGAGCTCCTAGCGTTATTCCAACTTCTGTTTCCCAGGCACGTGGCTCTGACCTCACCCACACAGTCCAGGACTCTTCTGTCAGTCCAGCCGTGTTCCCTGGCAAATCGCAACTTAGGGAAGAAAACATATAAGGCCGAAGACCTGGCGTGCCTTTCCCTGATGTCCCTCCCCACTTTGAGAACTCGGGATTCAAATCCCAGATTTCCTCCCAGTTTGCACATCCAGGAGTGTCCCCGAATGATTTCTAACTGACCGCTACCCAAACCCTTGACTAAACCGTCCTACAGGGAGTGTCGGGATGCAGTCTTATGAGCAGAGTCATTTGGTGAACCTCTCCCAGAGCGTAAGCACTTCACAATCACTGAGGAGAGAATAGATGTTTGGAGGAAGACAGAGAATGCTCCCTAATCACAGAACCCCAGAAAGAGAAATGAGGCTTAAATTCATTTTTACAGGTCCCTTAGCGGCAGCTGCAGCAACTTACTTCCCCTCTCAGAACCTGGTTCTGGCGTTCTAGACCTGAGAGATTCCTCCAGAGTCCAGAGGCTATGCTGGCCAACCCTGGCCTAGCGTACAACCTCTCTGAACCTCTTGTAGAATAAAATGGGGGAGGGGCCGTTGCAGTCCCCCAGACCCTGGTGGCAGCGGGCCCTAGCACTCGCCCTCGAGCTGCCCAAGCCCTGGGTCTCCAAGGGCCCCGACCCCCAACGTCCGGCCCACGCGCCCCGAGGGTACCTGGCCATTGTCCCGACCGAGGGGCAGGTCGCGGGGCGCAGGGCATCGGATGCGCAGCGCCGGTGGTCTGTCATCACGGTCGCCTGGCGAGCTGACGGCAGAGCCAGAGGGTTCACTCACATCGCTGGCGGTGTCCTCGCTGCCGCCGGGGCACGGCAGGCCCACGGCGTCGGGCCGGCCAGCGCTGCGTGGCGTGCGCGCGGAGCCGCGGCGGCCCACGCTGTAGGCGTCGAAGTCGATGGTCTTGTTCTCGTAGGCGCCCTCCACAGCAGCGAACATGCCGCCGTATTTCTGGCGCGGGGTCTGCGCCGCGCTGCCCGGCCGTGCCAGGTACACCGGCAGGTCATCCTCCGTGTTCCACGCGCGCCGCCGTTCCGCCATCCCCGTCCCCGGCGGTGAGCCCTCGCCACCGCTGGCTCCGCGCTGCGCGCCTCGGTGCGGGCCCGCGGCGGCCCAAGCGCGACTGCGGTCGGGCAAGGAGGGAGGGAGGGAGAGAGGGCTGGGGCGTGGCCCACGAGGGGCGGGGTCTGGGCGGGACGGGGCGGGGCCTGCGGTGACCGGGGCTGCCACCACCGCCAGCTACAAAGGACCGCGGGGGCGGGGACAGCAGCCGGGGTGGAGAGGGTGGTGACGTTCTGGAGCCGCAGCACGGAGGGCGGGCGGCGGAGCCGCAGTGCCCTCCACACACCCGGCTCTCTGCCTCCTAGAGGAACGCAGGGTGCGGACAGAGATGGGGTGGGGGCGGTGCGCCCGCGCACACCATACACACACACACACACACACACACACACACAAACACACACAGACACACACACGGTGAAGCTTCATCTCACACACCAGAGTTGCACAGGCATGCTAGTACATACCCAAATCAGGTACCTTCAGACAGTGGACACACCATGGACACACACAAACCAGAGATTCTCACTCTCAGGCAACCTCACCCATCACAAAAATCAGAAGTTAAATGAACTTGCATGCACAGTCAGAGGCATTCACATCCAACCCCCAACTGGCTTAGTCAACACTACTACACTGATTGCCTAAGAGGGTCTGGTAGTAGTGTAGGTGCTGGGTACTGGGCTAAGTGTGTAATGAAATCCTTTTCTCAAGGGCCAACCTTCTAAGAGGAAATGATACAGGAATGTAGCATGCAGAACTCGGAAACAGGTCCCTACTGCGCAGCAAGGGAACCATGTTAGTATTAACTCCCAGATGCTTGTATGTGAACCAATGACCCACACACGTGTCAGATACAGACTCCAAAAACACTTCTGGCTGGACAATTTCCACACAGTACCAAAGGCAAACTCACACATACCAGCCTGTCGACTGCTGACAGGGAATCCACACACATCCCCACCAGACATGAGAAAAGTGGGAAGAGCTAGATGCACACACACAGCAGGCAATCACCCGGACAACAGCCTCCATCTATGGGCAGCTCCCGCATCCTGAATACAGTCCACTCTAGCTGTGCCTGGAGCTAGATTCTGGAGAGTTGGGGGCTCCTCTAACCTGGAAGAAGTGTGAAGACTTAGGGTTTCCCCTTCTCAGAGGCCAGGCAACAGTCACCGGCCCCTCATTTATTCATGACTTTTTAGTCCCTGGGGACCCTGGAATCTCAGCTGTGCTTTCTGGATGGAAGACTCACAAGCTGCCAGCCCCCTAGGCAGACAAGTCCAAACTGGCAGTCAGGATTGGAGAAAAGCAGTAGGAAGCCTGATTCAGCATCTGTCCTTTAGTTGGCTTCACTGCGCTGGGAGCTGTCCCTTCAGCACCCAAAGAAAGGTCACAGAACTCTGCGAACAATCTTGGAGAATCCCAGGTACAATGAACATGATTGTTGAGATGTTCCTTTGAAACCTGGACCAAGGCAGTCTGTGTTGCAAGTGGGGTCCTTCAGTTGTCAGATTATGAAAATGGAGAAGCAAACAGTTGCCTGCCCGGTCCACTTCACGTGGCTGCCTGCCCCTGTCTGCCTGGGACTTCATGATCATCCAAGGTCAGTGCACAGTTGGAAAGTTCCTTTCTCCTCCACTCACCCATACTCGACAGGGACCAATGCTGGAGCTGCAGGAAAGCATTTATAAAGTCCTTGGCCTCAGGAAGAGTCTTTTCAACGGTCACCATTTTGGGGACACGGTCTTTCTAGCCTTGCCGATGGTGCTGGAAAACCTTATTGCTTTTTAAGAAAATCTTAGGCCTGGAGAGATGGTTTAGAAATTAAAAGCACTTGCCACCTTTCAGAGGACCTGAGTTGGGTTCTCAGCACCCATGTCAGGTGGCTCACAACTGCTTGTAACTACAGCTCCAGGAGAACATACACCATCCATTTCTGGTCTCTGTGGGCACCCACAAACACACCCACACATACACATGGGGGGGGCACACACATGACCCAGATACATAAACCAAAGTAAAAAACAAAATATATCTTTTAAAGGGAATAAAGGAAGGGGCTGGAGCGAAGACTCAGCAGTTAAGAACTTTCACTGCTCTTGCTTGTTCCTACACTGACATGGAAGCTCACCAATGCCTGTACCTCCTTTGGCCTCTGTGCTCTCCGAGGTGCGTGCGGTGCACATAAACTCACGAAGATTCACACACATAAAAATAAATGAATAATTTTTTAAAGAAAGAATAAATAAATAGATTTTTAAGAAAGAAAAGAAAGCCCCTTCCCTCGGGATAAAGAGCCAGCCAGTTTGTGAACATAGAGGGCGCGATGGGAGGAAGCACTCGTTCTGTTTAGGCAGAAGCGAGGAAAATCAGTTTCCACTTACCGAGTGTTTACCACCTGCCTGGGGCACCCTACCAACGGGAATGCTTTGTGCGCCACCCACCCTCACTCCCACCCCACCCCCACCCCCGCAAGCCTGAAGGTGCTATTTTAGCCTCATTTTCCAGATTAGGAAAATGTGGCTGAGAGATTAAATCCTTTGCCTAGAGGCACAGATGGCAAGGAGACTGTTGGGATGCTAAAACATAGTCTCCTGCTGAGCCTGCATTCTAACCATCAGCCCTTTCTCTCCCCAAAATGTCTGACTGAGGTGGTCCCTTGGGAGAGGAGAGAGAAAAGGACGAGGGAGGTACCGTCAGATGAGTGTGGACATGGGAGTCAGACTCTTGTCTTTAGTGAAACCTTGGTCACCCAAGACAGATTTGGGCGCCACTTTGTGGTCACTGTCTGGGCCAGTTATCTCTCCTTCCTCCCTTGCAGAGTGGAACATCAAATGCTGTGTATTCTTTGTGAGTGCTCTACTTTGCACACCATTGACTCCTTCAGCGATGCCAATGGCAGCTTTGCCACCTCCACCTTTTTAGGCTTTTGTGCTGAGGAGGCCACATTGTAAACCTATTACTCATGTGGTCTGGAAAGAACCTCTAGTCAGGTTTGTTAGAGGCTTTCCTGTGACATCTCTTCAGTCAAAGTCAGTAAGGTAAGTGGAGCAGAGAACTAGGGGCAAAAAACAGAGGCAGGATGTGAGCTAAAAATGTACCGGTAGCTGTCAGGGAGCCGGGGACAGTGGCTGGCAAATGACATCCAGGATACTGGATCAAGCCCATCCTGTGGTAGACAGCTATGACTTCTCAGTCCTCCGAGGAAAAGTTGACCTAAATTAATAATACCAGAGATGTGAGAAAACCCAGCCTTGAGCTCACCCTGGAGACTGTGCAGCCTTCCAGGGCACTGACAGAGAGGGACGTGTCAAGAGTGTAGCAGAGGGGACAAGCCCCACTCCAGATGTTTTGTTTACACAAAATAAATGCAAAAATACAACTTATCAAAAGAAAATTTTGTTTGGCATAGTAACACATACCTTTAATCCCAGCACTAGAGAGGCAGAGACAGTAGGGTCTCCGTGAATTTGAGGCCAGCCTGGTCTACATAATAAGTTTCAGGCCAGTCAGCGCTGCACAGAAAGACCCTGTTGGAAGGGCGGGATGTTTTTGGAAAATGGAACTGCAATGTGTTGTCAGGGCTATACTGCTCTTTGTCAGTCTTCTAGCCAAAGTGCTGGGCTCATCTGAAATGTGAGAAATTCAGAGCAGGCAGGGGAGCTTCCTGCAGTGAGCTAGAGATACGCAGCCAGGCCAGTATGAGCCACAGACCCAGAGTTCTAAATACAGGCCTTTTCCGGCTGCCCCCACCCAGAATACACTGCACAGAAGTAAGCTGCTCAGTGATGTTCATACCATCTCTCGGAACCAAGTATCAACCTACATGCCAAATGAGGATTCGGGGTGTGCTGAAAGATCTGGAGATGAAGGAGAATGTGGGAGAATATCTTGGTGAAAACAAGAACAAGAGGCCGAGGGACAGAATGAGATGGCAATGTAACAGCAGGAGCAGAGAGAACGCATGCTGCGGTCCTGCCCTTGAAGATGCAGGAGGAACCCCAAGCCAAGCCAGGCAGGCAGCCTCTCCATGGAGGGAAAGGCAGGAATATGTATTCTTTTCTGGAGTCCGAAAGAAAGGCATTCTGCCAGCACTTGGGTATTAAGACCCACTTCAGGCTCCAGATGCCGGAATTAGAAAAGACGTGGGTGCTGGGGGATGGGATCTCATACCTGTAATCTCAGCACTCAGGAAGTAGAGGCAGGAGGACTTTGAGTATAAGTAAGTGTAGAAGTGTTGGCTTTTTGCCATTAGTCTCTTGGCCAGAAGAAATTAACATGGTAGTAAAGGGTATTTATCCCGTTGTTTGTACTGAGTTGATTGGATTCACAAGAAAATAGTTTATTTCCCACCAGAAAAGGAGAGAGTCCTGAACTCACTGCCTTTTTACATTAGACCAGGATTTCCAAAATTCAGTAATGAACCCATCACCAAACACTAAAAGGGAAAAAAATACTTTAATCATGAAAAAAGCATATGTTTGAATGTACAAAATTACACAAAGTATACATTTCACTAACATAGAAAAATACTTCTGCATAACAAGAGAACATCCTGCTCTAATTTACACAAGATGGAATTATTATCATCAGAAATCCTGATGGGGCAACTGAGCCTGAGTTACACAGGTCTGAGTGGTGATGGGAGGGGCTAACAAATACCCATCACTCTGCTCGCCACACTGCAGGCATGGGACAGCCACTGCCAATCCCTCGGGGTCCTGCTGGATAGCACCCAACAGGAAAGGGTTCTACAAATCAATGGACCATGCCTCTGTGAACCAGAGTCGTTCACTGGGAAAGGGACATGGTGGGCCAGCCAAAATTTTGACCCTGGGTTTGCTAACACGGTTGTGGAAGAGTCCTTTTAGATTCCAGCAGTGGGTTGTAAGGTTATTGTAAACCCGCCACCTGGCTAGAATGTGCACAATCTCTCAAAAGCTATTGTGTTTTACATCTGTCCTGTAATATCTGCTCCTTCCTAGTTCTCACCCCCAAAGACTGAGAAGGCCAGGGACTCTCTTCAGCAACCCAGACAGGGATTCCTATTCCCTTCCCTCACTGGCTATGAAAGGCTGGTTGGGAAAAACCTAAACTTTAGTCCCCAGGCCAAGGGGATAGCCTGTGTTCTGACTTGCTGAGGGGTATCATAGGGGAATGACAGAAGTCCCTGGTGTCCGTCAACATTCTTTGAGACTAACTCTCACACCCACCTCCCCCCGTTGCCCTGGAGAGGCTGGGAAAGTCAGTCTGAACTTCCACAGCAGGTTGGTGGCCTGGCCAGATTTCAAGCTCAGGGTGTGGATCTGGCTTCTCACTAACCCTCCCACCTCTGCTGGCCTTGCACTTGGCCCTGTGAAGACTCTAAGTGAGAATTATCCTTGACCTAGCTTCCACTTTTTCCACCACTAGTCCAAGGTCATATTTACACACTCTGTGCTATATTACTTCAGCTGGAAAGAAAAATGATACAGAATTGAAATCAAGTTTTCAGCCATGTTTGACAATGAATCTCATCCATTCTTCTCTTCTCTTTTGCTCATCATTAAAGATTCCATCAGGTCACCCTTAGTCATGGAAACAATCACCCAAAAACCATGCTTTTGATGAAAGCCTTACTCTTGCGGCTTGGTTCAGTCTTCTCACGATGCCAGAGTCAGATTGTAGGGCAGCTAGGATTTATTAAATCAGAGCATGAATGAAGATCAGATGAAATGAAGAAAACACTGCCCTTCAATCTCATGGTGCACTTACTTAGTCCAAATGATTTTGGGCCCAAGGTATGAACCTTTTCTAGAACTTGTCATTACAGGGAGAAGGGAGCTAAAGGTGTCAGCAAGACTCTGGGGTTTTCCCTTCTGCTTCTATAAGGCACCAAAGAATCTCAAAGTATTTATGCCCAAACCGAGTGGAATACACTTGGCCAGGGGCACTAATGCAGGAATGGAATGTGCTGCCATTTATTGAGCAATTGGTAGATTTGTCTTTCATGGCGTTTCTGGCCCAGAAGACTTCAGGATGCAAGGAAGATGCCAGCGTTACCTTACATTCCCTATATTTTCAGGTAGTTCTGCAGTGATTGGCCACCAAGACCCCATCATCAGGACTTGTCACAGGGAACTGAAGGTCATCTCTCACTGTGTGCTCTGATGCCACAAGACACACAGAGACTCAAGAGAGCCTCAACAGCAAGTCACCAAGCTGCCTTGTGGTCAGAAACATCTCAAAGATGGGAAATTTCTACCTGCACACTTCTTTCCCAGAGGACAGTAAAAATAAATACAATTGGAGCACAGGAGAAGCCCACAGTGTCATCTGGGGCAGGGAATGGGGCTGGGGGCGACATTGGTTCACTGTCTGAAAGTGGATTCTTATCTCCCCAGCTGACTCTCTCAGAGCTTCCCCAAAGCATCCTTGCTCGGGTCCCATCCAGGACAACCTCTGCAGGTAAGCTGAGCACCCACTGTCTCAGCAAGAACACACGGATCATCGGAAAGATGTCAAAACCGTCTAGCGCCCTCTTCTGACAAGCTGAGGCCTCGAAAAGGTTTACTTTCCAAGCTGGGGGTGGCACATGTCAGCAATCGCAGTACTTGGGGAGCCAGAAGCAGGGAATCGGGGTACAAAACCAGCCTGGGCTATATAAAGCCATTAGAGTGTCTCAACCCCACCCCGCCCCCCAAAAAAAGAAATGAAAGAAAGGGAAAGAGGAAGGAAGGATAGGATGAAGAAGGAAGGGAGGGAAGGAGGAAAGTCTCACCTTCTAGCCCCTCCACTTGGAAACAAGCACAAGCCATGAGTCTCTTTCAGGCAGCTCAGAGCTTATAGGAGGAACAGTCCCTGAAATTATTAACCTCGTTCAATCACCTGCGGAGTAAAGGGAGAGCAGGGCACTCCTGTGTGAGACCTGGGTCCCCATCCTCTGCAGTGATGATGAACCAGACTCACAGATGAATCTCACCACAGATGGTTCAGGAACATTTTTACCAGACAATTTCACACAGCCCAGGCTAGCCCTGAACTCTGGATCCTCCCGAGTGCTAGATGCGTGGATAAGAGGCATGTAACAACACACCCTGCTCAATTCATGGTTTGTTGTGTTTTGTTCTTGAGTATCTGTGGATCTCAGGGAAGCTTCAAACTTGCTATGTAGCTGAAGATAAGTTGAACTCCTCATCCTCCTGCTTCATCCCTGGAACGCTGGGATCACAGTAGTTCACATGCAGGGTGCCGGATGGGCCTCACACGCGCCAGCCGAGCTGCATCTTCAACCCCACGTTCATAAGCTTCTGGTTAGTTCTGCTGGTCTGAACACTGGGGAAGTAGGGAGATGCTGAGTCAAACCCCGCCCACACGAGTCCAGCCATAAAGTAAGAGTTCCAAGCTATTCCAGGACTCCGGACTTCCCAAGGAGGATCCTACACACGAATTCCACAGAAAAGGGCTCGAACTCAGCCTCGGTGTTAAATGATGCTATTCACATTGAAACCCACAAGAAAATGAACCGCACCCTCAGTCAGAAGCAGCTGCACCATGGCACTGCTGGGCAGTAGTCCACAAGCGATCAGAACCGGGTTCAGTCCCATCTGGGGCCCCTTGGCTAAGGATGTCCCACTTTAAGTTTTCTGGGCTTCACAAAGGAAACGGGTTTACACAGTGAATCCCAGTCTTTCTCCAGATTCCACAGTGGATGCTCCTGGGTCAGCCATCTCAGTCCCTGCACTGCTGACCTGCTGGGGAAGGACAAGGACATGGCCACCCTGAGCTTACCACCCAGTTCAGGCTACAGAGCTATCCGTCTCGGCGGCGGCTGCCACACCTCCAGCATACCTATTTTAAGCATACTGCCTCGCAGTTCAGGGGAAAACGTTGCCATGCCAACTCCCTGGCTGTTGTTAGTCATGATCTATGAATGTGTAGTACAGCCATCTGACAGGCAATCCTTCTCAGTCCAGGGACATTCTCCAAATCCTCTCGAGGCAGACAGATAACGTCGGTTACAGGGCACACAGTAGGTACACCATATACGCACACCAAAAATAGCAGCCTGAACAAAGCACCTTTACTGTTCACAGGTCTGCAAAGTGCTTCCCTACCCAGCCTGTTCACTGGTGCCCCCAGCAGATGCTGGTGTGGATGGCTGTGTTAGGGCCCAGATTGCCAAGTGAGAAAATGGGCTAGGGGGTGTCTTCAGTGTCAGAGCTTCAGACTGCTCCTTGCAGCCTTGTGGCTCTGGCTTTAAATCCTTTCCGCCCCTCTTATGCCAGGTGGTCTCTGTGTTCTAGCTAGCACATGAAAGTCAAACAGCACCAATCTGGTCTTTTCCCACAGAATGTAAGTTGTCAAGAGCCTTTTCCATCTGTGCCCTATCTCATCCAAAGCCCAAAGGGGAAGAAGCTGGGCTCTGCTGGGTCCATGTCTGACCTCAAAGGATCCCCCATGTGTGGTCCAGGGGTGCCTCAAGTTAGAGGATGTTTCATATGTCTCCATCCAGGCTTTGGAAAAGAGGAAGCAACAGCATCAGTGTTGAGTGCGAGGGGAGACCAGTGGGACCCCAGGACAAGCAGACCACCTAGAACTTGGCCCAGGAAGACAAGAAGCCCTCCATCCAGCCATGGATGCCCCTTGAAGGCAAAGTCATGGAGAAGGACTATTCAAATGGAGCATGTAGGAGAGCCACTAACAGCTGATCACAGTGGTTCCTGCTGCAGGGGCTAGCCTGACTCTTAGTCAATGCCGTTGGTTGAATCAATAAACAAGATCTGGAAAGCATTATGTCACGGCATCAAGTGCCTGTGAGTTCCGGAGTGAGCCAACAGGAACTAAAGGCCACCCGTGCCCCCTCCTTGTGGAAGAAGTATTTGGAAAATTGTATTATAGAGAGAGGATCACACGGTATAGCCCTGGATGGCCTGGGACTCACTTCAAGCTCACAGAGATCCACCTGCCTCTATCTCTATCTCTCAAATGCCAGGATAAAGATGAGTGCCACCCACGCCTAGCACAGGCTTCGCTGATCTTGAACTATAAAACAGATACCTTCTAAGTCTATCCTGGTACTGGGAAGACTATGCAGATGGCCCGGAGGATGCCCACTACAGGCTGATTCAAATCAGGTAGGCACATCCAAAGCCAAGGTGCTCTCTAGACATCTTGGCTTTTTCTGGGAAAGTGATTGGGAGACGTCAGAAGTGACCCCACTGACTGGGAAGCAACAATTAGGGAGTACCTGGTATATGCCAAGTTAACTTCCCACAGGCCTCGTGAGTCCTGGGAATGGACCTAGGTTGTGCAAGCCTCCTTCTCCACTTTACAGCACAGGGAAGGAGTCCTGCTCCATGCACACTCAGCCTCCAGGGCTGGCCTGAGTTGTTATCAGCACCTTCCCAACACACTTCGCCCTCTGTCTTAGCTCCTCCAGGCTGCCAGAGAAAGGGCTCTCCCTCCAGTGTTCCTCCATGAGACAGACAGAATTGAAACTCAAATAGCTCAGGGCTTTGCCCTGAGGTAGGGATGGGCAGTACGGGGCCCAGTCTATCCCAGGGAGCATGGTGGCATCACTCCATGCCTGGGGTATACATAGGCTGAGGCTCTGACCACTTCTGATATCTGTACTGCCACTGCCATGTGCAGTGCTGAGAGACCGTCACTGAATCACAGTAAGGTGGCGGCCAGCTGGCCTTTGGAGTGGGTTGAGGAGAATAGTCTATTCTCAAGGCACCCGGACAGGTGTTTGACATTGGAAGACAGCAGAGCAGCCTCACACAGCTCCCATGGTGGCCAAGAAGACAAGGGGTTGGGGGAGCAAAGTGACCAGATCCCACAGCTTTCTGGAGAACCGAGATGTTCTCCAGAAACTTCTTAGGGAGTGTCTCGGCTTTAAATGTTAAGTCAGCTTGTGCATGCACACACACACAGGAATAAAATATATCAGCATAACTGAGTGCTCACCTTCCTAGCAGCACCGGTCCCACATTCAAAAGATAGCAGAGATCCCAGTGTTACTGCTCTGTGAGAGGACAAATAATGTGGCCAATACATGAAGTATTGGCTTTATAAAAGGGCATTCTGCTGCATATCTTAGCATGGACAGGCTCTGGAGACATCGTACAGACCAAGAAGCTAGTTACAGGACACATGTTATATGAAGTCCCTAGGACAATCAGACATGAGAGACATGGAGTTGATCTGGACCAAGAGGAAGAGGAACTAGTGTGTAATGGACATAGGCTTTTAGTTGAGAAGACCAAAGAGCCCTGGAGACAGTAGAGGCCATGGCTGCACATCTCTGAATGTGCGGATGTGCTCAGTGCAGTGAACTGGAGGGCTGAGATGGTCGTGACACTGAGTTTATATTCTGCACTTTCAGTCTAATCAAAAACACAACTCACAAAGACAGGGTTTTGGTCAGTCTGTGTGTCTACTGTGGGCTAGATTCTGTGTTTGAGCATATAGGTTATGTCTATCACTCCTCCCTCACTGACCAAAGCCCCGGGTTCTTCACAAGCCCAAGAAATCCCTACTGAATTACCCATCTCCTACCCTCCACTTGGACACACAGCAGCAAGTCTAGGAAGCTGGCTCCTGGAGGATTATCCAAGCAGAATCTTGGTGGTCCTGTATCTTCTGGGAGTACTTAGATCTCAAAAGGTCTTGTTGGATACCCATCTGCCAGAACCAGCCAGCCCCATCACCCTTAAAGGGAAATACCCCACCCCTTCAAGGAAACTAAGCCCCTGGATAAGAACACAGATATGGGACAAAGCATTGGTATGGGTTGCTTGCTTGGCAAGCTGAGACTACCTACGGGGCAAGTAGAGGACACAGTTGTTAGAAGTGGCCTGTGTTTGGACAAGCAGTTCTCTTTCCTCCTCCTGGAAGCAGAGAGGCTACCTGGAGCCTTTCCCTTGAGTCAGAACCTGCTCTCAGGAGAAACCAGCAATGGGAGCTCATAACCAGGAGCGACAGAGCCATGATGCCAGACAGGGAGGTGCTGCAGCTGCTAGTGAACTGGAAAGCATGTGGGTGTGTCCACTACACAGCTGAGGACCTGAAGCCCTTCGAGGTCAAGGGATAGCCTAAGGGTCACCAGCAAGGAAGGGGCAGAGGCAGGTATTTGGATCCCCTGTAGAGTTCTCTTCCCACCACGGCTTGACGCTGAGACCCTGATGACATCGGGGGACTCTCCCTAGACAATTCCCAGTACAGGTGAGACCTCCATTCAGCCCGGAACTCTGTAGAACCTCCATGATGTCCAGATCATCACCAAGGTCACTTAATAACCATCCTAGGCAGGCCTCATGACCTACTGCAGGTAGAAGAGACATCAGTGATACGGTGTGTGCTTCGAGACAGCAAGTCCTGAATGACATCAGGGAGGTGAGCAAAAGATAGTTCACAAACACCAGGATGCTCCAACACAAGAGTCACCATCCTGAAGTGTCAGGATGACTTGCCATCCATCATACATGGGAGAAAGACTCCCCAAACAGGTTAAGAAGGAGACATTCAAAAAGTTAAGCCATTTGTGCAAGTGACACAGCCAGTCAGGAAACTCCAAATCCCAGGGTCCTGCCAATTCCGGGGACTTCTGAGGCTCTTGCCGGCCTCGTGCAGAGAGACATATCCCCTCATGATGACTGGGACAGGGGGTGGTGATGCGGCTTGTAGCTCAGCTCATGAAAGGACTGTAAATCACAGAGCCACCTCTGCTCCATTGGTCACCTGGGACAGCCATTCGTCTGTGCCAGCATGCTGTGCCGGATGGTGCCATCTTCTTTCCTGTAAAAGGGAGAGCAGGGAGCTGAGTCTCTGGAGGGAGCAGGCCACCCGTGTGGCCACCACTGAGAGCTGTCCAGATGGGCCAGCCTTCAGATTGCTGGGGTCGTGCCTTGAATCTCCACATGCATAGGCCCTGCAGGACAACTCTCCAGCTGCTTACACTTGGAAAAGAAGCTACCTGGTGTTTTCAGAGAGCTGCCTTGTTACTGGGGTGTCCCTGAGCCATGGGAGTTCAATGGAAGTGTTACACGGTCAAATCTGGTGCACAAGGCTTTCTAGTGTTCATGAGGCCTTTGTGGGGGCCAATAGTCCAAAGAAGGCTTGAGAACTGACCAAAGGAAGAGAGCAACGGGGTCTCAGGGGTGTTTTTTTCTGTTCTGTTGACAGAGTTATCAGATCCTAGCCTCTTCCAGGCCTGGTGCCAGGTTCAGACCATACAGACAACCCTGTGGTGGTTCCACTGAGCTGGAAGAAACAGTGAGAGGTGGAGAAATCACAGCTGTACTAAATCAGGACAGTTACTGCGGGTGCCAGGAAGGAGCCATGGAGGTAGCAGAATAGGAACATGAATGAGAGGAGACTGCCAGGCAGCCTGGGCAGGGTCCTGTGGAGAGAAACCGATACGGTGAGAGCTGAAAAGAGAGGGGCTGTGTGGCTGGAGGAGAGAGGGGTGCTGGGCATGATGAGGGTTCAGAGAGGAAGGAGAAATAAGAAAGAAAACTATGGGGATTGGTGAATTCCTAGAGATTGTGATTTCCGGGCAGGATAACAGAGACCCATAGGAGTCTTCTAGGCAGAGAACACACAAGAGGCTGGAGATAGTGCAAACTGGGTGGGGTTTGGGAAATGCAGGCTGGAGAGGAGCCCGTAGGGAAGCTGCCAGATTCATTCAAATTTCTGGGCAGTGTGACAGCCCAGAGGGAGACCCCTGAAGAGTGATACCCTACCAGAGCAGAGCATCCCCGTGCAGTTCCGCGGCCAGCCCCACAGCTGACGTCACCAAGGCCAGCTTTGCTGTGATGCTGAGGGGCTGTGGAGTTGGACAGCAGCAGCACAGTCTGAGCTGCTTCCCTCACAAGACTGTCGTCCCCAGCATCATCCTCAGTGCCCAGTCCTGTAGTGCAGATCTCATTGTTCTATCTATCTATCTATCTATCTATCTATCTATCTATCTATCTATCTATCTATCTATCTATCTTCTCTCTCTCCTCTCTCTCTCCTCTCTTCTCTCTCTTCTCTCTCTCCTCTCTCCTCTCTCTCCTCTCTCTCCTCTCTCTCCTCTCTCTCCTCTCTCTCTCTCTCTCCTCTCTCTCTCTCTCTCTCTCTCTCTCTCTCTCTCTCTCTCTCTCTCTCTCTCCTCTCTCTCTCTCTCTCTCTCTCTCTCTCTCTCTCTCTCTCTCTCTCGGTGGTTGCAGACTGCTTTGCTTTTCAAAATGTATTTATAGCGTTCTTCCTCTGTGCTGTATCACATGTTGGGGGTGGGGAGTGAGACAAAAATAAACTCAGTGCGAATCCTTGACCTCGCAGGATGTCTGGGGCCAGAATTCCCTCTCCATCAGAGTCTCTGTGGAGCTTCACAAGTGCTCAGGTCCTAGGAATGTTCAAAGCTCTTCAGACCCTGTGCACAGGGTAGATCCCAGAGGTCTGTATATCCAGAGGGGCCCATACTCTTCCCTGCTCCGAGTATTCTGAACCTCGCAGCCTCAGCACCTGGTACTTGGGTATCACTGCATTGAGACGGGCTCCATTCTGAGCACAGAGCACAGTCCCTAGACAGAGCTGAGTAACAGCCTCACCCCTAGCTTACACTGACAGCTCAAGACAGCAAGCATCACATTACACACAGGGTTCATGCTTAAATTCTCACATTGATCTTGTATTCACCAAGAAATATGCAAGGATTAATACACAGAATTAATGAAGACCATATGGTCACCTCCAAAGTCCGTGTGGGATGTTCACAGGTTCAGTTTCAGGATAAAATTTGGATTCCAGAAAGGATGTTAAAATGAGAAGCTCATAGCAGTCATTTTGTGTGTGTGTGTGTGTGTGTGTGTGTGTGTGTGTGTGTGTGTGTGAAAGCTTGCACATGCATGTACATGCCCCTGTAAAGAAAAATGTTGGAATAGCTTTTATGAGACCTCTCTCAGCAGGTTAAATGGCAGATAAACAAAGATAAAGAGAGAAGTGGTGGACAGAAAGACAGATGTGAGGAAACCATCCGGAATTCAGTAATGAGATAAAAAGCTGTGGGGAAAGGAGTCTGCATGGTCAGTAGAGATGGGAGGCTGTGACGTCTGAGTTGAAACCCCAGTGACCAAAGAGACCAGGAAACAAGGCAAAGAGTCCCAGGAATCAGAGTGCAAAGGCCCTCAGGTGGAGTAGAATCAACCAGGTGCCTGAAGGACAAGAGAGGAATCCTCGGGCCCACTGTGTGACAAGGGGCTGTAGGAAGAGTGAAGAAGCTCAGACATGGACCGACAGGATTGGCTCCAGCTGAGGGCCCAGGACTATGGAACAGTGAGAGGGCTTGCCTACTAGCTGACCTGTTCCTCACTCTCTTTCCCACTCTTTTACCTATTCACGCGCTCATTCATTCCCTTCCTCCCTCGCCCTCACTCATTTGTTCCCTATTAAATACCTACTACATGTCTATGTGTCATTGCCAGGATACCTTTGTCCTTGAGGGCCGCTGGCCGAGTGAACCGCAATAGCTACAGAATGAAGTCTTAGGAAAGACACTGGGGTGGTGGGGAGTGGGAGAAGGGAGGACCTGGAAGAGCCTCCTGAGATGGCAGGTGGAAGCCCATGAAAAGGAGAGAGCACCCTGCATGGTGGCTGCGAATGTCAAGAGGACTCCTGAACATGAGACCAGGTTTCAGCCTCCTGGCATCGTCAAAAGAAGGAGGACCTGTGTGAGCAGACCATGGTGGAGGCTCGGGCAGGAAGGCAACAACATGACAGGGGGGGAGAAGCCCTGGGGTACAGGAAATGAGGCCAAAAATGGGGACAGTAGTCTATGCCCTACTTAGTGCCAGACCCTTGTGAAGACAGCTCCTTCGCAAGAGAGTGCAGCCCGACAGGAGGCTGGGAATGTGCCTGCCCTTGATACCATTTGCTTCACTGGATCATAAGGTCACAAATCTCAGTGGGGACATAGATGGAGGCCTCTCTCTCAAATCAAAACCCCAGAAGACCATGAAAAGCAGGTGAAAAGCAGCTTGGAGCTCACACCAGCACTTCTGAGGGTGAGGGAGGAGGATTGCCATAAGTTCAAGGGTAGCTTGGGCTAAATGGTGAGTTCTAGGCCATTCTGGGCTTAATTATGAAACAATGAAAGGAAGGGAAAAAGAAAGAAAGAAAGAAAGAAAGAAAGAAAGAAAGAAAGAGAAAGAAAGAAAGAAAGAAGGAAAGAAGGAAAGGTAGAGAGAGAGGAAGATAAGGAACAGAAGCAGGGAGGCAGAGAGGAAAGGGGGGAGGAAGAAGGAAAGAAGAGAAATATATGAAGGAAGGCAGGCGACCAAATACAAGTTTGGAGGCTCTTTCTCTTCCACTCTGCCAACCCCAGCCTAGCCACCACGACTTCCTGCCTGGGGAAGATTCCTGGCAGGCTCTTGCTCCCAGGCTGGTCCCTCCCTACTCCAAGCAGCTGCCAGAATTCCTAGAAAGAGGATGAAGTCATCACCTTGCCTCAAACCACCTTGTCTCTTCCTGCACTGCTCTGAGGAAACAGCCAAGCTCCTCACAAGACATACAGACTATTCCATGATATCTAGCCCCGCCTGACTCTCCTGCATGTCCTGAAAACTTGAGCCCTTCTTTGTCTGACTGAACTCCCTGCTGTGGCTGTGGCCACTGTGGGTGCCCAGAGGGCAGCCTGGAATTTCACTGAACTCCCTTCTGTGTCTGCCTAGGCTATTCACTTCCGTCAGTCCTTCCAGTGCTTCCCAGAATGCCTGCTCCAGCTTAGTCACTGAATCCTTGGCTCAGTTCACCGTCTGGACACAGCCAGGTGTTAGGGATTGGTGCTTGCAGTTCCTAGGACGGAGGGGCACCAGCCCCTCTAGTGACAGTGATGGGGTATGGAAGTGGGGAGCCTAGAGTTCAAGGAGGATCCTGTGGGAAGCACCAAAGAGAGCCTTACCCTAGGAACCCACCATCTAGGAGTCAGCCCACTGTTCCAGGACAGAGGATTAGCAGGTCAAAGCATGCCATCCCAGAAGCTTGGACTGTGGGCACCTCCCTGGACTGGTGTCCTCTTGGACAGCTGCCACACTCTTATTGGTACCTAATCAATAAGAATCTTATTGGTACCTAAGATGCATGTATATCTTTATCCACACTTCGGACTATACAGCCAAGTCCCACATCCAGGAAGTGGTAACACTAGAAGCTAGAAGAAGCCTCGGAGACTCAGGACCGGTACCCTTAAGCAAATCACAGAGACAGAAAACATTTCAAGCCCCGGAGAAACCACTCATGGGAAAGTACGAACAGTGAGAGACCTAAACAAGCTAGACCCAGATCACCTTAATGAGACTCCCCTCTGAGGTAGCAAGTTTCAAGACATTGCTTGAGCAACAGTCAGAATTCTTTTTCTGCCAAATGATGGAAATCAAACATAAGATTCATGATTCCCACCCAGCCTCAAATACAAGGCTTCAAAATTTAAGTCTCTACCCCATCTACTCCATCGGGTCACTAATTCCTCTCTTCAGATGTCAGTGTTCCTGGTCTGCACTCAGCTAAAGCAGGGCCGGTATGAATCTCAGTGTTTGAACGAACAGACCAGTTCTTGCTATGGGACCACCCAGAATTTTTTGTACATAGGTAGTTCAGGAAACAGACCCCCAAAGAGCAAGAGGCCCCAGAGTGGTATCCAAACTCAAAATCACTTTCTGATTCTCCAGCCAACACTGTCTCCACCTCACTTCCGGCTCACATTTATCGGGACATCCTATGACCTGCAAGCACCCGGACAACACCCGTGTCATTCTGTGCCACCTCTCTGACCTAACATCCTTGTGACTGTCAGGGAAAACCTTCTGGGATGCCTAAGGCAAGGCTGCCAACAGATAGCACCAGAGGCCTCCAGCAGAGATCGCCCTGCCTGGCTGGATCCGGTGTATCCATCCTTCCCTCCAATGCATCTGATGCTTTGCTGTGCGGATTTCTTTCTGTGACTACAAAAGCTCACAAAACTGCTTCCGTGGAAAAAAGTGTTATCTGGGGCAACCTGAATTTGGCTCAGAATAAATGACCTATTATTTCCCTCTTTAGAGTGAGACCTGGGCTGCGTCCACACTTCTATGCACCCAATCATGAGCAGAAAGCGCTGTTAGGGTTCAAGAGGAATCAAAAGGAAGTCTTTCCCTGTAGCTGCTCTTGACTGGTCTGTTGATGTCTGGCCCCACCCACCACACATGAAAGCGGTGGCACCCCCGCTTTTCTCCAACAGGCAGCCCTGCAAGACTGTGGGCCTCTTCCCCTTCTATCTGCTGAATGTGGGGAGTTTGCTGGCCTTTCCCAAAGCCATGCTGAAAATAAGATGATAATAAATACAAGAGACTAGTGAAAACCGAGCAGTTTTTGATACACACTTCTGTAGAAAGGAACACCAGCATAGAAAAAGGGCAAGAATGACCTTCATGCTGATTTGGTGTAAAACAGTGTTTTGTCTTTGTTTTTGTTTTGTTTTGTTCTTAGGCCCCATCTCAAGAAATTCCTGTCTTCATTCTCCATTGGGAGATCTTCCCTATCCCTGGATTCTCCATCCTGTTGGCTGAGGACACAGCCTTACCTTATGAGTAACGTGGGGCTCAAGACTTCTCTGATCCTGGGCTCAGTCAGTTGTACCTTTCCATCCTCAGAGTCTCGAGACAATCATCCTCCAGCCAGTGGGGAGGGACACAGCACCTCCCTCTTGTCTGTGGCTCTGATGAACTCTAAGTGCACCCCGTGTTGAAAATGATGACCTCTAAGTGCACCCCATGTTGAAAATGCTCTATGAAGCCTCTGGCTGGAATAGTGAAGCGTGGTTGCCCAAACCCTCCTATCCTCCATAGACACCATGATGAGGCCAGGTAATGGTGCTCTGAGTCTCTTCCAAATAAGGACAGAGCATCAAATAGAATGCCTTTGTTTGCTCAGGTGATCCATTTCACCTGCTACATGGTCAGCAGATCATGGGCCTCTTGCTGCTCTTAGACCCTGGCAGGGCACAGAATACTACCACAATAGGAGCTGGCACAGGTCTAGTAATTGGCTCTCAGATGAGGTCTGCCCTAAAACTGAAATCACTGCTGATGTTGAGCCAACCACATGATTGATGATTGAAGGGTTGATAGGACACACACAGTCATACACACACACATACACACACACAGGAGGGGGTAGCTGAGCATCCCTCTGTATATGCATACGTGTACATGTGTGCATGCATTAGGGGAGACTGTATATGTAAGAGGATGAACGAGTACACAAATGAACAAAAGAGGCTATATTAATTTTTCCAAAGTTGATAGAGAAAAACTGTCTTGATCAAAAAATTTTATAACCACACCAGATGTACCTCTATGAAGAACAGCACAAAAAGTATTTTATTATAACTTTTCCAAATTTCCAAAACAGAACAAAAGAAAAAAACAAAAATACGTGTGCCCTTATATCAGAGGCATGACGGTAAAGCATGAGTTTTAATCAGCCAAGCAAACATCACAGTCAGAGAGACAGCAGCCTGAGAAGGCAGGCTATTACTCATGGCTTCCCAGAGGAGGAGGGGAGCACATGGGGAGCACTAGGGTCAGGCAGGAGGCAGGCACAGCAGCAGAAAGCCTTTATTAGGGTTTCCAATCTTCCAATTTAGATGAGAAGCTTGGGATAGCCTGAGACTGATGGTTTGAATGGTGTGGGGGGGTCTCCAGGCTACAAGGGTGTGGGTTCCCTAGGAAGGAGGGTGGAGATTCACTTTGGTTTGAATAAGAAAGGTGTGCTCCCGGGGAGTCTTCTGCCATTGCCCCTCACCCACACAAGGCCACCTCTTCCACGAGTTGCTGACCTTATAAACAATTGAAGATAAGGGACTCCGGGTTTATTGCCCCTAGGACCTTAGGCAGGCTCCCTCAGTTTCCCCTTCTGCACATGGAGGGGAATAATCCCTACCCACAAGGCTGTTGGAAGAAGCTGACTCTCGAGGACTCTGTGAGTAACTGAACTGGAATCAGTGCAAACCTGCAGTGACTTTTCTTGGGGTCACGGGGGTGGGGGTCAACACCCTGGCGTGCAGTGGGAAAGAGCTCACACTGTGAACTAGGTGAGCTGCTCCCCAGCTTCTGGGAGCTTTCTGAATAGTGAGACACAGAGAAGATAAAGACAGAGCGTTCTTTCCTCCATGTGCCCTAATCTGTGCATCAATAGTAAGATTCATGGGGTCGCCTCCCCTCTCCTGGTCTCCAAGCTGGGCTGGCTTTAATTCACGGGTCTGTCAGAGGCGGGGCTCTGAATCTCATTACATACACTGGGGTTGGGGCAGATCGATTCCCTCTAGAAACGAGGCAATAAATCGCCCATAGACACTATGAGCAAACCCCAGCTGCCAAGAGGAAACACACAAAGCAGGCTCCCTCCAGCCCTGGGTTTTTAGGTTCACTCCTGTCCCAGGTTGACATTTTGAACCAGCCATAGGCATGAGGCATGGCTGTGTCTTAGAACTACCTCCCAGATATAGGCTCCTTTCTACAAAGGCAGATCCATAAATAATAACAATCAGCATGGCATTATTATAGGATGGAAGCGCGGCCCAATGATGGGTCACAGGGGTCAAAGCAGCTTTTTGTTATGCAGCCGTGAAAGGTGACGCATCTGAAGACCACACTGACCACAGGGAGAATGGCAGTGAGATCCAGATCCAACAAGGCAGCTCATAAAACTCGGTATTGATCATGGCCATAAATATTACAAGGAAAAGTACACAGGGGGATAAAAATGACACAGGCGAGAAAGCTAATAGCAATTTTGTTTTTATGAATTTCAGTTTTCTTCTTACCCACTTTTCTCTTTTTTTTTTCCTGGACAAAGTAAACATCACTTGAATTTATTTTTTGGAAGCTTTCGATAGCTGTAATCGTTAACTGTTAACTGCGGCTTCTTCTGTTCCAATTTCAGCACACCTACTTAAAGGAACGTGAGCAATGGCGCTTACACTTACTTTTGCTTGTTCAACAGCCTGGCATCCTACTCTGCAGCCCTAAAGGAATCCATTCTTGATCTACTTTAGGTGTGGGAAAGTTGAGCTTGTTTTATGCACCTGAGTGAGTGATGCCGCCTGAGATCTGCCTGTTTGCAAATACAAGCCTCACCCAAGATACTGAGAGCCAGAAACTTGTGCCACTTCACCATTCCCAGCCCTTCGAGGACACATCCCAGAGTTCTCCTGAGATAGTGTCTGTCACCTACCCCATCACTTTGTGCTCTATAACCGGCTGCAGTATCAACAAACCTGAGTAAATGAGCACCTCTCACTGGCTCCCAGTCTGGCTACCCTGACCTCCTCCAGCCAATAGCCAGCCTGGAGGTTCCAGAAGGTGAGGTCAGCTGCAGTCCTTCCCAGCACTAAGCTGGGGCTGTCACTATGTCAAGTTCTTTCCCCACTCTGCCCCAGCCCCACACCTTGAAGTCTAGTCTTATTCAGTTTCTGCCACTCAGAGGCCCTTGCTCTTTTATGATGCTGAGAGTTCTTACACCACCAGGAAAAGACACAGTCTGTGTGCTAACTCACAGCTATTTCCAGCCTCCTTTCCCAGTTGCCTCTTATCTGAGATGCTGAAAAGGAAAATACTCGTGTTGGGAGAAACGGCTTCAGAGCAGTTTCTGGCCATTCTGGCCAATGAGAAACAATGCAACATTAGGAACTAGGAGAGGCCTGCACTTCCCTTTCCTATTCAGACACGTGAAGTCTGAAGCTGCAGCAGCCACCTTGTGACGTTCAGACAAGTGCTCTAGGCGATGCCAGCACACTGAAGACAGTGAGCCTCTAAGAAGCAGAGTGCAGCTAGGTGGTCAGGAGTGTCAGGGAGGTGCCGGAAAAGCCCCGAGAAGAGGCCTGAATCTCCATTCACCTTCTTTCCCCTTCTTCTCGAGCGCTCCTCCTAGGTCACACCTACTCATCTTTTTCTGGGAATGTTCCAGATCTGGAGCCATATATTTTCCTGAGATACACCAGTTATATTTATGTCCCTACAATGTGGCCGCCTGTGAATGAAGTTGCCTAGAAACAAACTGGCTTTTCCAGAAAGGCTGCTAGGTAACCCCAGGGGAGGATGGACTACCTTGAGTAGAGTTAGGCTTTCAGACTGTGACTGGGTCCTGTCCCACGGGAGACCACCACTGCACCCTCTTTCTCTGGCCTGTGGCTTTTTCTCTCAGACACAACACCCTACCCAGCTCCAATTAGTTTGGAGTTCTAGGTAGTTGAGACAGGCAGATCCTGCTAGAGTTCTGATTGGCTTGGTATCAGTCAGTCTCCTGACTGTCGACCAATTATCTTTGAGAGGGGTGGAGCTATCCTGCTTGACACAGCCTTGCACCTAAGCTCCACCCACTGAGGAGAACAAAGCAGAGCTAAGAGAAAAAGCTGGACCAATCTCTGGCCTCCTCCCTCAGTCCATGTGCTGGACAGGCTTCTGTGAGACACCAAGGGGAACAAGGGCATCTTCTGGGCAAAGGCAACTCCTTCTTTCACAATAGTCACAGCTTAGGTTCCTACAGGCCAGAGGCCTAAGTCAGAATGTGCATGCAGGCAGGTGCAAGAGGAGGAACCAAGTGTGAGGCAGAAGGCAGAGAAGCCAGTGTTCTGGTTAGGATGGAAGTCACTCCTGTTACAAAAAATCATGACGGCTGGGCGGTGGTGCCTCACACCTTTAATCCCAGCACTCTGGAGGCAGAGGCAGGTGGATCTCTGTGAGTTCGAGGCCAGCCTGGTCTACAAGAGCTAGTTCCAGGACAGGCTCCAAAGCTACAGAGAAACCCTGTCTCAAGAAAGAAAAAGAGAGAGAGAGAGAGAGAGAGAGAGAGAGAGAGAGAGAGAGAGAGAGAGAGAGAAAATCATGACGCTAAGAACCATCTGGCAAGACCAGAGAAAACCATTGAGATGTTCCGCTTCCTGGGCAGGCAGGTGCCTGAGGCCCTAGGAGAGCTGCACTGGCCAGTGGAAGACTGGCTAGAATGTGCACCAGGGCCCCAAAGCCTCTGTCCCACAGGCCGGAGGATACAAGACCAGGACTGGAATTAGCTCTACAAGAAAAAGTTCAGTCTAAGAAGGGCACTTCCAGGATACATATACCCACAAGGCTCTGCTGCTGGTGGCCATGCGTGATTCCATAAAGTTCTCTAATTCTGTGATACCTACTACAGTCATCCCTCAGTTCTAGATGAAGAAGCCAAGCTTAGAGACACTAAGTAACTTCCTCAGAGTCGTCTAGCTGGGGGATAACAGATAGATCAGTACTGGAATCAGATCTTCCTTTTCTCTGCAAGGCAGGTGTCTCCACGAGCTCCTCTGCACCCCAGGCATCTTAAGGGAAGGAGAACTGGATTGAGATTTCCTGCAAGTTGCTGACAGGCAGCCTTCTTGCACAGCCCTGCTCAGCCAGCCAGGGTTGCAAACACTAGACAATCTCCCATTTAAAATCAGATATATCTGTGAACCATGCAGAAAAGCCTAAATGAGGAAAAAAGGAAGAAAGAAGGAAGGAAGGAAGGAAGGAAGGAAGGAAGGAAGGAAGGAAGGAAGGAAGGAAGGAAGGAAGAAAAAACTACCACCACCACCAAAAACCGTTAGTGATCCACCCGGAAAGAAGAACAGCCGTGAGCTGCCGAGGCCAGAGCACAGGCAGCCTCAACCCAGTCTCCCCGGAGAGCCACCGCATTTCATTCTCAAGTCTGGAAAGCGTCCACCCAGCCTCAGCAAAGTATTTAATTATCCAGCATCCCAGCCTTTCAACTGCGCTCACCACAAGCCCTGCTTTGCACAGGTCACTGGGAGTCACCAGGCCTCCACCAGCTCCCATAAATCATTGCAGCCTGGCAGAAGCCCATGTATAGATTGGGGTAGTTCTGCTCCCGAGCCACGTTCCTGACTAACTCAGAACCCAGGACCTAGGACCACACTCGGTGCCGGGGCAGGTGCCAAAGAGTCACGGAGCTCAGGCTATGCTGGATCCAAGGTTGACTTGCAATGTTTGCCTTAGGGTGTTTGCTGAGGGATCAAGATGGGTAGGAGGGCAGAGCACACCCCAGCTGGCTGATGAAAATGGATGCTTATTGCCTGTGCATCTGGAGGGTACCCTAAGGGAACTGCTAGACTTCTGTGGTTCAGTTTATCCTCCTTCACAGCATCCTCTGCAGTCACCATGTTGGGTCCCTATGCCTGGCAGCACACTGACACCTCCCAATTGAGGGTTTCTGAAAGTATCAACCGTGTCTTTGCAGGTCAGGCGGGCAGAGTGTCCTGAGGGACTCAGATATGCTATCTGATCAAGTTCCCACCTTCCTCCTGTGCAACCAGGGATGAGAATCACTGGGCTAGACTACAGCCCTGCCTGGGTGGGGAACAGACCCCCAGGCTTAAGGCTTAAGGCTTGGGGCTTCTCCAACAGCACCTCCCACGGATTCTCACTGGGACAGGCACATCCTCCATTTCCCAGGAAAAGCCAACACAGCGGGATCTGGAAGGAAAGGAAAAGGGAACCAGAGCTGAGGAAAAAAGGAGGGGGAGGGGTGCTCAGCTCTCATATAATCTGAAAGACATTATCTTTCTGGCCCTATTGAAAGGTCTCCCAATGAAAACCGAGCATCCGGAAGCAGTGGCAACCAAGTGAGTCTCCTCCCCAGCTGACTGGCTTTTGGCCAGAGGAGGGATGGGAGCTCAGAGGACAGGCAAACATGGAAGATGACGGAGCAGCTAGTCCACCTCATGGCTGCAAGAGAGACAGGTTGTTGGGAACAAGGCTCTCAGAGCCCAGAGTATCAGCAGGAGCCAAAGAGCATGCCCAGACTGTTAGGGACCAATACCAATATGGGCAACAAGAACCCTCTCATTTTTTCTGTCCCAAAAGTTGATGCTCAGAAAAATTGCCAGTGATTAACTCTATGGTCCCTTTGCAAAGATCTGCAGAGATGCTCCGTGGGTTAGTAATACTCCCATTCCACCCTGCTGGGCGGTCAGCTGCCCATTGTTAGCTCAGCACCTCTCACTTGGCAGGCAATGCCATTGAGGATAAGCAGGGAATAAGAAAGTACCCAGAGTGACCACTTATCACATATTCCAGGGTTGGGTGAGGCTTCAGAACAAGGACCCCGGAGTCATTCACAGGCTCTCTTCACACATGCAACTTTCTCATTCAGGCCTCTAAAAGACCCTCAGAAGGAGGCAGGCAGATCTGTAGCTCACTCCCTGCCTCTCTCCAGGCTGTCCTAAATTTTAATTAGCAATAATCATCATAAACATTGCAGAGTACTTGAGTATCTACAAACCACTTTGCACACATTATCTCCCTGGGAACTCATGGAGTTCTGTACGTGGGGACCTGTGAATGAGATGCTTTCTGGATGGTAGCCAGAGCATTGCCTGTTGCAGGGACGACAGGGCCAGGCATTCTCTGTGGCCTCTAAGTACTGGACCCCTTACACGGGCTGCTAGGTTTTATTTTGCACAGCCCAGCAGCAATGCAGGGAAATTCAATAACCACTGACCATGGATGGGAATCTGATGTTCACGAAAGAGGTGCATCTCACTCAAGGGCCACAGCGAAGGAGAGGGGAGCTGGGATTCAACCCTGGGTCTGTCAATAATGATGATACAGGACACCAACTGATGTCACCTGAGCCAGGCACAGAACCTGGCACTTGGCATTTTCTATCATCTTATTCACTGTTAACAGAAAAGGGGAAAGAGCCGACAGGAGTGGAAGAAGAGGTCCCTGGAACCACCCTGGGGCAGAAGGCTGGAAAAAGGAGGAGAACTATAACTGGGTCAGGGCTGACCCGGAAGTGGGGACACAGTCTGAGCAGGCAAGAGAAGGAACGGGCTCTGGGCAGTGCAATCCTGAGGTAGGAGCCTTGGAAACTGGGAGGGGGTTCTGTCCTAAGATCCCACCTCACCCTGGGTCCAGCCTGAGACAGATCTCACTCACTGGGGTTAAAGTTACTTGTAAGGCAAAGATTCTAACAAACTACAGGAGCCTGTAGTCCAGGGCTAGTCTCACAAGAGGGGTCACTGGACCAACTACAGGTCATGCAACCCTGGAGTTCTGCCTTGGAGATGACACCACCTGCCACCTACCTCACCTTAGGACCACTGAAACAAGAGAGTAAAAAGAATGGTGGATGCCCTTATCTGCTGTGGAATATTATTTTAAGATGTGCTACATTTGTTTATGCTGTGCAACATTTGTTTAATGATGCAAAGATGTGCTGCATTCTTTTATGTTGCATTTGTTTAACTCTGTGAAGCTGTGTTACTTTGCCTGTCTCCAACACCTGATTGGCCTAATAAAGAGCTGACTGCCCAATAGCTAGACAGGAGAAAAAATAGGCAGGGCTGGAAGGTGGTGAGAATAAATACAAGAAGAAAGAGAAGACTGAGGAGTAAGAGAACATGGAGAGGAGGGCCAGGCACCCAGGCACCCAGGCACCCAGGCACCTAGCCACACAGCCACACAGCCACACAGCCACACAGCCACACAGCCACACAGCCACACAGCCACACAGCCACACAGCCACACAGTCACACAGCCATGGGGTAAGAGTGAAAGTAAAGAACACAGAAGTAAGAGAAAGAAAAAGCCCAGAGGCAAAAGATAGATGGGATAATTTAAGTTAAGGAAAGGAGTCTAGAAACAGGACAAGCTAAGGCCAGGCATTTATAAAAAAGAATAATACTCCATGCATGTGATTTATTTGGGAGCTAAGTGGTGGACCCCCAAAGAGCCAACGAGTAAAAACAACAACAACACTTGTCAGCACTGTGGAAATCAGAGGCTAGCGATGATCAGAATCTGGGTCTCCGCTCCCATTTCAATGGGATCCACCACAAATGGGGATGGAGCGGAGGGAAGGGTACTGTCCGCTAAACCTATGTAAAGCAGTTTTAACCAAAGGTTTGTGGCATAGGTCTGTAATTCCAGCTACTGATGTGGGGCTGGGAGGTAAGACAGGAAGATCATGAGCTCAAGGCCAGCTTGAGTAAGGAAGACCCTGCCTAAAAGAAAAAAAAAATGACTGGGGATGTAGTTCAGCCTTGAGGGGCTTAAATGTATGTGTGAGGCAAGCCTGGAAAAGCAGCCAGAGAGTTCAGGGATAGAGTGGGGTGGAACGGAAGAGGCTCCCAGTGTTCCTGGTGGAAGCTTCAAGGCCAGGGGGAGGAAGGAAACTCTCAGAGAGCAGGAGCAGAAGTCAGAGCAGCTGAGTACAGGCTTTAGAAGCTTGACCAGGCTGAGCGAACCATGGAGGGGTGATGGTCTCCAAGCTGCCATGTTTTTTATGACGTGTCCTTTCCAGGTGAGGAGGAATAGGGAGCCTTGTAGCTTGTCTAGGATGTGGTGATCATTCAGCTTGTGACCTGACACCTGGAGATACAGACTCAATCCTAGGCTGTGGGGAGAGTGGTATGGTAGGGAAGGTGGCAGGGCTGGTCACTAGGGCCCGTATTCACTTGTTTGAGGCAGGTGCTCACACAACCCAGGTTGGCCCTGACCTCCTTGCTTAGCTAAGGATGGTTTTGAACTTCTGTTCCTCCTGCCCCCATGTGCTGTGTCCTAGAAGTCCAGGCACGAGCCACCACACCCAGCTCGGGCTGCTATTGAAGGCTGACTGTATCTTGTCATCATACATGCGTGTTTCTGTGGCAACCTGCCCCCTACACATGTTTAAGGCAGAGACTCTGCAGTCAGAGCTGAACAGAGTGAACTCTGGCTCTGGGGCCATGTCTGGCAGGAGAGACACTGGGTGTAGGGTGAGGACAGCACCCTGACTTTGGCCTTGGCCGTGGGAAGCAGGGACCAGCTGGAGCTAGAGAGGCAAGGAAGCTGGTAGGGAGGTCTGAGGAATCAGGAAAGAGACGAAGAGACCAGCTGTAGGGAGAGTCCTTAGCATGAGGGCAGACCTGGAGACCCCAGGGAAGGCTGAGGCTGTGCAGCAAGGGGTCTAGGGACCACCACCCCCTGGGATCCCTGGCCATGGGGAAGACTAAGCCATGCGTGAATGAACAGTGACAATGATTGTGGATATCCCGGGTGTGTTCCCTTTATGATTCTTTCTGGAAGGTCTAATCTGGTTACTCTGGTAACTTACATATTCATAACTGCCAAACATGGTAGAACTCAAATGTTCAGCCACTGAAGAATGACAACTGAGCCATGATCTCCCCACAAATATTGCTCAGCCATGTAATGGTGGTCCCTTACGTCTGGGTGGGCTGAGGCCGGAGCATCGCCATGACTTCAAAGCTACCCTGGACTACAAAGTGAAATTTGGTCTTAGAAGACCAAAACAAACATAAAAATTGAAATGAAATGGTGACCTCCTTTGGTTTAAAAGCAGCCAGCCTGCAAGGTGCCTGTGTCCTCAGGCAAGGAGACAGTATTTATGATCCAAAGAAAAAGCTAGACGAATTGACTGAACCCGGTTTCTAAGCATCAAGGACATCTAACTTCCCCCATGACCCTCCTCCTGGCTGCATTCTGGCCAGGCCCAGACCCCTGGCCTTTGAAAGCAGAGTGCCCCTCCCCTCGTTCACATGCATTCCCCCAGAGCCTCCGGGTCCACACATTTCCTACTGCCTCATTTCATTTCCATTTTCTTATTCCCACATTCAGGAAATGTCCCTCAGCCTATCCTTGGCTAGTTCTGTGCAGAGGGAAGAAGTGGCCACCAAGAGATGTTTGTCTGTCTTCCCGTCAGTGTGTGCCTGCCTGCCGGTCAGATGTATGAGGTGCTTTAAGCAACAAGCAGGACCAGGGTTGGCAGGAGAACTGGGAGTCTCATCCCCGCTGCCCAACCAGCCCTCTGTGCATGGGAGCCATAGTTCAGGCATCAGGGAGTCAGAATGAAGCTACCAAATGGTAGATCTGATGGCCACTGTCCAAGGCCAGCCTCAGGACCCCCCATTCCTCAAAGGCAGGGTCCTCCAGGCCTTGTCCTCCTCCATCACAGCTGCCCTACACAATTCCCTGCTCTACACAGCCTTCTAGTCCTCCTGTCTTGGCCCTTGGAGGACTAATTCCTGTCTCCCAAGTCCCCAGTTCAGCTTGGGTGGGGCCTCCTCCTGGACCTTGGTTCAGCTGCGCTGCCCAGCTCCCCTGCTGCCCAGGTTCTCTCCCAGCAATTGCTGTGCAGGGCTGCCACTGATGCCTGCTCTGTGCCCCCGGGTGGACTGTGAGGCCAGCCCCACTCCTCTCCCAGTCCCAATTCCAGCTCCTTTGAGGGACCCACAAACACAAAGCTGAAATTAACACATGGAACTCACGATATTAAGGGACATAACATTTATAGTCATCTATAAATGGCAAGCGTTCATGAGACGCATGATGATTGAATTCAGTGTAGCTCATTAAGTCAGAAATAAAACTCGGTCACAAAAGGCCCTGGGACAGTGTTCATGCTCCATCCACTGAATATCTGTCATGGGAGGGTCCTAAATCAGAGCGGCAAGGGCATTCACCACGTAAGAGCAAAGGTGAAAGCACTGGACGAAGCTCTCTGTGGGCACACATAGTACTCAAACACACACACATGCACAGGACAGCTATCAGCTTGACAGCGATGACAGCCAGCTGCAGCTGAGCTCTGGGCCTCCAGAGAGCACGTGGAGCAGATGACAAATCACCTTTGTTGCTCAGTCAGTGTTTCATGGAAGCAGGAGCAGGTCCTTGCAGGGACACAGATGGGAACGGAAAGATGGAGGCTTCCCTGAGAATCTGCCGGAAGAGCTGCGGTCACAAATGCCCCTATACACTGCAGCCTCGGGCTGTCAGCCTTAAAGGGGGTGGCTGTGTTGCTCCCAAAGGGTCAGTGATTCTGATACACAGACATATCACCCTCAGAAGCTCATCGAAGTCTATGTGGCAGATGCTTTAAAGCTGCTCTGCCTCTCCCCTCCATGTAAGGTAAGTATCGGGTTTCCTTTCAAGACACTTGGGGAAACAGATTGAAATAAACACTGAGTCAACCTTCGCAGGGCTGTGTGTTAACAGAGCTGATATTATAAAGCTGTGGGAGGCATTTGCATTCAACATTTTACCTTTCCCCAGCATTATCTTCCCAGCCATTATCCACAGCCCCTTCCTCACTGGGTTCCCGCATCCCGAGACGGTCCTCAGTGCGTACATACAGCTCTCAGTACCCAGGGCACATGAACCAGCGCTTCATTACTGTGCTGTAGCATCATTTGCTTAATACAATTGGATGTCTTTCCTGTTCCTGATCATTTTCTACTACAAGTCAGACCGCGATTCATTGTACAATTAGCTGTATCTGTGTCTCAATGACCAAGAAACCCCAAAGGGGGTTGTTACTGACGGACAAAGCAATGACCATGCAATGGCGGACAGAGGGTTGATGGCTCGAGGCTGTGGTGAAGGTGCTGCCACAGTCTGACCCAGGCTGCAAAGCACCTGGTATGAGGGAAGTCACCAGTGGGGAGAAGCCAACAAGGCAAACATCCAGCAGGACTTGCAAGCAGAGGGATGTGGAGAGTAGAAACGATAAAGGCTGGGCTCTCATCAAACCCCAGGCATCCTAATGCTCTCTGAACCATGAAGGACCACAGTCCCACCCCATCCCTATTCCCCCGCCCCCAACACACACACACAGAAATTACCCTGATGGTTAAATGCTTGGTGACCATAAACATTGCACACTTTCCCATTAGCTCTATTTGTAAATCTTGGCAGAAGGAGGTTTTCAACATGGTGATACCTTTATAAAATTTGAGGCTTTTCAAATTAATCTTACATTGGAATAATGCTATGTCAGAGAATGAACTTCAAGCTACTGTCAGTTCAGGTTTCTACTGCTGAGAAGAGACACCATGACTACCTCAACTCTTATAAAGGAAAACATTTAATTGTGGGTGGGCTTACAGCTCAGAGGTTTAACCCATTATCATCATGGCAGAAAGCACGGTTGCATGCAAGGCAGACACAGCGCTGTAGACTAGAAGAGTTCTACCTCTGGATCAGCAGGCAGCAGAAAGAGACAGTGACACTGGGCTGGGCTTGAATTTCTGAAACCCCCAGTGACACACTTTCCCCAAAAATACATACATGCATACTGACTCCAACAAGGCCACGTGTCCTAATCCTTTCAAATATGCCACTCCATAGGAGTCTATGGGGGCCATTTTCATTCAAACCACCACAACTACTTATATCATAGTTTGCTCAAGGGCCTTCATTTAAGGCTCCCAACGTACAAGAAACTGGGAACTCCAGGCTCATCACTTCCACTTATGCAAAGGGTATAGCTGCTGTCCAGGCTTCCGACTTCTTTACCCGCAGTCATTTCTTTCAAGCTAAGATATGTGCAATCTCAAGGCCAAAGTTACATAAACACTCCTTTATCCCAAACCCAGTACTCCAGCGAGGTATAAGGACACTGTTTTGTGTATTAGTACTTCATGGCTTGACTCTGATGCCCACTGTGGCATGCATGCTTTTGAGAACCAGGCACTCAGACTCCTCAGCTTGTTCCTAGCCTGGTGTTGACAGCAACTTGAACTTAAAGCCAAGTAGAAGGAAAATGAGATTCACTGTCAGCTCCTTGTGAGCAGAGCAGCAAGGAACGTGAGCAGTTGGGGCACAGAATGAACACCGGAGCTGTGTGCAGCAGTGACTCAGGTGGGCCCAGCCCAAAGGATGCCTGTGGAATTCTCCACCTGTCCATGATCCTGAAGAGACAGGAGTCAATGGGACACGTGAACATCCTACGTGGTGACCTTCCTGTAGGATGACAGAGTACTAAAGACGCCCTATTGCTAAGGGCTGTTGTGATGACGGTGAGTTCCACCGGAGCCACCCCACAGTGATCAAGCTGCCCTGGGCTCTCCCCGGCTTGGGAGACTGGAGGCTTATGATGATTTTTACATGACTGCTTTATAGTCTCCTGAGTGTTCATAGCCTTTAAAGGCTGCCCCATGTGTGTTTACAAAATTCAGCAGATACTTTAGCTGCAGCCAAAGCAAGAGGCAGATCCAGGAAAGACTGAACACTGGAGCCATGTTGCACTGGGTGCTGTGATGCAGAACTGAGACTCAAGGCACCAAAAACCTTTTGTGGACACGGATTTCCCCCTCTCTCCCAGAGGCTGGGTGGTCTCTGCACACCCGGGTGATTGGCAGGCAGAGGCTGTGCTGCTGTTCTCAGAGCCAGGTGTTATTTCACCTTCCCTGCAAAGATCAGCCTCCTCTCCTCTGGGTCTCCATTCCAGGTTCATCTTTGGGTCACTGTTGTCGCTAGCGCCAACTGAATTCATCCCCTAATATATCTGTGCCCCTTTTTCCAGTTGCCTTCTCTCATAAAGCTTTAGGAAAAGCCAACACGAGCTTTGTGAATCTCAAAACACCTGGAATTTTCAAGAACTTTAAACGACACATATCTAACCCTCCCCAGAGTGGTCCTACAGGGTGCAGGCAGTAGCTTTGATCTATAAGAGCAGATACGACTGATCTACAGTACATCTGGACAAGCAGATACAGAACTGCCCTGGGCTTGCTCCAGAGCCTGGCCCTCCCCACAAGGGCATGCAAACATGTTCACAGTTTGCTGAAGGGCTGTGTGTTACAATGTCGGTCTCCTCGGATCCCCTGCTTAAATTCAAGTCTGTGTCAATGCTGCCTGGACGGAATAAGAGGAGAGGCTTGTGGCAAAGCCGTTTGCATTAGTGAGCAAGCTGCTCCGGCTGCCTAGAAGAGCTCACGGTGGGAGCGAGAGTCTGGTTCTATCCCAGTGAAACAGATGAGGATGACCAAAGGCTGGTTCAAACCCCACTGGAAAGAAACATCAGGGACAGAGTGAGTTACCGTGGGCCCTACGTGGGCCCATCCACTGGGAGTCCAGGCTACATGGCTGGCATTCTCCTGAGTTCAATTTGTGTCCTGGACAAAGAGAAGAACTGGGTAACAGCATTACGACTGGTGAACAAAGCAAAGGACACCGTACAAACTCTTTCCTAGAAAGTGCAGGTGAGGTGAGAGATAGTCACACACACACACACACATACACACACACACACACACACACACAAGCACACATGCATGCATTCATAACTCTAGCTGGTGTGGAAGGATCATTTCCCCCTCTCAGGTAGTTGGACCCATGTAGCCATCATGGTACAGTCCCATGATTTTTAAACTTTATGTCAGTGTGCCTTCCGTCAAAAACTAACACTGAACTGACGGTTGGTCTCTCCAGGCTAGTGACAGGAGACACAGTTCTCCCTCCCTGCCCAGCAGCAGAAGCAAACTCTGCCCCAGCTGGCCCCGGGGCTCAGGAGCATACAGGGACCCTCCAATAGGGCACGTGCTGCTGACCTAGGTCTCCCACAGTGAGGTAGAGTCTCAGCATTTCCGACTTGCAGTGGTTTCAAGTTCAGTTATGCTGAGTTCATTGGCTGGAAACCCGCTGAGTCGGGGAGCACCTGCGCTCTCACATCACAAATAGAAAAGGATGCTAAGGACTAAGAGCCTCCTCCACCCCCACCCAGGAAATGCAGCTCTGAACAGGCCAAGGAGAAAGAACTGCAAGTCTGCTTTGTAAACTTGAGACCTGACTCCATCCCCCACACTCTGGAGTGACTGTCACCTCCTCACCCGCCATCACAGACATCTCCACAGTGCTTGTGATATTTGTCTGTGAGCTAAGGTCAGAGCAGTTGTCTCATGGGGGCAGGTTTACCACTGCCTGAGTCATAGTGTGAACGCTACCTGTCACCTTCAGGGATGTTCTGAGACTGAGCCTGTGGTCACATCAAGGAATTTAGTGCCTGCATCTTCCCAGTCCATCCACCCTCCACCGTCACTCCACCCCACTCCTATGCACTTAGGATGTCCATCTACCCCTTCCTCACTCACCCCTGTCACCTGGGCTCGGACACCCCCTTATTCACCGTGTTGACACATAGCAAGCTCAGATCCAAGGACTTGCTCCTGGGATTCAAATCTCTGCTCCTCTGTATATCCCCAGCACTGGACATGGGTGGCTCAGGTTCTAAGTTCAGGCTGACCTCAGGAGTCATTCTCAACATGGTCACGACTCACCCTTGCAGAGCTCTGGAGCCCATGTCATATGGTCTGGGCAATAGCAGTGTTCCTGGTGTCCTGACCCCTGTGAGGCCACCATTCTCAGGCTGGTGCTGACACAGTCCTGGGTGCTGAGGCAGTCAGCTAGGATGGATCAAAGCCCTTCTTCAGGACAGAAAAGAATCCTAAATATGAGGATCCTGACTAGGGTCCTGGGGATGGATGCCTGCCGTGGGGAGAGGCTGGAAGGAGTTTCAGGAGAAAAGAGAGAGAAAGAGGGGGAACACGGAGAAGAGAGACACAAGGGCATGTGAACGACACCCTGAGCTAAGAAACCTTAACAAGGAGAGGTTTGCTACAGTTCAGGGCTTCAGAGCTTTCACCCCACGGTCAGTCAGCTCCATGGTCTGCCAAGGTGAAGCCGGCTCCAATGGCAGCTGGAGCTGCTGGAAGAGGACAGCACTCAACCCGTGACAGCCAGGAAGGAGGTGTGCAAAGGGCCAGGCCTGACATAGAACCCCAAGTACCCATTTCCCTCCCAGCACCCAAACAGTGACTGGGAATCGGTACAATGCTTGCTGTGCACACATGAGAAGCCGAGCCCAGCCCTCCAGAAGCCGTGTCCAAAAGCCTGGTATGGCAGCATGCACCTGCAGCCCCCCGTGTGGGAGGAGGTGGAGGCAGGATGATCCCCATGGCTTGCTAGCCAGTGACTCAAGATGGAACGCACCAAACGATTCCGTGTCTAGAAAAACAGGGGAAGGCCGAAAGTGTCTGAGAAAGACACCTGGCTTTGACCTCTGGCCTCCACACGCATGTGCAGACAGGTGCACCTGCACACATTTGTACAGATACAAAAGAGAAAACAGACTGGCTTTCTGGTCAAGATACTAGACCCCTGATCAAGCCAATGTTTAGTTCTCCCGGGGCCTCCAGGTCTCAGATAATTGTTTTAGTTTTTTTTTTTCAACTTAATTTGAATCCATCCAGTTTCAATTCTGCTTAATATCACACAAGACCAATTCTTCTTATTCATTGCGAAAACCTGTCACAGCCCTTTCATAATACGCCGTCAGCCTTCTTCCCCCTCTCATCGCTGAAGACAAATGACGCCTCGCTTCCGCCTTTCCTTCACCCCATCTTCCAAGTTTCCTGCCGAGACAGATGGCCCCTCCATCAAGGAGCACGCCTCCTCTCGATGCCCGTGCTCATCAGCTCCTTTGATTTATGGGAGAAGCCAAGCAAATCACTCGCCACCCAGACGGCTAGCCCAGGGAGGTACCAGCGTCTCTCATGTCCTCGTGTCCCCTGTGCACCAATTCGCTTCTCCACAATGGTCCTAGAGTGGATCCCTGAGGCTCCATGAGATCACTTGGCCTCTCGAAGCGTTCCCTCAAATGTGGAGACTCTGGATTTAAGACCTGCTGCCGCTGGCTGAGCCTCTCTCCCCGGCCAACCCTGAAGGGCCATCCTTTTTATCTCAGCGTGGAGACTGGGGAGACCTGGCCCCTGCTCTTTGTGGGGCTTAGTATTCATCTTCCTCTGGCCGCCCTGCACAGCCCTTAGTAATTCAACTCACAAGGAGGAAAGTCCCTAGAGGTTCTGTCCCACGGTCATTTTGTCCCATTGCTTTAAGCCTGTGGCACGGGAGACTATCAAGACAGGAACACGTGGTGAAGGAAATGTTTCCCCTCATGGTAGTCAAGAAGCAAAAAGAGAGGAAGGAGCCAGTCTCAGAATCCCACTGAAGGACATGCTCCTAACGACCTCACTTCCTCCCTCTAGGCCACACCTCCTGAAGAAGTTACACCTCCCAGTGCTACCTCGGGCCGATGACCAAGTCTTGCACAGGTGGGCCTTTGAGGAACATTCCAGATCCCAACACTCTTACTTGTACCTGCCGAACATAGTGGAGGACACCAGATTTTCTAGGCTTCTCCCGGCACACACATGGTTCCTTTAGTCTCTGCAGCATCAGTTACCTTCTGAATCTATAACTATGGAATTACCTCTCTAGATGTTGGCAGGAGAGCTTTTCTTCCACCTATTATATGTAACCCAGAACCGCATATTCCTTTTCAACGCCAGACTCACTGGCTTCAGAAGCTGAGAGGCAGGAGCAATCAATAAGCAGACGGAGAAGTGAGACCAGGGACATTTGACAGCAGGCTGCCCAAGGTCTCCTAGAGACAGACTATGGCTAGATCATCCTAGTTCCCCTGCCAGTGAAAACCACCCCCTAACCTACACAAGGCTCTCCAGGTATCCTAAGAACCCAGTGCCCCTGCCAGTTTATGCATAAGTAAAAGCCAACACAACTCAATCCTGCCGTGTGGTGGGAATCTACCACACCACACATTACCACTAGCTTTCATGGTGCTGAAAACTGGGTAAATCCTGCCGTAGTGGAGGGGGGAGAGGTGCTGCTGGTAAAGCTCACACGAAGATCCCTCCACCCCTGTGGGCACAGCTATTAGGAGTGGGACCTGCCCTGTTCCTCCTAGCAAGAGGTAGCCTGTCTCCTCAGGCTTAGAACAACTTGGCACCTCCTCACACCAGCGAGAGAAGCAGTGTCACTATGAGAACGGTAAGCTTTGCACCTCAGGAGACCTTCAAGATCCCGCTCTCGCTCAGATCAGCCTCTACACCTCCATGTGCAGAAACCCAAAGAGGCCTCCACAAGACTGAGGGCCATGTTTTAGAAAGGGGAGCATCCTTGTTGGAGAGATGGTGACCACCCACCCTCAGCCACCAGTCACAAGGCCTTGCTTAACTCCACAACCCAAGTGAACTTTCTGATGAATGAGGGTGAGACCAGCAGAAAGCCGCCCTGCAGAGTTAGCCTTACAAATGTATGAATGAAGTGATGGGGCTTTGAGGATGCGAGCTTTGGGTAGCAACAGTGCAATGGTATTCTAACAACACACCCTCCTTTTTTCTTAATCAGTGTTGTGATGGTGGTGGAGGAGATTCACATATCCTTTGTACCATGCCCTGTGGCGGATCTATTTAAAGGTTAAAGGAGGGCTGGGGAGATACTTGGTCACTAGAGTGCTTGCTGCACAAACATGAGGACCAGAGTTCAATCCCCCAAAATCCACATAAAGGGTTGCGGTGGGTGCCTGTAATCTCCATTCTGGGATCAGAGATAGTGGACATAGAGGCATATAGGTTTGCTGCTAGCAACCTGCATGAGTCAGTGAGCCCATGTCAATAAGACACCTTGTCTCAAAACCAAGATAAACAGCACACACACACACAAACACACACACACGGGGGGGGGGGAGTGAGTCCCTAAGAGGTGACTTGCTGAAGCTTGCAGGGCTCACAGGTAGATAAGTTTCCACTGTGCGGATTCAGCAGGACAGCCATGTTTAGTTGTCCCAGGTAACTGCAATGGGTTTTGCCCACATAGCTTCTCAGCACATTCTAAACAGATAAAGCCACCAGAATGCTATGGAGATCTGCAATGAGACCCCAGCACCAAGAACGTACTTGCTCATGTTAGGTTAAGGTAAAGCAGGGACACTCCAGTTTAGATAAGGTCACTTTCGTCCTAATCACCCTATACACATCATTTTCTGACCCCCAGTGCAGGATGATGCTCCTGTCCTAAATTGTACTCCACACTCCTACATCTACCTCTTAGCCTCTCTGTCTTTGGTCTCAAGGGATCCAGTGCCGGCCCATCTTGCACTGCTGTGTTCAGATTGCTGTGAACACTAGTGTATTGGCTCCAGTTTCTAGAACTATCTTAACTATTCACACAGCTTCTCTCTTCCCTCACATCCCATCCTCCTGCACTCTGCAACTCTTCCCCTGGATCACCCCCAGGATGGTGGGGGGCAGAGCACAAACATGTCTGTTGGGTGTTTTCTATCCAGTGACATTTCCTCACACCTGTCCCTAGAAGGCCAGCCCCTAAAGCACAGTGGCTTTCAAAGAACCTTTGCTCCAAAGGGTCATAACCCGTGCTGACACACCCAGGACACCTGAGCATATGCACTCCAGGCCCTCGCAGCAGCCTTGCTGGGGAGGCAGCACCTCACAGTCATGTCATAGCTGAGGTGGAACAGAGTCGTTCAGTGGCACAAAGGACTGAACTAGAATGGCCTGGTGCCAGACAGACTTCTCCCATTTATAGTGACACCCCTTTCTGTTACCTACTTCTCAGGTACAATGGCCCCAAGTCCCCTCAAGCTAAAGACCCTATTTCCCTGTCTTTTCTGGGTTCCAGCTACAGTCCTAAGGAGAACCCCCACCCTGACAGCTGTTCCCACCCAGAAGAGCTTTCAGCCTGATTGTGCTTCCTGGGGGAAGGAATGGCTCCCAGGGAACCCCCCACCCTGGCTACATCCTGATGCTTCAGGGAGAGACCACAGCTGGTTTGAAATCCGTGGGAGAAAGGGAATAAGGGAGGGAGGGAGAGAGGGACGGAGGGACGGAGGGAGTCATAAATGAACCACCAAGGCCTTTGTCTGATGCACACAGGCCACAGCAAGCAGCAATGATCAGCACCAGAAACACTGACAGTGGCACCTTGGGTATCAATCCGACTTTACCAGAGCCAAGTCTGGGAGTCCAACTGGAGCCATCTAGGAACAGGACGGGGATTTGGGGGTCCACTTGGGTTGGAGGACTGGAATTCTGGATCCGATGGCTGGTACATAACTTGCAAAGTGTCTAATCCACTCCAAGCTCTCCATCACCGTAAGTATCAGTGAAGCTGTCTGTGTGGGTGCCATTTTGGGAACTGAATATGGCAACGTGTGTGAAAGCTTGGAAGAGGATTAGCACACAGTAGGGTCAGATATGTAGGATTTATTCAAATGAAGGTGATATCCATGTTAGACATCTAGGGAAAGGGAGTGTGGCTTTACTAACACAGCTTCTCATGGTGTGGTAGTTTGAATGTGACTGGCCCCATAATCTCACAGGCAGTTGCACTATTAGGATGTGTGGTTTTGTTGGAGTGGGCATGGCCTTGTTAGAGGAAGTGTGTCACTGAGGGAGTGGGCTTTGAGGTTTCCTAGGTTTAGGATACCATCCAGTGTTTCAGTCAACTTCCTGTTGCCTGCAAGATGTAGTTTTCGTAGCTACTCTTTCAGCACCATGGTTACCTACGTGCCGCCATTCTCCTCTCCATGATAATAATAGACTGAGACTCTGAAACTGTAAGCAAGCTCCCTCAATGAAATGTTTCCCTTTATAAGAGTCACCATGAGCCGGGCGATGGTGGCGCACGCCTTTAATCCCAGCACTTGGGAGGCAGAGGCAGGTGGATCTCTGTGAGTTTGAGACCAGCCTGGTCTACAGAGCTAGTTCCAGGACAGGCTCCAAAGCCACAGAGAAACCCTGTCTCGAAAAACAAAACAAAAACAAACAAACAAAAAGAGTCACCATGGTCGTGGTGTCTCTTCACAGCAATAGAAACCCTAGGACCCATGGCCATGACCAATCCCTAAGAGAAAAGGCTTGAAGGAGGAAGGGTTGCCCCTGCTCATAGTTTCAGGGGTCTCAGTTTATGGCCATCTGGCTCCACTGCTGTGGGCCTGAGGTAAAACTAAACATCCCAGCAGGGAACATCCCCTTGCTGGCCCAGGAAGCAAAGAAAGAAACAGGAAGAGAGCTGGGAGCGATACTTTTAGGAGGCACATCCCCTAGTGATCTATTTCTTTCAGCCAGGCCCCACCTCCTACAGTTCTGCCACCTCCCAAAATAGTGCCACCAGCTGGGGACCAAATGGTCAGCACCTGAGCTTGTGGGTGACAGTTCATCGGCGTGTCATACTCTGTTCTGAGTCTTTGTACGGGAACACATTTACGAATGTCCGTGACAGGATCTGATGGGGCCCAGAAAGATGAAGAGCATCTAAGGACGTTTATGAAGAGGATTGACCGGCTCCAGAATACACCGTCTTTACCAACACGCCTTCCTGCACCTCCCAAAGTGCGGTGCTGGTGAAGCACACGGTGCCGGAGACACCGTTCATTGGTTCATGATCACTGTGGGAACTCAATGACTGCAGAAGTACAGCTGCCTGGGAGCCAATTCACCATCTCTCAGCGCTGGAATTCCTGGTGGTTTTGTTTGCTGCTTATTTGTTTGCCTTTCCCCAATCCGCCCAAATAAACATATTTGATTTGGTAAACAGGAAGCACGCTGTTCAGAGTATGCTCATCTCTCTCAGTGGCGCCAGGAGTGGGGAGGCACTGAGTGGGAGGCCGTGGTCTCCAGGCAATGTCTGGAAACTGCCTAGTCAGCTTAAAGTACTGTTGCTATTCTGCTCCATTCCTCCCAAGACCAGCACCATCGCAGCTCAGGCCATCCTCAAATCCCCCAGCCTATTTCATATAGTCCATCCTAGCCACAATGCCATTATGTTGCCAAGGATGTCCCTGACCTTCTGATCCTCCTGCCTCTACTTCCCAAGTGCTGGGGTGACAGGCATGTGGTACCATGCATGGTTTATTCTGTGGGGGAAGGGAGATCAAACCCAGGGCCCCCTGCAGGTTTGGTAATCACTCTATCAAATGAGCTACACTTCCAAGCTTCCCATTAGGTTTCTAAAGTGAATTTTAATGGAAACCCATGGCTCCAATTCTTGACCCTGCCTGGGGAGGGCGTGGCTCTCTGTACAGCCCTCCCATTAAGCAGGAGGCCCCGGGCTTCCCATCCCCCACTGTGAAGGAAAGCCAGAGTGTGTATGTTGGCGGGTATCCCTTGGCAGCATCAGTCTAATTACACAGCCCTGCAAGGCCATGACCTCCCCATCCATCATCCTTCAGGCCTACCCATGACATGGGTTGACACACGTCCCCCAGGGACCAAGTGGTTACTGGTACCCAGGCTCCAGCTGAGGCCAAATCTCCCCAGACTCACTTCATCGCCCATGTCTTCTGCTGTTTTGGATGAGCTGGGTCCAAGTGCCATCTCTCAGACAGGAAGAGAGAAAATTCCATCTGTACTCGCGGAAGTGCTTCATGAATGTGAGCATGGAGCATCTGAAGATTTGGCTACTCACGTGGAGCATATTCCGTGGGCAAAGAAGTCGGGGAACAAATTGACCCAGGAGGGGCCTGGAGGCTGAATCAGACACAACACCTTCACCTTGGAGAGGGAGGCAGTGGTTCATTGAGGACTGCCCTCCGTCACGTGGAGGAGACTTAAATTTACCATGAGCATCTAACAAATACCAAGGCTGTGCCAGACACTGACTAACCATGAGCCAGACATATCTTCTATCTGTGTTTTCCTGCACATTGGCCCTAGATCCATCTGTTCTCTAGGCCCAAGAGACCACGTGGAGAGGATGATCGCAATGGTTGGCCCTAAGGATAGTATGACGGGGCTTCCTTAGTCTCCATCTTCCAGTTTGCTTCATTTAATAGGAAACACAATGAGGAGCCTGGAGAGAGGAGAGAAGTTTCTAGAATCCACTTTCCATCCAACATAAATAGGCCTCTCAGTATTTGAGTTTCTTAGTAGCACACTTAAATTTCATAACCAAGAACAGCTCTCTCCTCACATTCTGAGAGCCCTCAGATTCAAAACGGAGTAACCCCTGCTGAACCTTAACAGCAACAACAAATGAAGCCAGGAGGAGCTGGAAGAAGGGACCATGAAGGCCTGCGAGAGAAACTTTCACAAAGACCCCAGCGGATCTGTAGCGTGTGTGAGGAACACGTCTACAAGGACGTCTGCCCAGATGCCTGTCCTAAGCCTGCCACCTCTCTGAACCGAACCATAGGTGTCTCTTTTCTCAGTGCTGGGAGAGTAGGTGGGTGCTATGAGACAGCCAGGATGCCTCCTCCGTGGCCTCTGCTTCTTGAGTCTACACCATTGATAATGGCGCAAATGTCCCCATTGCCGTGATCATTCTCAAAGATGTACTTTAATCTGCAGACACTTTTTACTGTTGGTATCAACAGCTTCTAATCTTAGGGAGACACATAAGGAGTTGGTACATGTAGCCACTGTGCTCTCAGAGAGAGGGATATCCGGAGAATGGGGCATGGCTCAGTGGCTGAAGACATGCTTAATCCTCAGAAATATGAATCTGGACCAGAGGCAAAGACTAGGGTAGATTGGGAAGGGTAGGACCACGACCATACCAGTGAGACCCACTGTGCAAAACACAGGACAGTGACCTAGCTTCTTCCATAGATGAGAGCAGAAATTAAGAAGAGAGAAGGGAAAGCTTGTGCATTAAAAGATATAAAAGGCCATTTGTGGGCAGATAAATGATATGTAGATGGATGCTATGTAGATGGATGAATGGATGGATGGATGGATGGATGGATGGATGGATAGATAGATAGATAGATAGATAGATAGATAGATAGATAGATAGATAGATAGATAGATAGATAAATAGGTGGGGTAGATAAATGGGTGAATGAAGGAATAGTAGGATGGCTAGGTAGAAAGATTGATAGGTAGATGGACAGATGGGTGGTTTGATAGTCAGACAGATGGCTGATCAAATTGTAAGTCTATCCAGGTGAAGCATATCCAGCCTTTAAGAGGAAGGAAATTAGTGTTATACTCTATTGTACACACATACCTTCATGACATTGTACGAAGTCTAACAAAGCTAGGCACAAGGGGACAAATTTCATCGGGTCCACAAATATGAGGGGCCTAGACATTGTCACTTTCTTTAAGACACAAAGTAGACTGGTGTTCACCAAGGCAGGTGGATGGTTCATGTTACATAGGGATAGAGCTTCAGTTTGGGAAGATGAAAATGCTTTTGAGAGGGACGGAGGATATGGTCACACAGCAGGTGACCACACTCCTATGTAAGGATTGTCTTACATAGATCTACCTCAAAAAAAAGACATGCCAGCTAGGCGGAGGTAGTGCACGCCTTTGAGGCAGGCAGATCTCTGTGAGTTCGAGGCCAACCTGGTCTATAAGAGCTAGTTCCAGGACATCTAGGGCTATTACACAGAGAAACTCTGTTTCGAAAAACAAAACAAAACAAACAAACAAACAAAAAGACATGCTAATCAGCTGTAACGAGACCTTAGTTAGACTCGGTTTCAAGTAAACCATAAAAATGTTAGTATAATTTCTAAAATAATTAGAAAATTGGACCAGTTGGATGTTTGATAAAATTAAAGAGTTATCACTTATTTGGGGTGCGATGATCGAACAGTGTTTGAAACCTTCATAAACTGAATAAGGTATGTCTATCCCCACTTCCAAACAGTGTAGTGGAGGGAGAGAGGGGGCGGGGTGGGGTCCTGATGCAGGAGCCTGTTCTCAAGCTGAAGCTGAATAATGAGCAAGCACACTGGAACCTTTTACTATTCTGCCTAATTTTGTAAATATTGGCATTTTCCATACTAAAATGTTTTCCAAAATGAGTTTAAATGTGTTCATTCCCCCCACCCATCCTTTCTGTGACAGAGAATCTTGCTATGCCTCTATAAGGCCTCAAACTTAGAGATCTCTCTATCTCCACCCAGAAAGTGCCGAGGTGCACAACCATGCTTACTTGGAAACCCGTTTACGGCCACTTTACATCAGCTGCCCTAATTCTTCCTCCTCTCTCCGCAACCTCTATCACTCAGAGCTTGAATCTCTCATCATCCCAGGACGTGGCTTGCCTTCTGCTCCCAGGACAAGAAGGGCATTCTGGACCCCAGATGCTTCCTGTCTTCGTAAGGTCCCCCATTCCCTTGCATTCTCACTACTGCCAAGAAGGGCGCCTGCAGTAGTGTTGACCCTCATGGTTCTGGATTCCAAAGAGGCTTCTCTGTGCTGAGCCCAGGGATTGTGGCTCCCGTGTGTATGATGTGGCCCATGCCCCATGGCACACTGACCCTACATTTCAACCATGGCACGAATATGACCCTTTAGAGTGTGACCAGCTCTTCCCCACAGGTCACTTGCAAACTGTCACACAAAGCCCAGAACAACACACATATTTTTTCTGAACTTCTTCTGCCAGAGCCTCCTGTGCAGCTGAGTCCTGCTCATCTCTCCACACTCTAGAGTTTCCTGTGCCGGGCTATAAAGATGACACTCCCAGGGTCACACAGAGGAAATAATGCTGCAGCTCTTCCACACTTGAGCCTCTTAGTGTGGCAGAGAGTGACTCACTCCTTCTAGTCATGCTGGAAGCCAGACACCCCCATCCCATAGGCCAGAACACCGAGACTCTGGAGATAAGCGAGGGTCAGAACCTGAATCTGAAGCAAGGGGTGGGAGTTATGCTTAGCTTCTAAGCCATTTGCTTCTCAGAGTTGGCAGGGAAAGCATGAGACGCTGCCTCTGAGTTAGGAGTGCCTCAGGGCACAGCATGAAGCATGTCACCAGGCTGTGTCAGCAAGGGTGGTGGAAGATGGTGTCACCATGGAGGTGTTTTGCCAGGCAGAAGTCAGATCTCCAAGGGCTGCAGCCGAAAGTTACAGCTGGCTAACCCAGGTTAAGATGAGCGCAAGGCTCTGCCCTCAGGACACACACTCTCGCTGGGTTTTGTGGGTTTGTCTACATCCTTGCTTTCTATGTTGTTTATACCGGGCCTCCTGCCTCCAAAAGAAACAGGAACCGAACACAGTGCTGGACGCAGCTGGCACCCAAGGGCCTGGCCCTGAAGCCAAGCACCTCTTCTATCGTCAGATGATCCCTCTTCAGGGCTCAGCAAAGGCCACCCGCTCTCTCCAGCACTTTATCATCTGTCCTCAAGGACCATCCCACAGCTTCTCGGCATCTCCTGTGGTCCTTTCCTCCTAACTGTGAGCCCAGCAGGTGGAAGCCGGATAGCCATTGCTGGAACTGAGATGCAAACACACATTAACTACGTTAAAGCTGCCGGCAGAAATGGAGGCACTGCTGGTGCCCTCATAAAAACAATGAGCAATTGTAACTAAAGCCAGAGGTGATGAGAGAGGAGATTTTGCCACACAAACTTGGCACCAAGAGCTATTGCAGGACCTACTGGAGGTGTAACCATGGGCAGAGGCCATCACAGCACTGTAGGCTCATGCCTGTCCATCTTGAACAGCACCAGGCTAGGAATGGGTCTCTATAATGGCACCTTACTGTATCGGCATCTCTGCACTCCCTTTGTTTTCTGTTCATAACCTTTCCCTTACCTCAGCCTCCTTGGATGTACATTGACCCACACAGCGCTCAGCTAAACCCAGAGAAACCATCACCTTTGAAGAGCGTCTGACTGTCATTAGGGTTGACTGCCAGCCTCCCTGATAGCAAACTGTGTGTCCCACAGCGGGATGTGACAGTACAGGGTTACAGCACACCATGCCCTCTCTGGGAACAGCTCACCTTGGGGAGATACGGAAGGGACTTAGCTTCTATGGCTGCCTCACTTTGACAACTCCCCTTCCCTGGCAGCATCACACATACATACACACACACACACACACACACACACACACAATTTCCAGGGTGCAGCACAGTGTGTACTTCCACCAGGAGGCTACTCCTGTATTCTCATGGGTGGCTTCCTACCCCCACAGTCCCACACTGTGTCCCATCTGCTTATGCCACTAGGTCACAGTCTACACATTGTCTGCCTGGAAGCCCAGGGGCAGGAGCAGTCAGGAGACTAAGGAGACCCAGCTCCAATTCTTTCGGCCACATCTGCCTCCCAGAGTCAAAAGAAGATGAATGAGGCCACAGGGAGAGAAACCGCACTCAACACAGGCCATTCTTTGACCACACAAGTAAAGCCAGGCCTCCCCATGGACTTGCTTCACAACCAGCGGAGAAGAGCAGACTTACCTCACTGGTTTTGGCTAGACTCCCGGGGAAGTTCTGCACATGGCTTGCTGACAACTGATAAAGTATTTTGGGCTTGCTATTCTGGTTGCCAGCCTCTCCAGAGGCCTCGGCAGAGGGGTGGCTGTCTCCAGCTCCTGCATGCCAAGGTCCTGCCTGGCCTTCACCATCCTTGTCCCAGGTCCTGACCTCTGATATCATATAGCTGACTGAGGGTGTGGCCCACTGGCAGCCTCACTAGGATATAACCTGAATATGGTTCCGTCTCCCAAGCCCCAAGCCAAGCCAAGTGGCCACAACTCTGTGAGCTTTGCTTATATTTCAGTGGCTCCCATTTCCCCTGGAAACCAAACACATCAAGTCCTAGATCCATACTGTGGTTGGTTTCACGAGATACTGATATTGGGAAAGGCAAGGCCAGGGCAAATGGGAATTCTCTGTTTATTCTCTCTCAAACTGAAAACCAAAGCACACTAAGATTAAGCCCATAGGCTCCACCTACATCTTGAGTTGTCTTTGTCTTTGTTCCCTTCTAGGAGGGAACAGAGTAGGGTGGGCAGGGGCTCTGACCTTCCCTTCAAGAGGGGAAAAGACACATAATGGAAAAGCCTGGAACAAGGCCTGGGACATGAGGCCCAAGGACCCCAGGGCAGCCTGCCATGCTTCCATCCTGAAGGCTGTCTGTGCAGCTGGCTGAAACACAGTGGCCTAGTCCTTCTTAGGTTTATGCACGGAAGACCTTTTGTTGCTGCCTTTGTACCTAGCAAAGCCCAGCTCAGTCTACAAGGCACCCCGGCATCTTTCCAGCTTCACCCACAACCACAAGCCTCTAAGACAAAGACAAAGACACTCCCCACTCACCGAGGGCCGAGACCGAGACCGATTTCTTAAAGTGCTCTCGGAAGGCTCAGCTTCAAATATTTATGGAGGCTGTGAAGTGGCCCCAGAGAGCGAGTGGCCCTGTCAACTTCACGCCTGCTGCCAGTGATTTATTGGCTTGGGAATTGCTGCAGACACTCTGCCTGAGTGCTTGGTGGGAAGCCAGCCTCCTCCAGGAGCTGGAGAGTGGCAAGAGACTGTCTGCTAGGAGGGGAGGATGGGAGATTTTGCCTCTGCCCCTGAGTGGAGGGAAAGCTCCGGATCCCCACTGCTGGGCACTGTCCAGAATCCAGGCTGAGCCTGAAGACAGGGACAGCTGGAGAAGAGAAAAAAAAAGTAGATCTCTGTGTCCCCTGATTATGGGACGGCAGCTCACATCTCTTATCCAAGGAAGATATGACAATGACAGCTAATGCTTACCAAGCACTTACTGTGCTGGCATCAGACATCCTACCGCGTGCTCACTTCCTCCTATAACAGTCCTAAGAGACCATCATCACCAAGTCACAGTCAAGGAATTGGAGATGGGGACCAGTTGCGTTGTCACGCCCTGCCACTGAGCAAGTGAAACATGCAGGCATTGGGCTGGTGGCAGAGGGGAAGCAAAGACTTTTGTTCTCAATGGCAGAAGAACACACCCCGCGTCTCCTGCATGTTAGCCTCAGGCCAGTGTTCCCATGGCCCTCCAAAGGGAACCACTTCCCTGCACTGGATCTTCTCTGTAGGCTTGCCTCCGGGCTCTGCACAATAGAGCAGGCCAAGCAGTCTGATGACCCCAGACATCTTATGTAACTCTATGTGGCTGTGTAGCTGTTAACCCCACATCACTTGGGGCCATGCGATTTCATCCTCTACCCTGTCTACAAGCCTCCATCAGTCACTCCTGGGCATCAGATAATCCATACCAGCATCTCACCTCTGAAACCCCGTTCCCTTCCAGAACCCACAGGAAGAGCCAGCTACAGGAGCACTGCAGCAGGAAGCTCTTTGGCATCTCCAGCATCCTCCAGATATGGTCATGTGACTGCCTTCCAGTCTTACCAGCAGACTAGAGCTATCTCTCCATCCCCCAGGGATGGGATGGGGAGCAGCCACAGAGCTACACTGTCAATGCTCTCAGCGTGAGTCTCCTGGGTGAGCCTGTGGGACACCAGGAACTGTGGGGGAGGACATTGGGGACCCTATAGGATTTTGTGCTCAGAAGTGAGTTTGAGCCAGAGAACAGGCAGAGCTGCTCTAGCAGCATTGTCTTTGAATCAGCCATGGTGAGGAAGGCACTGCCCGGGCCAGCCCGTCAGAGCAAGACAAGAAGAGGCAGGGATCACCAGAGGGCCCAGGTCTCCACACACGAGGGCCAAATAACTCAAGACAAATAACAAGGCACGGCACAAGGCTTCACCAGAAATAAGAACTGAAAAGCAGATGGTAGACATAGGGTTACATTTTAGCTCTGAGATTGGTGGGCTTTATTGGAGCTGTCACACATGCCTGTGTGTGTGTGTGTGTGTGTGTGTATGTGTACTCATGCCTGTCTGTCTCTTTTGTCTTTCTCTGTCTTTCTCTCTCTGTCTCTCTCTCCCTCTCTCTCTCGTGTGTGTGTGTGTGTGTGTGTGTGTGAAAGAGAGAGAGAGAGAGAGAGAGAGAGAGAGAGAGAGAGAGAATACATGAGCATGCCCATCTGTGAGTATATTCTACTTACAATCAAAACCACATTTCAGAAGTGAGGTGAAGGTGTGTGCTTACCTTTGGGGAACTGGGTGGAGCTGTCTGAGATGCCCACTTAGTCCCTGGAAGGGACCAGGACTCCACACCCCACAGGCTTTGAAGGATACTGTCCGTTTCAGAAGTAAGCAGGTACTCCTGAGCTGGAAGAGAGAATCCTCAGTCAGGCCTCAGGCCAGGCATCCATCTTTAAAACTGACAGGTCTTAAACATCATCATACTGTTTCCATGCTCTCGCTAGCCACAGATGCTCCCAAATGGCCATCCCTGCGACAGAGGCTCTCTTTGTGCCTGTGAAATCTCTTAGCCCCACACTTAGTAATGACATCATCATGGTCTTGTGGCACCTCAGACCACTGCCTGACTCCCTAATCCCCGGTACCTGCCAGCTCCTCCAGGGTGGGACTATGCCCGCCCTCCATGTTCTCTCTGCTAGCTCCCACCCCCTGCATGCACCTCCTACAGGGGGCGCTAGGCAGCCTCCAGAAACCTAGTACAAACAGCTTCATTAATCACAAGCATCTCCTTCTTTGACAGGTGAGAAGACCGAGCTCACAGAAGGCAGACTGCTAGAAATCAGGGGCAGAGTGGGGACAGACAGAATGTACAGCCTGGTAGCTGTGGAAACAGGTACCAGACCAGGCTAGAGGACAGCAGTGTGGTGCAGTGGGCAACGCCAAGCTGACGAGAAGAGCCTTTGCTTCTCATGTATTCTCATCCTACTGTGTGCTGGGCGTGATAAATGGTCATCCTATAATCCTTTCAGAAATGCTCTGTGGCTCAGAGAGGCTGATTAACTCATCCACTGCTCAGGGCTGGCAGGAACAGAATCTAGTAGATGAGCCATGAAGAAAACAGATCTGGAGAGTGCTAAGTCCTTCTGTGAGGGCAGCCTCACAAGCCCTCGGACCCCTGCTCGACCCCACCTCTGTAAATCAGCCCACACTACTATTAAAATGGCACTTAAGGCCTGAGAAGAGGAGAGTCTGTCTGGTCCCTAGCACCTTAATTTCTCTACTACAGTAAAGACAACAGGACTACAACAAATGACTCGTGTCCCTCTCTCTGAACAGCCACAGTTAATATTTAGTTCATCTCCTGGCCTGCTGACCACACAAGGATGAGCGTGCACGATTCAGCTGACAGTATAGAACATCTCGTGTGTTACCATCTTTGAATTTAATGCCATAACATTACACTGCCTTATGACATGACATTCTCAGCCACCTTAGTGGCTGCGCTACCTTCCACAGAGGACATGGGTTAGCCTGTCCCCTGAGCTTGTTCCTAATATTATATGGGAATTACTTATGTGAGATGAATGTCCAGGGCTGGAGAATGGATGCAATGGTTCAAAAAGAAGAACAGAGCTGAGGAATTTGAGGCTCTTCTCTCTTTCTAGTGTGTTTTGACACTATGAGGTGGGAAGGCAGGACTGAGCAGCAGCAGGAGAGGGAGAAATAGGAAGTCCCCTTCATGGTACAAACTCGACACTGGGCAGTTTGTACCCGGCTAACCCAGCCCTGACTTTTGCTGAATGCACAGAAATGTTTCTGGCAGATGCACTGACCTCCTCCTCTGGCTGTCTTCCCCTTGGAGCCCACATCCAGGTGGCAGACTGTCTGGAAGAAAAGATAGCTCAGTGAGTATACTGTGTAGAGCAGGATAAAGGTTCCCAGAGGACCAGCATGAAGCTAACCTCCCTGTGCAGCTGAGCTCAGCCTGTGCTGGGAGGTATGTGTGGTGATATGTCGCCCACATTCCCTCCTCAGTCACCTTAGAGGTGACCCAGGCCAGGCCTGTTCAAAGGTAACACACACCAGAGACCATTCAGTTTTCTTCACTCGGATTCAACCATGCAGAGACAGCAACATGTGTCTTTTCAAAAATGTATTAAGAAAAAAATCAGAGTTGGGGCATCTGGTAGTGCTGGGGGCCACTGATTCATCTCCCAGATAATGAGGAGACCAGGAGCCCAAGGCCACCCCTGCACTACTACAGGGATCTGTAGGGAGCAGGGCGGCCTCAGGAACTCACGCTCCACTCAGCAGCCCGGGCGGTTAAGAAAAAGCCATCTACTAGATCTTCAAGACAGGTTGAAACCTGGTTCTTGCATTCTGTACGGGGCAGGGCCCTGCATGCGGTGGCCCTGGGACATCTCTTCTCCCCCATCATCAAGATGCTCCAGGCACCATCACAACCCGTCATCACATCTGAAAGCTCTCCTCTCTTTCCTTCACTGGCAAACCTCTGTGTGAACCTCAAGACCTAACTCAAATGTCCTGGTCCCTTGACCATCTTCCCTCCTGACACAGTTCAGCCACCTGCTTTGCTACTTGCCCTGACCGGGTTCTACGTGACAACTGGGCTCTGTGACGGATTCCAGAATGGACTGACCAAGGCAGTAACTAGCAATCAAAGGTCTGGACTTCACTTACCTGTCCTCTGGTCATAACCCATTCCTCCCACCTTTCAGGAGCCTTGTGCTCCAGGAATAATAATGCCTGCTCTCCCGCTGTGCTTAGGTGTGGGTAGATGCCCCTGTCCTGATTTCACTGTCATTGCTATGACAAATGCCTTGATAAAAAAGCAACAGGGGGAATAAAGGCTTATTTCAGCTTACAATCCCAAACAACAGTCCACCAGTTTGGAAAAATCAAGGCAGGAACTCTGGATGCTACTGGCGTGACATCCGCAGTTGTAAGTCAAGAGAATAAACACACACTTGCTTGCTCTCAGCTAGCCTTCTCCTTTCTTCTACTATTCAAGACAGCTGCCTATGCATGTCCCTGTGGGCTTTGTAGTAAGCACTGCCAAGGCCCTGGCTTTCCTAAGTAGTTGAAACTTCACTGTTGCTGGGTGGTGCCCTAGCCCCTGCTGGGTGCCTATCGTGGTCTGAATGAGAAATATCTCCCACGGGCTCATGAACATGAGCACTTGATCCCTAGTTGGTGGGGCTGTTTGGGAAGGTTATGGAGCCTTGTCGGAGGGTGTATGTCACTTGGGACAGGCTTTGGGCTTTACAGTCTCAACCCCTTCCTGTTTTTTTTCTTCTTCCTGAGTGTGGATGGAAATGTTGCTAAGTCAGCTTCCAGATGCTGCTGCCATGATGTTTCCATGCCTTCCCCTTTCATGATGGACTCCATCCTTGCGGAACTGTGGACCAAAATAAGCCCTTTTCTTTGGTTGCTTTTGTTGGGACAGTCTATCATAGCAACAGAAAGTAACTATGACATAATCTATAGCAGGTGTCATACTAAGCTCTACGAGACATTATTTGATACTCAAAGAGCCTCATGGGGGACAAAGAACTCTAGTGACTCAAAACACATAGTTTAGAGAGGTGAGGTTCCAACATCATGTTCTTTGTGATCAGGGCATTTTCATGCACAGGTGACCATGCCTAGATGTGGGCCAGGCTAGGAGAGGCTAGAAAAGGACACAGAGGAGCTGTTGATCTCTGAGCCAGGCTCACTCAAGAAGAGCCTGGGGCTGAGGTGGATTTGGGAGTGGGAATTCTTCCTTGCCCCTTTCCCTATCTCTATGCCAAAGCCAGGAAAATGCCAAGACCTTGAACTCTCAGCAAGGGCCATAGAGAAAGCTGGCTGAGCTGGAACCCACTATCACCACTCTAAGACACCTGAGCTGGAGGAAGGAGTTCCACTGGGAGACAGCCAATGGACAGCATGTGTTGTTCTGGGGAAGCGGCACACTGGAGAGGCAAGGTGACAAAGGACACCACTCAACAGTGCAGGTTCACTGGGTCTGGCCACACAACCATGCGCCAGAGAGAAGGGCTAACTAAGGACGGGCTCGGCCCCTCCCCAAATCCCAGCCATAAAAGGCAACAGAGGTGCAATTCCACCACTGCAAAGATATAAAGTGGGCACACCCCTCTTCTGGGAAGGGAAGGTGCCAAACAGTCTCCATCCCTTGCCCTTGGCCTCAACAGCTCTCAGGTTATTAGAGCCCTCCTTCAGGAAGGGGTATGTGGGAAGACTGAGTGAATCCATCTGTGGAGTAGCAGCCTGAAGGGTAGGACAGGAGCATGACCAGATATGAAACACAGATGGCCTGCCTGGGTGGGCATGGCCCATGTCCCATTCCCACATTCTCTGTTTCCAAGGAAGGGCTGGTGGGCACCTTAGGGTTTGAATTCTCCAGGGATGTTTCCAGAAGGCTTCTGTCAGAGACGCACCATCTCCCTACTTGCCAACCTGCTACTGTGCACAGCCTCGCCCAAGGCCATCAGCCACTCATCAGTCACCAGGCAGCCCTCTCAGATGCCAGCCAAAGCCCATAGGCCTCCATCAGGACCACCATCTGTGTTCCCCGAGGCAATAGCCAGTGTCCATAGAACCAAGTGCTCCGGACCAGCTTCCAGGCCAGCTGCCAGCAGGAAAGCTGCCACCATCACCACTGAAGAGCTCAGTGTCCCTCTCTAGCCACCACGGTCATCATGGCCCAGAATGTACTGCTGGAAGGCACAGAGGTTGGTTACACAGTACACAGCCAACTCCTCAGACCCCAGCCTAGGGAACTTGTCTAGGGGACTCTTAGGAGGATTGTCCCTCTGGAGTTGCTGGGATCCTGCACCACCACGCCGTTCTCCCATTTCTGGAAGCTAATGAAGCCAGTGCCAACACCATGGACTCCACTCAGCCATGCCACCTGTGTGCTTGCTCTCAGGATCTGCCCAGGAAAGGCACCTTTGGAATATTCTCTGTCTTCACAACACATCACAATAGTCTCCGCTCCTTCTATAAGAGAATTGAATACTGGCCTTCCTGTGGCAGGAGGAATTGCCTTGACGGGTGCCAGACCCAAGCTGTGACCAGCAACTACTCGCCACCTACCCATCTCTGCAGTGGCCATTGCTGGGGCGCATGCAGACTCCCACTGTAAGTTTCAAGTCCACCCTCTACTACAGACAAGTCTCTCAGCACAGAAAGAGCTGAATTAGAACGCTCCATAGGGACACAGGTCTTTGGGCAGGTGAAGACCCCCTCAGAGTCTCATTTTTGTGTTCTGAATGGGGGATAATTGCACCATGCTTGTGGGATAACGTATGCTTTACCAGTCTGCAGCAAGCACTTAGAACATCACCTTCACACCGTCAGCAGAACATGGAACTGTCCCCCTCATAAAGTGGAGGACACCAGAGGGTGGTAGAGTGGAGATGGCAACCCTGGACCTCCAATCTCAGCCTCTTGCCTACAGGAGACAGGTCATCTCGTTCTGGCTTGTCAGCAGCTGTCCTGAACAGACTGTGCTCTTCCCATGGTAGAGATCAGAGAACAAAGGTCAGAGGACTTAGAGCCTTGTACATCAACCTTGACCAGAGCCCTGGTGAGGCCAATTGTTCCCCTGTCCCTTTTGTTAGCTTGCTTCTTTTTTTTTTTTTTTTTTTTTTTTTTTGGCCTCCTTTGTTTTCCCCCAGGACCCCAGATCTATGGCTCAGGGTGGCAGGAACTCTGTCAACATTGCTGGCCAGGAAAGGGCACAGCAGGCTGACACAGTTTCCAGAAAACAGCACAGGGGTGGGCTCCATTCAGAGTCACCTTCTATGCTGGTTGGCTTTTATCAACTTGACACAAACCTACACATGCCTACAAAGAAGGAATGTCAGTTGAGGAGTTGCCCCCATCAGACTGAGCTGTGACCATGCCTGTGAGGAACCGTCTTCACTGTGGATGTGGGAGTGTCCAGCCCACCGTGGGCAGCACCATCCCCTAGCAGGTCCTGAGCTGTGTTAGAAAACAAGCTGAGCATGAGCCAGAGAGCAGCCCAGTAATCATCACCCCACCCTCATATTCTCTGCTTCAGTTCCTGCTTTGGGCCCTGAGTTCCTGCCTCGGTTTCCCTGATGATGGACTGTGATCTGTGAGCCAAATAAGTTTCTGTCTTCCTCAGATTGCTTTTGGTCATAGCATTTATCACAGCAACAGAAACCAAACTAGAACATCTTTTGAGCTGAGGGTAGCACCGAGCCGAGTCAGGAGCAGAGCCAGGGCTGTGACACTCAGTAGACAATGAAGAGGACAGAGAGGCTGACCATCAGGGACAGTTATGCTTGCTGTGTGGCTTCCCCAAGATCTACACCCCAGGACAAGAGGAGACATCTCAGATCCAGGGAATTTCCTCAAAGATGAAAGTATCCAGCCTGGAATACACTAACACCCACTCCCCATCTGTACTCCACCCCCACCCCATTCCACACTTCCATCCCATGCTCCATCCCCACCCCATCCCCACCCCATCCCACACCCCCATCTTTCTTCAGTTCCCTCATGGCCTTCTGACAACAGATGGCGACTGACCAACATATGAACACACGAATGAATTTGCCTCTCTGATAACTACAGGGGGAAATGTGCCGACTTTTCTGGTGCGTTCGCCCACCTAGAGTATGCCAGGCCACATGCTTGTTCTGTTTTTCATAGATAATTGATTATGCTCTGATTTACACATCAGCCCCTTCGAGTTTGGTTATTGGAAATCAGCCTCTCCCACCCTGGTTTCATATTGTAATCAATACATCTTTGCTTTAGCCATGCCTCACTCACCACAATTATTAGGCATCAACTGTACCCCTGAGACTGTCTTAATTACTTCAGCTAGAATCTGCTCTCTCTCTTCCCCCCTTCCATAGCCACAGAAATGGAGGAGCGCTAGACATGGCTTCTGGTGTTCTGAATTTGAGATCTGGCCCTGCACCAAGCCTCTATACCTTTGGCAGCTCATGGCCTCCAGTTTCCAGTTCCTCAGTTGCATGGCAATTTGGACCATAGACACCTGCAGGCTGTAAGAGGCTGAGGTCAATCCCTGTGCAGCCAGGAGCAACCCCAAGACCATATTCTTCAAAAACAGCTCTCTGCATTTACCTCCTGAATTGCATCCACCAGATGTGTCTTAGAGGCACATCTGGCTCAAACCCAGGAATCAGGCCTCCTGTGTGGGGGCAGACAAGGCTGACACCGCAGGTGCCCCAGGCTGAGCCAAGCCTGGGAGCTTTCTATCTGGGTCAGAAGAAATTAGCACCCAGCAACCATCCTCCAACCATCAGAAGGACTTCTGAACATTATGCCCTCAGTTTCTGCTTCTGTTGACCTTCAGCAGAGGAGACTCTCGCACGCTGGTTCATTATCTTTGTGTGAGTGTGGTGCTGGGCATAGCACCCAGGGTTTCATCCCCACCCAGCTACATATCCGGTTGGTTCCTGATCTTGTGTTTCAGGAAAAGTTCCCTGGACAGATTCTGTGTCAGACAATGGGGAGACAGAAAGCTGGGGAAATGCTCTGGCTTCACAGAGAGGTCTCAGCCAATGCTCTCAACAACACAGGAAGGATCCCATGTGTATGCTACACTATGCATGTCCAGCTGCAGGGCAGGGCAGAAGGGTGTGATGGGGATTGTGGTCATTGGAATCCAGACCAGTTGCTGGGGATAGGCACTTGGAATTGTGCCTTGAAGGCTGAATAGGGGACTGACTGTCAGTGGAGTGGACCAAGCCTTCTATTGGAGGGGGCTATGTGTACCTCATGGAGTTTGGGTGACAAGAATTTCTGGTGACACAGCATGACAGTGCCTATGTGACACATTTATGTCTGTTCCCCTGAGTCATAAGCCCTTCAGAGACAAAGGATCCCCAGAACTTTTCCCAGTACCCAAAATACCAATACCACTTGGAGGAGGATCCAGAGTGTGAGGGGTGGGTCAGTAGCCAAGACAGCACAGGCAGGCAGGGGGTCTGGGCTGGGTCCACTCATGGTCCCTACCAGCAGGGACAGTGTTGTGCTTGGCAACTTACCTCTAGGGCTCCCGGGATCAGGAAGGTGGCAGTATACTCAGCCAGAGCCACGTCATCAAGCATGTTCTGCGCCAACTCAAAGAGCAGGTGGGTCTTGGGCTCTTGTCTTGGCAGCTCCTGCAGCAGTTGCTCAATGAGGCGGTTCCTCTCCTGGCATTTGTGAACCATGGAAGACAGCTTGGCCTGGAATGTGGGGTGCATGGTATAAGTTGAACCGAGGGCCAAGGCAGTGCCCCATTCTCGGAACAAGTCCTCACCCACACCAGCACCTCAGGGCGGCGCGCTAATAGGCTCCAGGGTACAGTAGTAGGGAGGGGAGAGTTGGGCTCTCTTGTGGTGCAGTTCTCTGACTAAGTGCCTCTCCACACCTCAACCCACCAATCTGTACAATGCATTGTGAGGGGAACCAGACCCACCCGGCACAGCCCCGCCTTTCCATTTGGCTTCACACTGTTGGTGTAGGAGGTCCTTCTTTCTATGTGTTGCTTTCATTGGCTGGATAACGAAACTGCCTTGGCCTTTTGATAGGGCAGAAACTTAGGTAGGTGGGAAAGACAAAAACTGGATGCTGGGAAAAAGAAGGCAGGCAGGGAGAGTGGCCATAGAGTCGCCAGAGTCAGACATGCTAAATCTTTCCCAGTAAGCCACGACCTCGTGGTGACGTACAGATTAATAGAAATGGGTTGAATCAAGAAGTGCGAGTTAGCCAATAAGAGGCTAAAACTAATAGGCCAGGCAGTAATTTAATTAATACAATTTCCATGTGATTATTTCGGGTGTAAGCTAGCAGGGCGGGATGGAACAAGGGGCCCACAAAGCACAAAGTCCTGGAGTTTTCCTTCAGGTGAGAAGGATTTGTCAAAGCAGGAACTTAGTGGGAGAGCACTCTCATGGTCTGACTTTATGGGGGTCATTGCATTGCCCTGTCTATGGTTTCCCAGATGGCATCTCAGAGTCTCAGCAGGAATTCTCAGTTCTTTTTTACCAACGCAAAGACAGACAAGGAATGATGGGAGAGGAAGTGGTTCATATGTCTGATATAAGAGCTGCGGAAACTGAGTCCACAGGAGAAGGCAGGAGGAAACAGGGTTCTGGGTGTCATGGTATTTGCCTGATGTTTAATCAAGGCTCCTCTTAGTTCACCATACAGAGACCAGGAACTCAGGGTGAACCTCTGCCTCTTCCCAGTGCAGGCCCAGATGAAATGTCACCTTATCCTTCTGGCAAAGCGCATGTGGAACAACAAAGAACATCCCTGGGTTTGTCCCAAATATAAATATAAATATAAAAGGATAGGTGGGGGGAACTTCCTTAGGAAACAGGTACTGGAGTGTGTGCAGTAATGGGACAGTGGAGGAAATAAAAGATGGAGAGAGGGGAAAAAGAGAGAAAAGGGCAGAAGAAAAAAGGAGAGGAGGAAGATGCGTGGTGGGGGTGGGAATGTGAGCACCCACAGCCTCAAACCCTTCCACCTTCTAGACTGCACCGAGAAAGTGGGACATGACATGTGGGGTCAGGACACATGCCACATAGGACGATCCTGAACACATGAGAAGCCAGACGAAGAAAATATATGGAATGCTGCCCACGTGGGGACCTGGGTGACACCTGTCCCTGGCTTCTTGGGTGTTTTCATGAAATGCCAAGCACTCTGTTATGAAACAGTGACGTGGTACTATGTTACCTTCAGAGGACTCATGGCCAGGAGCGCTTCATGCTGCTGTGCCCGAAGCTCCTCAAGCTGAAAGGAGAAGCGCACTTGTGACTGAGCAGTGTGGCTTTGGTTCGGGGACAGTGCAGAGTGCTGGCCTACCATCACCCTTCCCTGTGTAGAGATGAGGTGCCGGGGAACAGCTTACCGTGATCGCCAACATGGAGCCACAGAGACACAATCTGGTGTGAAACTTGGATCCCTGAGCCAGACATGATTCCAAGCCAGCTGCCCAATGTGACCTGTGAACCCCAAGCTGAGGGCTATGATGAAGCTTCACTAATACAGGGCACCTAGACCCGGGCATGGTACTCAGTCACTGGCTACTGCTACCGCTTGGGGAAGAGTAGCAGCATGGGATTCTGTTCCTGGTGGGAAGCACATCCCAGCCCTCAGCTCTGGGATGGCCTCGGTCACCCAACACACGGAATGCAGCATGCAGGCTTTCCTGGTTTGGCCTCAGTCCCTGCTGGGAAGGACCAAGTGTGGAACCCAACACAGCAAAGAGAGGAGCCGGGAACAGGCACTTGTATGAGGTCACTCAGACTTTCCACATTACTCCAGCATCCACCAAAGGCCCTCACTTCTGTTCAGCCAGATTGCCTGAATTCTTTCCCATAAAATATATTAAAATGGAAATTTTATAGCTATTCTTTTACACTCTATTAAGAGTCTGCGATGACCTGAATAAGCCCTCCATCCTTATCCCTAACCTGTTCTGACCCATCATCTTTTTGTCAACATTACACACACACATACATACATATACGCACGCACGCACACATACAAATCAGGATGTGTGCGCACAGACACATGAAAACCTGCTACATGGAGAGTGTCGCAATCCTGTTTGGTAATTGAATAGAGAATTCTGGTGATGTTTTCAGGCAAACCAACTGGCTTCATCCCTTTAAATCATGCACACTTCCTCCTCATGCAGCTTGTGGTGTGATTTATTTCAGTAGGTCTTTGTTGGTGGGCATATGTAACACTGGTCTGCTTCTTTGTTTTACAAACAGTATTTCTGTGCACCTGTTTGGTGTAACTTTCCAGGACTGATCAAAGGGTAGATTCCAGCTTCAGGTGCACTAAGGTATTCACAGGGACTCAGTGTGTTACTTTGAGGTAACTGCTCCCTGCCTCAGTTTGGGAAAAAGCTCAAAAGTGTCCCTGTGAAGTGAGCACAGGACAGTCACAATTCACAAGAGAGTGCTCAGCCCTAGATGGGACATCTGTCTCACATCCTAGTCTCTTCCCAGACTCAGGGATCATTGCAGAGGAGGGGGCAGGGATAGTGTGAGAGCCAGGGTGATAGATGGCTACAAGGGAACAGGGTTTTAGGGACACAGCAGTTGCACATACGAATTTAGTGTTTGTGACTGCACGAGACCCAGGCTCACGTCAGACTGAACCCCAGCATGAAGAAGGGGAGTGAGCATGGGGTCCTGCCACTAGCCAGGGAGCTGCTGACAACTGGCAGCTGCTGGGAGAGAGAGGACCGGTTTTCTTGAAGAGTGCAGGCCCTGGCAAGTGGAGCACACTGTGGTAGAAGGCCACACATCCAAAGTACATGGGCAGCACACACCGGACTTGATGGATTTAATAAAAAAGACAACAAAGTTGGGTGGATAGGGAAGGGAGCGGTGGATCTCTGAGGAGCTGGCAGAGGGTTGACGTGGTCAAAACGTATTGTATGAGATTATCAAAGAACTAATGAGTTTTTTCAATATAGGGTTTACTGTGTAGCCCTGGCTGTCCTGGAACTCCCTCTGTAGACCAGGCTGTGCGCCAACTCAGAGATCCGCCTGCCTCTGCCTCCCAAGTGCTGGGATTAAAGGCACGAGCCACCTCTGCCCAGCATGAACTAATGATGTTTTTTAAGCAGATGAGAAAAGAGTGGAAAAAAAAAGCTGGAGATTGGGAGAAAGCATTTTTGAGTCATGTATCTAGTCATTGCTTAGTTACAAACATTTTGGGGGCTGCTTAGGGTTTTCTGTATAAAGGATTATAAACAAATATCATGTATTGATGGAAATTAATTCACCAACACTGCCAGCACTAAGTGCTGACACATGTCGAGAAACAAGGTGGGGAGCTCCTGCGTATTGCATCGGGTTTCTGCCAGTGAAAACACTCCACAAAGCCGCAGCGTCAGGATTTCTGCCATTTTGTGTGAATATGCCTATCAGGGTCTGTGTGAGTTGAGCCACGTGTCGGTCTGAATGTCTTCCACAGCCAAGGTCCTGAACCAGTCCCCCTGGGGTCTTTCACCGCCCTTTTATAATCATTCCACACATTTTCTGCAGAGAAGCACCGAATTACCCTCTTGAAAGTCTCTGAATGTATCTGTGCTGGCTAGTCTTATGTCAACTTGACACAAGCTAGTTATCTGAGAGGAGGGAACCTCATTTGAGAAAATGCCTCTGTAAGATCCAACTGTAAGGCATTTTCTTAATTGGTGATTGACAGAGGAAGGCCAAACCTACTGTGGGTGGTGCTATCCCTGAGCTAGTAGTCCTGGATTCTATAAAAAAAAAAAAAAAAGCAGGCTGAGCAAACCATGGGAACCAAGTTAAGAAGCAGCACCCCTCCATGGCCTCTGCATCAGCTCCTGTCTCCAGGCTGCTGCCCTGCTTGAGTTCCTGTCCTGACTTCCTTCAATAATGAACAGGGATATGGAAGTCAAATAAACCCTTTCCTCCCCACAGATCGAAGTGTTTTATCTCAGCAATTGGAACTCTAATTACGACAGCGCCCGATGCTTTTAAAAGATCCATATATACACGCCGTTTCTAATGGAGGACAGCTGGCTGGAAAGGCTCCAGGTCCCTTGCTTTCCTTCTTACGTCACTCTGTTCTTTAAATCTCTAGCCAATAATGCCAAACTGTTGGTACATGCTCCTTGGGGTCTGGAAACATTTGGAGGAAGAGAAGGGTTGGCCCAGCCTACCTTGCCCTTGAGCTTATCCTGGAGGCCCACAGCCTCATCCCGAGCCACCTGCAACTCCCGCAGTGCCCAGCCCTGGTCCCTGAGCTGGCACTGTAGAGTCCGCACCTGGTGGTGGAGCCGCTGTATGCACAGTTGGGGGTCTTCCTCAGGGACAGCAGCCTTGGAGGTCTGGAGCTGAGGGAAGAAAGTGTGTGTGAAGTTCTCAGGTGTTCATATGCCATAGCCAACAACCAGTACTTGTTCTAATGTCTGTCTGTCTGTCTGTCCTGTTTGTTTTTCTCACAGTAGAAGGAAGAAAGCAAGGAAGGTGAATGAGGGAAGAATGGAAGGAAGGATGAAGGAAGGGAAAGAGGAAGCCAAGAAAGGAACAAATAACTGTCTCAAATTCTATAACCCAGCCTATTATTGCCAGCATTCATTTTTCCACATGGCCTGCTCTTGTGCCTCTGTGTGCACACTTGAGTGTGTGGGTCATGATGGACATTTTGGGAGAGGAGGGGAGAGAGTACATGGAACTCCAGAACAACATCCCAGAATATTATTCTCAAAAATATGCAAAGTAGGACCAGGGTTCTGTTTAATCACCGTCAGTCACCATTGTATTGAAACACTGAGAAATGAATGACATGTCACACACAAATCAAATTGTCAGACACACATTCCAATAAGGCTTCATGACTTCAGATAGGACAGCAGTGCCGAATTTCCCACAAGCACTGGCTTAAACCAGCTCCAGATAATCTCTTATTCTCTGACAGAACACCAGGGTAACAGGTCTCACAAAGACGCCAAGGGATGCAGGGGGAAAGGAACTTGCCCAGCCCTAAGTGGGCTCAATGGTAGGGACAGTGCTGCCCCCAAATGGTCCCGTGTGGTAAGTTCTCATTGTTTTACTAACTTACATACGCATACATCTGCTCACATACAAGTGTTTTTCTTTATCAATTTTTAAAGATTAAAACTGTTAATTCATGTGTATGTCTGTGTGAGTGTGGGGCACATGGGTGCAGTGCTCAGGGAGGCCAGGCGGTGTCAAACCCGCTGGAGCTGGAGTTACAGGTGGTTGGCGGCTGCCTAGCATGGGTGTTGGGAAAGTGGAACTTGGGTCCTCTGGAAGAGCAGTAAGTGCTCTTAACCCTGAGGCCATCTCTCCAGCTCCTCTATAAGATCTGATACAGGATACATAGCCTTTGCCTTTCACCCACCACATGCCACATGGCCTCCCCACTTTTGTTAGTATTGGGGTGCCATCTGAAGCTGTGCTCAACTCGATTGTGCTAACGCGGTGGGGAGACAGGCCTTGTCTGTGACAGGAACACACCTGTGGGTCCTTGACTTGAGACTTCAGGGGGAGGATTTCTGGGCCCATGACCAAGGTGTGATCAATGACTGAACCACTAAGGTAGGTATGAGAAGGGGGGGTACCGCTTACAGGAAGTATCCCCTCCACGAAGGACTGGGGAGCTCAGAAACCCACAAACACCCTTGTCCTTCACCCACTCGTCTCATGGCTCCCACCATTCCACACTCTAGTGGGAGAGGGTGGAGGGGGTCCCAAGCTATTCTGAGTGGGAGGAGGAGGGAACAGGATTCATGAGATTCCATGGCTGATCGGACATCTCCCTGTGAGCAACGACCACAATAGCAGAATGTGATATTTTCCTTAATTAATAGAAATTCACACTGCGTAGGCCTGAGACTCACAGGCTGGGGTCTGTCAGGAACAGATGGGTGCTCCGGATGGTTCCATAAAATTTAGCTCCGTACTCCAAAATGTGGCCTTTTGAGAAGTTTGGTGGTTTGTTACCACCTCCTGCCTCTGGTGGCTCGGACAAAGACTCTGCCCCACTGGTCCTAAGACAGTGCCCACGACATGATCTGGTGGTAGAGGGGGAAACTGCTTGTTGCCTGGGTCTACCCTACACAACCAACTGTGTGCTGTGTTTTTGCTTAGGAACACTGTCCCGCGAGAGTTCTGGTTGACAGAGAGAGTGACAGACACAGGACGTTCAACCCAAGTGACAAAAGAAGGCCCAGAGACTGTGGGGGCCCTTAGGAGCTCTGAGCAGAGGATTGGCCCCATCTGTGCTGTCGTGGCAGACACATGGCACATGCTGGGACAGTAGCATTCACCTGTTCTGGTGATATAAGTCCCCATCACAATGACATCAATGGCCACAGAGCTGCAAAGAGCTGTACCTGAGTCAGCTCCAACACCCTGAGCCTGCTCCGTCCTGAGCCCGATCTGCCCTGAGCCCATTCCATCCTGAGTCCACTCCACCCTGAGCCCACTCCACCCACTCCACCCTGAGCCCACTCCACCCTGAGCCCGATCCATCCTGATTTCGCTCCACCCTGAGCCTGCTCCACCTGAGCCCAGGCTGCAGGGCTGCCCCGAACATGAGGCTCAAAGGCCAGTAGCGGTTCCCAAGGAAATGCAGGGACACACAGAGGAGCAGTCAAGGATGCAGAGAACTTGCAATGCAGCTCAGGGTGCGGCAGGTAGGGCATAGACAGTGGCAAATGTAGCTATGGAGACTCAACTGTGTATATCCTTACTGTAAGATTTGGGGGTTCATGTCCAGTATGACAAAAAGCTATGAGAGGGCCACAGGCATAAGAGAGACTCTGGGACAAAATGACAGAAAGAAGGACCTTTCTTCATCCTCTTCCCTAATCATCCCTAAACCCTTTGGGGTTCATCTCTGGCTGGTAATTCTACGTTTCTCAACTCCTAGCTGTGATTGTGACCCCCAAACTTCCTCTTTGGTCCTCAAACTTTCTCGCTCTATGTCTCTCTGTCTCTGTCTCTCTCTCTGTCTCTGTCTCTCTCTCTCTCTCTGTCTCTCTCTCTCTGTCTCTCTCTCTCTCTCTCTCTCACACACACACACACACACACACACACACACACACACACACAC